>NC_137114.1:41638233-42065733 GCF_949357685.1 Gobio gobio
TTTGTGTCCTTTCCCTACAGAGCTCAGAAAAATGCAGTGCATAATCACAGATTGTGCCGGTTTCCTCCATTCCTCCAAAGCAGGTGACAAAAATGGGCATGTATTGGCCAACTTTGAGATGAGTTGCGCCACGTTTAGTTTAGGTTGTGATTGTGTATGAGTGAAAGGGAACTTTTTTTTTACTTTATTTCTAGAACATTTTTAGTGCTCTTGATTTTTATGATAATGTTGATATTAGCTTGTATCTTGAGCGTGTGGGAGCCAAGTGTTGGGAACCAAGAGCAGTTTTTAAAGGGCCTATATGTAAAAAAAAAAATGCTTTTTTATTGCCAATGTGTGAACAGCTTGTAACAACACTTTAAAAACAAGACCTTCCCTGACTTCCTAGAAATGAATGGCCTGTAGACAGATTTTTATGTGAAGGACTTCAAATTGTAATATAATGTAATTTATATAATATAATGTAATGTAAATGTTTTAACTATATTTTTTAATCTATTATAATCGTGTATATATAATTTGAATTATATAAATAAATTCTATAAGCAAATACAAATAAATAGTGTATATAGTGCAATTGAGGATAGCAAAATAAAGTAAACAGTGACATTATACCCAAAAATTCTTCATACTGTGGACTACCAGTAAAACTGGGATCAAAATGATTCAGACACATTGACCTGACCATGTTTTTCTTAAAGGGTAAGTTCACCCAAAAATGAAAATTCTGTCATTAATTACTTACCCTCATGTCGTTCGACACCCGTCAGACCTCCGTTCATCTTCGGAACAGAAATGAAGATATTTTAGTTGAAATCTGATGGCTCTGAAAGGCCTCCATTGACACAATGGCACGGTTCACTCTCAAGACCCTTAAAAGGTACTAAAGACGTCGTTACAAAGTCCATCTCACTACAGTGGTTCTAAAATAACTTTATAAATCGGCGATAATAGTTTTTGTGCGCAAAAAAACCCTAAATAACGACTTACATAGTGATGACGATTTCAAAACACGGCATCATGAAGCTTCGAAGCGTTATGAATCAGCGAACCTAATGATGATTCGGATCGCGTGTCAAACCGCCAAACTGCTGAAATTTGCCGATTCAAACCGCTGAATCGACTCACTGATTCATAACGCTTCGAAGCTTCATGATGTCGTGTTTTGAAATCGTCATCACTATGTAAGTCGTTATTTAGGGTTTTTTTGCGCACAAAAACTATTATCGCCGATTCATAAACTTATTTAAGAACCACTGTAGTGAGATGGACTTTGTAACGACGTCTTTAGTACCTTTTAAGGGTCTTGATAGTGAACCGTGCATTGTGCCAATGGAGGCCTTTCAGAGCCATCAGATTTCAACTAAAATATCTTCATTTCTGTTCCGAAGATGAACGGAGGTCTGACGGGTGTCGAACGACATGAGGGTAAGTAATTAATGACAGAATTTTCATTTTTGGGTGAACTAACCCTTTAAGTGCTTTTTCTTTAATTGCTAATGTAACCTTTTACACCACAGACTGAACAAAAGTAAGCATTGCTTGGTCATTTGTTGACCTAAATTGGTAGACATTATACATACATTACATACAATACATTACATACCTTTCTATCAGTTATCTGACATTATCAAGAAGAATTTGTCCTGACACAGTTTAACTCTGAGTATCTCTTCGTCACGGCACCTGTTAGTGGGTGGGTTATATTGGGCAGCAAGTGAACATTTTGTCCTCAATGTTAGAAGCAGGAAAAATGGGCAAGGGTAAGGATTTGAGCAAGTCTGACAAGGGCCAAATTGTGATTGTTATTTTAAGCGAACATTTAAACCCAGCATTTAAGAAACCCGAATCGTTAGGAGGAATCGGAACCAGAACAGGAATGTACGCAAGCTCAGTTCTACGTATGTCTACAACGTGTAGAAGTAGAGCTGATTTAATGCTCTTTTCCACTTGGCAAGCACTTCTCATTTTGTTAACAGTGGTTACAGTTGATTGGTGCCAATGAAGGGAAGCAAGACTGATTAAGGCGACGTATTGCAGCACTGAAGACTTAATGCACTCTGGATGGATGTGTACACATGCTAGCAGGTGCTGACTCTGCAGGCCAGTGTGTATGAGGTATCGCCACCCATAAAGAGCTGACCACTGACTCATTCAGAGCCCTTATGAAACTGAAAGCTGGTTAGCTTTTAGATGAATGGTCTTTCATTACGAAAATGGCTACTGCTTCCTTTGGGAATATGCTAGGTTTGTTTTAGCATTAAGGCACATAAGACCTCAGTAGGAATTTCTTTGAGGTCTAAATAAGATATACTGATCTTCACCACCCACAATGATTTGATGTTTATTGTGAGAAGCACAGCTTGAGAGCATAAATATATTTCATAATATCTACCACCATCAGTAAAATATTTTTTTCTTTTTAAGAAATTCCACTGTCAGGCAGCTGGCTAAGCACGCCATTGGAGCGAAGGAAACACAAATTAATAATAATAAAATTAAAATAAACATATAATCATCCTCCATAACGCGGACATTATTTACATCTTATACGTCTGTAAAAAATTGTATCAACCCCACAGAGAAAAATGTAACTATATTTATACCGGCTGTCTAGATTCAAACTGGGGTCCAGGGACCCCCAGGGGTCCTCCAGTTGGTTCTAAGGGGTCCCCAGAAAAGTTCAGAGGAGTCTGACCAAGTGGAGAAGTGTGCAGTATGTAAGCTGCTTATATACATTTATTGTGAAAGTTGCTTGTATAAATATTTTTTTTAATTGAAAATGTTCTTCTTCAGGTTTAACATCCAACATTAAGAGCCAATTTAAGTTTGGAAACAATATGTTGTATTTATAATGTCACACTTTCTATTTATCTAACAGTTTGAATGTTTTTTTTTAGTATCAATTCAATATATTAGAACGATTTCTGAAGGGTCATGTGACAATGAAGACTGGAGTAATAGCTGCTGAAAATTCATAATTTTCATCACACAAATAAATGACATTTATAAAATAAATTAAATGAGAAAACACTTATTTTAAATTATAATGATATTTCACAATTTTTTTTACTGTATTTTTGTTTACATAAATGCAGCCTTGGTGAACATAAAATACTTGTTTCAAAAGCCTTGTATATATCAAATATGAATGATATTTTTATGAATTATAACACACAGTTTCAGCCAATCTCATGTTAATCTTGAGTATTTACAGAGTAGTGTTGCATCCTTCATATCTCAAAAAAAGTATTTAGTTTTATTAGATTTATAAAAGACAGATAAGCTGTACCGACTCTTTCCGGGAAAAGCCGATCTCTGGGAGGCGTGCCGTGCGTGGAGCTAAAGAGTCACAAGCACACACACACACACACACAACACGTCATCGCATCATAGACTCTCTCTTCGTTCCGGTTAAATCACAAAATAAAATGTACACAAACGTGTTCCCGATATTGATACAGAATCACTGATGAACACATTTGGTTTTAATTAGAAAATTCAAACCCAGAACCGAACCTCAGACACGCTCGCCAGACAAACACTCTACCACTGGACCGCGAATTTATGTGAAGAATCCTGGGACTGGTAATATCATATTATGCTGTAGTTAGGAGATGTTAACCCCTAGGAGTCTGAGCTGTTTTGGGGCCTTTAGAAGTTTTGACATGCTCTTACATTTGTGCTTTTTTCAGTTGCTTATAAACACATTAATGGCAAAAGTGTAATTACACTGTGTTCAGCACAAACTGAAGTGGCTCGCGGGTGACTGACATCTATCGCTTTTCAAACAGATAACATAAACACATTGTTACATTGTTTAAAACCAGACATTTCAACGTTTCTTTAGACATATGTCTCATGTTTGTGAGACAAGTATTCACTAAGCTAGAGTTCCTTTTCTGAAGACTATCTGAATGAACGTCTTTGACAGAGAGGCTGCAGATCACGCATCATGTTTGTTTTCTTTATTTTGCAAAAAGCAAAACATTTTGTTTTTATTGTGACTGTACAAAAAAAAATAGAAACTTAACAGATTATAATGATGTATAACATTTGCCTGAGTGATAAAAAGTTATTTGAGTCTCTTGGGCGACCGCCGACTCAAGGGGGTTAAACACGTTAAACATGACTTCTCATGACACTCACCCACTTTTTAAAACAAAGCTACGCCACTGCATTGCATTATCCATGGATCACTTTTGATTCACTATAAGTTTGTGTTGTTTACATTGTAATTGTAAATCCTTCTCGCTCTTGCTCTGGTGTGTGCACGTGTTTTTCCGGGAGAAGCGGCCAATTTCCCCCATCTATTACGACTTACAGGGCCATACTCGAAAAAAAACGTTCCGAAATTTGTAAGAAACCGGAAGGAGTATTTTTGGCACAGAAAAACGTCATACGTCCAACAAATTTTTTTGAAACATTGGCCATGTTTAGCATGAGAATCCAACTCTTTAATAGTGTAAATAAGTCACAATACATTAAATAGCATTAGACCCCCCTTTTTGAAGTTTCCTTTGCAATACTTTTACTCAAACAATTCAACACTGAATTAAACCACACTTTTAAAGTGTAAGCTTTACTTAGAAACATTTAAGTAAATAATACAATAGATATTGTGTAGATACATAATCTACATAATAGAAGTAATATGGCACCTGAACACAGAGACCTCAATACTTGGTACACAATACACAGCAACGGTAACATACGTTGGATTGATTTTGAGTATATTTGGGCCCTATCAGACTTGCGCGACGCAAGTGTTTTTGGCTAGTTTCAGCCCGACCCAGTTATCATTTTCCCGTCCAGCGTCCAGCGTGCTGGTCTGAAAACGAGGTGTGTTCAGGCACATTGTTGGCATGTTGCTATTTTGAGGAAACTGAAAAGGACCTTGCCATTGACCAACAAAAACCTGGTCTACTGTAGGGTCAATAGCACAATATTTTTTGTGTTATTTAAAGGGCACGTTAGTAATATATGCCTTTAGGTAGGTGCACAACGCGCATACAATCTGCTTATTACACACACAGGGACGCGCAACAGCACACACACATTTTTTAATTGTAAAAAGCGTTCCGCTCTGGAGAAGCGTTCAGTCTTTCCACTCGCAAATTCCGCCATGTAAATAGCGAATCTTCTATGGTGGCTTTTAAAGGGAATGGGAGATGAGACTCTGATTGGTTTATTGCACATTACAGCCAAAACACACCCATGACTCTTGAGAGAATAGGTTCAACCATTTTGGACCATGAGCCTGGTGCGCCGACCGTTTTTTCCATCGAACTATGCGCTTCAGACCAGGCACTTAGAACTTTATAATAGGGCCCTTAATGTGTCTTTTTGAGTAGAAAATTAACTCCAAATGTCACAAAATGGCAAGTTACTAAACCTAACAACAAAAGCAATGATAAAACTGTGTAAATACAGCTGAAAAAAAATCATTATTCATCATTATTCCCCAGTGCATGTTGGGAACAGTAGTAGTTTAACTTGATTTTATAATGTAGAAATTTGCGCTTTAAGTACACTCTAAAAAATGGACTAACCCAGCAATTGGGTTGTTTTAACCCAGCGATTGGGTTGTTTTAAGCAAACATTTAACCCAACCGCTGGGTTAAAACAACCCAATTGCTGGGTTAGTTCATTTTCAACCCAACTTGGGTTATTTTAAACCCAGCATTTTTTAGAGTGTACTAATATAGAATTGACTTTGTTTTTGAATTGCCTGAACTAACTTTTTCATGTAGAAATTGCATTCATTTTTTCTGTAGTATTTAATTTTATACAGGAGTGCCTTCAGTGGCATATTCGTTTTTGTAACGAGAATCTGAAAAAAACTATCACTGGAATTGGTATCTGAAATGTTGGTATTGTGACAATAATGTCCTACAACTTTATCTGCCATTGTAATGAGCTAATTTGGCGAGCATATTGTGCTGCTGTTGTTATGTCTGAACAATACACAGGTGTTCCATTTGTTTTCATTTCTATGAATCAGTATTTATCCGAGTGCACCTGACAGAATTCTCCATCTGTCTCTGAATCTTAAAGATCTAGTAGATGCTTCCAGTGACGAACACTGTCAAATAATATTCACATCATTATCCATTCTGCAACTAGTCCAAAAGTTGTGGCTGGAACAGATGGCTGTGAATGCAGGAGGTACATTTGTCCACATGCCATGCTCTTGTTATTGCCCACTTATGGAAACTAATTAGGTATCTGTGCCATAAGTAAATCTGTGCCATAAAGTTCTTTTGATTCACCAGACTAATGTTTTGGGGTTTTGTTTTCACTAGTGCTATAGTTGAGGAATAACGGAGGATTGAAAGCTCATGGTGTGATGGATCAGGATCGTAATGAAATTTCAATGAGAGAACATCAAAAATCTACTTTTATTGATATTAGAACGCATCAAAAACCAATTGTAGAACATTTAAATGGTTTTATAAAGCACCTGCTCTTAATAGCAGTTATATCTCTGACAGAACAAATGAGCAAGACATCCATTCATTTGGACGCTGAGTGTATTTCATTCTCGTTGCAGTGAAGTTATTGGGCCGTTATGGTCTTTCTGAACGATAAATTGGAATATAATGGTAGGGGAGTACAGATTCATTAATTATATTAGACAGTAAAAGCCTATATAAGGCTGCTTTATCAGCGTGATACAATGTCTATGAATTCTGCTTGGATTATACCTAAATCGTGATTTTTTTCTTCTTCTCTATTATAGTTTATTTGAGAGTTTAACCATGCAGTGCCCTCTTGAAATGTTCTCGTAAATACCAGCATTCCAGAGACGAAACTGTGTGGCTAAAGGGTTTAATTTGTTTCCTCTTAATAGTTCCTCAGCATAGCTTTTATTCAACTAATTGGTTATGCAACTAATTTTCTCTCATTCAGAACCTCCAGTGCAGCAAAACCTTCTCTTTTGTTTACAGAACTAGGTCAAGCATGCACTTGAAGTAATACACATACAAAAAAAGAGATAGTGTGGCATCTTTTGAAGGAATTTTGAGTTATTTTCACCGTATCTGCACTTGTCACAACAGTTTATGTCAAGCTTTCAACGTTCTAAAATGGAAGGTGTGGTACTGTTGCTTTCACAGACTTTTCTTAGAGGTCTTAAACAGGCTCGGTGACAGCCGAGAGAAGGCAGAATGAAAAGCCCCTTCAAAGATCTTTTATCAATATTGCACCATATGCCATTTTAATCAGTGATTTATTAATAATCCTTCTTATTTCAATAGTCCAATTAACTTGAAACATGGGTCAGCTCAGTTAAAATATTGGATTATTGCCAACTGTTGCAGTTGTGACATATTGGACAGGGTAAAAAATGGCAAACAAGAGTCAACTGCACTCCTCTAATAAATGCATTAATCACTACACCAATCACTCACACACAGAAATTTGTCGAAATTTTACCTTTAGGGGTACAACGGCTTGTCGCTGCGGTAGAACCCTTAAAAGGACATCTGTGTACCGTTTTCTTTTTACCACAAAAAGTAGTAGTACCTTAAGGTACGTATTTGTACTCTAAGGTACTAATATGCACCTTTTAGAAGTAAAAAGAGTACAAAGATGTCCTTTTAAGGGTACTGCCCCAGTAAGGGTTGTACCCCTAAAGGTACAATTTTGACACCCTTTTTCTCTGTGTATGGGTGTTTCTCAAACGAAAGGCTGCATCCTACCGAGACTGCATCAGTCCAGTCCTGAGGCTTGTAGGCTAGTGTCCTATTCAGTAATTAACCACTAGAATAAAAGTCTAGTCAGGGCTGGCCCGTGGCATATAGGCGGAATAGGCAAATTCTAGGGGCGCCACTCATCCATAGGGGCGCCAAAATGTATTACTAATACTATTTTATTAATTTTAATTTGAAATATTACCAAATAAAGCACAAAAAAACTTAACTAAGTCCGCCGCATCTTCCTGGTCCGCCTCATCAATCTCCCCCGCCGAGCTACTTGAAGTGCGTCAGAAATATAACGCGTGATCAGTTTAACGTTGGGAATTTGTTGTGTCGCGTCGCCTCTTGCCGCTTCTAATGTAGACTGGATTTCTTTCATTGTTTAGGGTGCTTGGCCGCTCGCTCCAGGTGTAGACCCGGTGAAAGTTGCCTGATAATTTATGACGGATGGCCGAATTGTAGTGTCATAAAAAACAGAAGCCCTCTGATGCAGGCAAGATAAGGGAAAATGCTCTTCTTATTTAGTATTTTTGTCTTGTTTCCAGTCTAAATATCTAAAAATTCTTAAACCAAGATGCATTTACTAGATAAGTAAAATCATATTTTTTCTTAAGTGAGTTTATGCTTAAAACAAGCTAAATTATCTGCCAATGGGGTGAGAAAAATAGATGTTTCTGATTGAAATCTTGTTTCTTGTTTCTGTCCCAAACAGAAATAAGATAATTTTTCTCACCCCATTTGGCAGATAATTGTGCCCCCTCCCAAATGTCATTTTACTAGTAAATACATCTTGATTTAAGAATTTTTTGATGTTTGGACTGGACACAAGAAAAAATTACTAAATAAGAAGAGCATTTTTTGCAGTGTAAAGACAGAGGTAAAGTGATGTAATGAATGAGCAGTTTTATTTAATTGCATAGTAGTAAAATACTAATGTACGCTAATTAATTCCAGTTTTCCTTAAACCATATGCAAGCAGCTGTTCTGGCTTCTCCAGTTGCCACAGACAGTGTATTTTGTAAAAAAAAAAAAAAAAATCATATCTGTTTTTTTTAAACGCATGTAATATCACTTTTTTAATAGCCTAATGTTTTTACTCTACAGTTGTGCAGTTTTAAGGGGACATATGGACATTTTAAAATGTATTTGCCGAAATTAGTAATGATATTTATATACAGGTTTATTTAAAATAGCTACATTTTATGTAAATTTCACATTAAATATCTAAATTTCTCCAAAGTTTAAATCATGGTGAAAACATGAATGTGCATATCAGTGGAAGTTTGCTGCCATCTACTGGAAAACAAACACTTTTGCTAGTTCTCAATAGTTTGTGCATGAATGCTAGATGCAATTATTATTTGTTATTTGTGTTTAGGCTGTAATGTGGCATAGGTGCTATTTTTGTATAGTTTAACTATCATCAGCCTTTAAAAATAAAAATAATAATAATATCATGAACATAATGATGGGGTAGAATGGACTGGACATCATATAAAACAACGATAAAAATGAAAAAATATCAATGCATTAAAAAAATAAAACAGTACCAGTGTTTCCACAACTTAGACTGAAAACATGTAGTGCTAAACCTTGATACAAGGGGCACCAAGTAAAATCTTGCCTAGGGCAGCAAATTGGTCAGGGCCGGCCCTGAGTCTAGTAAGTGTGCATATCTACGTCACACTTGTTCCCGCAGTCATGGCACGAAAATACTATTAAAACTTAATTTTGGAAAAAAACACTTTGTATTACAAATCTTAATATTAACTGGCTTTCTATTAGTGCAATACAGTGAATGACACACGTCAGTTTAGTGTTAGTGATTAATTTACAGCAAAACAAAAGATAACATCTATTCTTTTCATAAAACATTATTTTTGTCTTACATTTCATAATAAATTCAGACAAGCCCAGTACCGACTTGTTTTCCATCAGTTTATTTTTGTGAATTGAAATGTGTGCAAAGGATTCTGGGTGATTTAAGGATACATCCAATGCGTCCGGACCCATTTTATATTAGGTGGCCTTAACTACTATGTACAAACATTTAAATTAATAATTTAATACAATGCACTTATTGTGTACATACATGTTTTTACACTGTTCTTACATTTAAAAAAATACCTGCGTGCAATTGGATCTGTAATTCATTTTCTGTAGTTTTCTATACATTTATCATTACACTGTTGACACTTCCCTTACACCTAACCCTACCCTTAAACCCATACCACCACACATGTCCCTAACTTTACTCGTATCCCACCTCAATATCACCATCAAAAGTGTTTTACAATACAATAGCAACACAATAAGTACATTGTACTTATTTTTTATTTAAGTACATAGTAGTTATAAAGTGTGACCAATGATCCTTCAAATTGAGATGGCCTTCAGCGACGTTTGTTGACGTGGCAGGTGGATTTGCCAAAGTAGTATAAAACATTACTTTATAATTTTTTCTTATTTTATTGTTTATAATGAATAGATATAGTAGGAGGTATTATATAGTATAAGTAGAAATACAAAGAAGGTTGATGCTGTCTAACTTTTAAAAAATTCCTGTGGGGGGGTGTAGTGAGGTCCCAGGGCAGGTCAATAACGACACAAGGTATGTGTTGAAGGGTTAAGAAGAGAATGTTTTTCCTCATGGCAAAAGTTTTGTAGAAGAAAATAATAATAATAATTTGTTACATTTATATAGCGCTTTTCTAGGCACTCAAATCACTTCACATAGAATGGGGGAATCTCCTCAACCACCACCAATGTGCAGCATCCACCTGGATGATGCGACGGAAGCCATATTGCGCCAGAACGCCCACCACACACCGGAGACCGAGTGATGAAGCCAATCGTATGTATTTGGGGATGATTAGGAGGCCATGATAGACAGGGGCCAACGGGCAAATTTGGGCAGGATGCCGGGTTTTTTTTAATGACCACAGAGAGTAAGGACCTCGGTTTAATGTCTCATCCGAAGGACGGTGCTTGTTACAATAGTGTCCCATCACTATACTGGGGTGTTAGGACCCACACAGACCACAGGGTGAGCGCCCCCTGCTGGCCTCACTAACACCTCTACCAGCAGCTACCTAGTTTTCCCAGGAGGTCTCCCATCCAGGCACTGACTAGGCTCAGCCCTGCTTAGCTTCAGTGGGAAACCAGTCTTGGGCTACAGGGTGATATGGCTGCTGAATAGTGCCCTTAATAATAAAAACAAAAACATGTTGGAGAAAGCTATCCGTTAGCATTCCAGGTAATCTCAATAGCAGTTTTCTGGCTGGTGCAAAGATCAGGCTGCCGCTATTTTTGAAAAACACATGAATAGTTATGTCAATTCGACTCAATTACTGATAGTATAATAACAATGGCAATAATGATAAGCTTACTTTATACTGCACTTTAAGGGTACTTCACCGCTGGAAAGATGAATGTGTATTTAAATTGGGTCATTTATGTAGTAGAAATGTGAAATTATTTTAGAAGTTGGTGCCTAGACTGAGAAAAGCCAGAAAATTTATTTTTGGCTCATATGGATGAAAGGCAACAACTCCCAGAGTTTCTTCTACGAGGTCACTCCCAAGCCATGCCTACCGGTTACATCTGTTGCCCACCGCGGCACCGCCCCACCGTCGTTTTGATTTTTATAGTAATAAAATAATTTAGTTCGAGAACGAGAGTCGCAACACAAACGCAGCAGAACAGGAAACTGATTTCATTCATCAGAGAGTGAGGAGCTGACAGACCAGATGAAGATTTGGTTTCAAAGCGAAATGCGCCTATTTAACCCTTAATCGCCCCTCAAGTAGGGTTTACGTTTGAGTCCCTTGGGGTCAGATAGACCCCAAACTTTTACAGAGCGATTGCATAAGGAAATATAATTTTTTTACATGGAAAACTATATATCATTTTTTTTATTTACTTCTCAACTATACATTTATGCTGTGTTTTTGTGGGTATTTGGTAGTTTTTTACCTATTTACTGCACAAATACTTAACTATGTCATAATTTGGCTCATTAAAAATCATTTTTTTATGAAAAAATCACTTGAATGATGATCTTAAATAAATATAAATAGTTTTTGGACATTGCTCTATGTGTTAGGGATAGAATACCGCCATCTGTAGGTTTGTGGAAAAACTTTAGGAATTATAGTTAAAGGGGCTATATGCAACTTTTTCCCCAAAATAAACGTAACAATAGCCTTTTTATTTTACCATTTATGACTCAAACATCTCCTGATGAGCATACTGACACCTTGTCCGCTCACAGTGGGTGCACCTATAAGCCTGTCTCCTATTTTTCCTATTTTCTGGCGGGTCGTCTTTTCCCGCGCTGTCTGCGGATGTGACGTCACCACCGCTGCGAGAGCGAGCAGAAAATGAGAGCAGTTCTGTTTTTTGGCCACAAGTGTCAGTCGCGAGTTTAAATTTCAGAAAAACGCATATAGCCCCTTTAAAGAGAAAGAGAGTGCAATGACCACATTATCCAATAGAGGTCCATAGGGAAGTTATGCAAAAGTTAAGCTGCCTTTCATCTTTCTTTTATTTGCCCTTTTCCCTCTCTTTCTCATGATTGTTCCATGTTGCATTTGTGCTCTAGTATTTGTCCTTCATTTATGTATGGAATTTTTTCAGATTTATGCCAGTTTTGTTGATTTTATTTGCCAGTTTCTATAAAAATGCTCTCTGTTGCAGTCACACATGTGTGTGTTTGTGTGCGTGTGTGTGCGTGTGTGTATGAGACAGAAAGTTCGTTCCACTTTGTGTTTATGCTCTAGGACCAGATCTTGATATAAATGTAGACATTTTCAGATTTATACTGGATTTAGTTGATTTTTTTTTTACAAACAAAGTGAAAAAAAAAGCATTTTTTACATTTTCCCATTCATTGCCAAAATCCCAAAAAATGCTCCAGACACCTGTGTTTGTGTTTGTGTGTGTGTGCGTGTGAGTGAACATGCTTGTTCCATATTGCATTTGTGCTCTAGTATTAGTACTTCATTTATGTATGAAAATCTTTCAGATTTATGCCAGTTTTGTTGATTTTATTTGCCAGTTTCTATAAAAATGCTCTCTGTTGCAGTCACACACATGTGTGTGTTTGTGTGTGTGTGTGTGCGTGTGTGTATGAGACAGAAAGTTCGTTCTACTTTGTGTTTATGCTCTAGGACCAGACCTTGATATAAATGTGGAAATTTTCAGATTTATACTGGATTTAGCAAAAAAAAATTGACAAAAAAAGTGAAAAAAATGTATTTTTTACACTTTCCCATTCATTTTCAATGTGGGGTCAATCTGACCCCGAGGGACTTAAACGGTAAATTTTTTTTTACACACCTTTAGAACAACCAAATCAAGCCCAGATTTTTTGTGCATGTTTAGATAGATTATTTAGGAAAAGTCACCGAGTCTCATGGCCCTGAGATGAAGGGAACACTTTTAAAAAATGGAGGAAAAGTCCAGTGGGGTCAGCTGGACCCCAAGGGACGATTAAGGGTTAAGGGAATTTGTCATTGTACTGTTTTGTTGTTGTGTTTTTCATTAAGAATAATAGACTAATGAACCCACAATTCAAGCAACCCGCCCCCAATTAGCACTAATTCTAAACCGAAACTAAAATGAGCACGGCCGACCAGCATTCATTCACGGCCGCATTGTTGTTCATTCATTCACGGCCTCACAGTCATTCCCGGTGCGTGTCCAGTCTTCCGCATTTTCAGTTCATGCCTGCGGAAGCTTAACTTTCATAGGAATTCATTGAGAACACTCGCTTTGCTCCGACCGCTCCGTTATGAATGCCCAGGGCGGCCGTGCTCATTTTACATTCTGTGAGTGAGATCCCACCCCTATGGGCGGGTTGAAAACATGCGGAACTAGCTCCTACTACAGGCTGTAGTCTTTAGCCTCTGGCCAAAAAAGCCTCAGATGACGCAAAATGACAATATTTGCGTCATCGGAGGCTTTTTTCCAGGCATAAAATACATAAATCTCTTGTCTCAGGGGGATATGGGGGGGAGAAGCACGATCATTCGAATACTATCGGGTTTCTACTGATACAAAGCTTAATGCTAATCGCTGAAATAACCCTTTAATGTAAAAACATATAAAATATAAGAGTTTTATAAGAGTTGCATTTTGTACAAAACTGTTTTATTTTAGTGTTATGTATGTACTACCCTATTTATTAATACTTATTAATACTTTGTATTGGCTGTTTTTATATTTTCAGTTTGTACTTTATTTATAGTTTAAGTTTTAGTAATTTTATTAGATTTTGTTTATTTCTATGTAGCTTTATTTTTATTTAAAGGGTTAGTTCACCCAAAAATGAAAATTCTGTCATTAATTACTCACCCTCATGTCGTTCCAAACCCGTAATACCTCCGTTCATCTTCAGAACACAAATTAAGATGTTTTTGATGAAGTCTGAGAGCTCCCCGACCTCTCCATAGACAGCCTATACGCAATTGCAACTTTGACGCTTCAAAAAGTTCATAAAGAGTTCCGAAAACTAAACCATATGAATTGAGTGGTTTAGTCCAAATATTCTGAAAAGACACGATCACTTTTTATGATGGACAAATTGAATTTAGTCTTGAGCTTCTGTTTCTGTTTGCTGATCAATGTTTATACGCGTAAACACCTACATTCAATCTGTTCATCATAAAAAGCAACTGTGTCTATTCAGAATATTTGGCCTAAAACTTTCAATTCAAATGGATTTGTTTTCTGATCTCTTTATGAACTTTTTTAAGTGTCAAAGTGTCAGTTGCGTAGGCTGTCTGTGGAGGGACAGAAATCTCTCAGATTTCATCAAAATCTTAATTTGTGTTCCGAAGATGAACGAAAGTCTTACGGCTTTGGGACGACATGATGGTGAGTAAATAATGACAGTTTTTGGGTGAACTATCCCTGTAAGTAGTCATTTTAGTACTTAAACTTAGTTGATCGGAACATTTTAATGATAACATTTAACATTTAATAACATATTTATGTATAGTGCTTTTCCCAAAAAGCAAACAAACCTTTCGAAGCAGCAACAGTTAATAAACAAACTTCATGCATCCACACCAATAGGTGTCAGTACAAAGCCCGAGACCATTGAGATAAAGAAGTACTGAGAAAAATACGAATGAGCTGTATCCAAAAATCATGTACTGTCAGAGTATATGAAAACGGTCAAATTTGATTCTGAATGCTGCATTTCGACATACTGCTACAGTCGCATATTCGGATGAGTGTTGTGATGTAATAACTTTTTCAATCAGTTTTGCTGGAGCCGCCGGATATGCTTAACTCCACACTCTACTCTTTGAAATAGTAAATAGGCTTAGAATGGAGATGGGAAGTGCACTGTGTATTAAAAAGTTATTTCCGTACTTATTAATATAATGACTTAAGTATGTTTTGTAACCAGCAGTTGTTCTAATTTCTTAAGAGGTTTCAGGGGAGGCACCGATTAATCATGTTACCGATAAACTTGACTGGGAATATTTTAAAAACCTCAACGGTACAGTCAAGCATCAGAGGATTTCCAGAAGCCTGTCTGTACTCGCCATATTAGCTGTCCAGTCAGAGGAGGCGAGCAGAGATCGTGCCCCTTGTAGATCATGTCAGAGAAAGGGCACATGAATGTTCCAGACCCGTGGTGATTTCCAAATGGCAACCGTGACCTTTAGATGGGGGTAAGATAAACAATTGAAGGAGTAATAGGCTGGGTGTGAAATGAGTGAGTAAACCTGGCATTACACACCATCTGCTTTTGGAGCAGATGGCGGCGACTGAGATCCACTAGTATCAATGTTTTACAAAGGGGAAAAGATACAACATTGTGATCTGGCTGAAACTTGAATGCCTGCCTTTGCTTGTTCTTGATACAACCAGGATCACATGTTGGCAAATGCACCGTAAAATACACAGTTGGCGTATATACAGTTTCACACAGTAAATTTATAGACTTGGATTCATCCTGGCATACCAAGCGCTCAAAGACTTGGCTGTCTGTGCGGATTTGTACAGACTCAGGAAGACATTTCTTCACAGGGAATCTTTATTGTAAATGCGTATTGCTTGGCATTTGAATCCTGAAAGAGTCGAGACAGACCTACGGCATCCAGTCAGGGATGGACAGGCCCCTAGAGAGTGACGGACCTTTTAAAATATTTTAGAGCTTGGTATAACTAGAAAAATGTGGTTTCGTTATAAAATAACCCAAGGCGTTTTCATATTTTACTAAGTTTTACAAGTTTAGAAATCACAATTTTAAATTACGCTACCTCATGCATCTGGGTTTTCCAAGAACGTGAGAATCCTGGTTCTTCAAAGAAAAAGAAGGGGGGAAAAAACAGATGTTGAGGGATTTCATTAAAATAGGAAATAATTGATTTTTAGTAGTTTTACGTAATTGTAAAGTTTGTTTTGTCTTATTGTAAATGATTTTAAAACACCCTGAGGTTGTTAAACTATTTTACTGATAAAATATACAGAGCAACTCTGCGAGTGTGTGTCCGCAATGTATATGTGTGTGCGGTTGAGTGCGAGAGAGAGCGGGAAAAAGAGAGGGTTTTGGTTCTTTTGCTGTTCTAGGCTGTCATCATATGGTGAAGTGATATAGACATGTAATGCGGTCAAGACCTGCCTGGAACTACTTTAGCTGTGAATTTCCCAGAAAATAATTGCACGCCTTAGAACGTTCATCAACCAATCAGATTCAAGCATTCAACAGCCCTGTATAGCCCTAAATTCAGATCTGTGTTTGTTCATAATATACAATACATTTTCGTCTTTTAAAAACTCTGGGGGTCACTGAACCCAAGTATGAAAATCCCTGGTCTCTAGATGATTTAAAGTAGGAGTAAGGAACGATGAGCTAGTACCTGTAAGGTATTCGTAGCATTAGCTTAGCATATAAAGCTACATTTACACATGGCAGTTTATTGCATGAAACAAATTCCTTGTCTCAAAACTCAGCGAGTGTATAAATCAACTTCTTTTTCTGATCTTACATGGATTCTGGTAGTGAGTGAGGCAGAAGATGTATTATTTGTAACTTTATGTAAAATGCAAAAGGCTACACCGCATTCTCCTCATCAATACAGCACTTTATTTGTGTAAAATCAACAGAGACTAGCCTATGTGAAAAACATAGACATCATGTATTTATTGGCTTCATGTTTCATCTGTCAAAATGTTCCTGGCTTTTTCCTATTTGTCTGTGTGAATACAGGGCCCGCCATTATAATTTTATCTCAGGCCCTGTCCAACACTCAGGTTTGTGATCGTAGGCAGGCAGTCATAACAGTTAACCACACATTGCTCCATCCACTAATGAGATTTCATTAAGGCGAGAACATTGATCTGGCCTCCTGCACACGGGTGCATCTTCCATTCACACTCCACACCCAACATGCTAGCACATGTCTCGCCTGCTCACGGCTTTGATCAAGCCTCCAGCATCTTGGATGTAATATAGCAGCAAACGCAGGCTGTCTCTACATTTGAGAGCTTGAGAGGCGAGAGAAGTTTTGAGTGGGTCAGTTTGAGCCGAGATTCCATAGTGTTATTTAGAAATTTAATGAGACTTCTGTTCTGCTTTCCAGACTTACCCATTGATTCCCTCCTGGTGTCTATCTGTCATCTTTTCTATTCAGCTCAGTCAATCCTTTGGAATTCTAACTATTAACCTCTTTTCCGAAAGAGGCTTTTCAAGCTCTTGCAATATTTTTTAAATCCATCTGTTTGTGTGTGTGTGTGTGTGTGTGTGTGTGTGTGTGTGTGTGTGTGTGTGTGTGTGTGTGTGTGTGTGTGTGTGTGTGTGTGTGTGTGTGTGTGTGTGTGTGTGTGTGTGTGTGTGTGTGTGTGTGTGTGTGTGTGTGTGTGTGTGTGTGTGTGTGTGTGTGTGTGTGTGTGTGTGTGTGTGTGTGTGTGTTTGGAATAGAGAACAATCAAATTCATGTAAAAGATTGGCTATCCTTTTACATAGGGAAAATGTGGGTCATTTTTGGTCAATTTAGCATGCAACACGACCAGGGGTGAAACTAATGGAAACAGTATTCTGCAATGGATGTATGGATAGATGATGTACAGTAATTTACAATTTTCTATTTTAATATATTTTAAAATCTCTGTCATGGCAAATCTGAATTTTCAGCTTCAGAAATCATTCTAATATGCTGATTTAGAAGCATTTCTTAGTATTATAAATGTTGAAAACAGCCTAATATTATAATATATTATATTATATATATTATTGTTCCGAATATAAGACAACCTCCATTTTTCATGATTTACCTTTTGGAAAAAAGCTTTTTGATAAAGAAAATGCTTTTACTTGAAAATCATTTTGATGCTTAGCTTGAAGTGTTACGCTTCGCTATAGTGAGTTATCGCTCGTTTTAATTCGCTTTAAAGACCTCGAGATATCAAATACCAACTACAGACCAATGAAGCTGACGTCAAAATGAGATTTCCAGAGCAGAACCTCTGCTTTAAAGCTTTCCAATCTGAAGTAATTACTCACAGGCCGGTGTGATCCCAGCGTGAGCCGGGCTCAAGGCATTAGTCTCTGCAATGTTCACCTTTTAATTTCACCTTCTCATGACAATCTAATACAGCTGAATTGGACTCTGAATTAATAAAGGCTCAGTAAAGGTTAGATCAACAGGAGGAGACAAGCCCACAATGAAACCTTCACAAATGTAGCAGTGCAAACCAAAGGCTTTATGGTAGTTCTCAGTCTTAATGAACAGGGGCCGGTGTTTGCTTAGGTGGTGGGAAAAGTCAAAAGAGCCTAGGGACAAGCATCATTATACAGCATGAATTTGCTTTGCTTTATTAGTACAAGGGCTGTGTTAATAGGACTAGAACTTGAGAATATAAGAACTTTGATATTCCTTCCATGCTCTCAAATATGCAATAATTGGTGTGATCAGTGACCTTGCTAGAGTCATGCCTTGAATGAATTTCATTTCACTGGACAAACATTGAAGTCTCCAATCAACTAAATATTAGACTTAAATTGACCAGGTACAAATGTCTCCTTCAGTATTAGTCAACCCAGATTTGTCTGACTGATGTGGATAGAGTACAGGGTGACTCATATCTGACATAATGCCAATATACAGTACATATAATGTATGGTATCATACAATTGGATGAAATGAGGTGCAATGGTCAGGTTCAAGTAGAAGTAAAAATCTTGTTTATTTTCTCTGTTATTTTTGGTGATCTAAATCTTGACTTGACACGGACTTGACTTGACACGGACTTGACTTGAAACGGACTTGACCTGACTTGAAACGGACTTGACCTGACTTGACTTGAAACGGACTTGAAACGGACTTGACCTGACTTGAAACGGACTTGACCTGACTTCAAACGGACTTGAAATGGACTTGACCTGACTTGAAACGGACTTGAAATGGACTTGACCTGACTTGAAACGGACTTGAAATGGACTTGACTTGAAACGGACTTGACTTGACTTGAAACTGACTTTACCTGACTTGAAACGGACTTGACTTGACTTGAAACGGACTTGACTTGAAACAGACTTGACCTGACTTGAAACGGACTTGACTTGACTTGAAACGGACTTGACTTGAAACAGACTTGACCTGACTTGAAACGGACTTGAAATGGACTTGACTTGAAACTGACTTGACTTGACATGACTTGAAACGGACTTGACTTGACCTGACTTGAAACGGACTTGACCTGACTTGACTTGAAACGGACTTGACTTGAAACGGACTTGACCTGACTTGAAACGGACTTGACTTGAAACTGACTTGACTTGATTTGAAACGGACTTGACTTGAAACGGACTTCACTTGACTTGAAACGGACTTGACTTGAAACGGACTTGACCTGACTTGAAACGGACTTGAAATGGACTTGACTTGAAACGGACTTGACCTGACTTGAAACAGAGTTGACTTGAAACAGACTTGACTTGACTTGAAACGGACTTGACTTGAAACGGACTTCACTTGACTTGAAACGGACTTGACTTGAAACGGACTTCACTTGACTTGAAACGGACTTGACTTGACACGGACTTGACTTGACTTGAAACAGACTTGACTTGACCTGACTTGAAACGGACTTGACTTGACTTGAAACGGACTTGACCTGACTTGAAACGGACTTGACCTGACTTGAAACGGACTTGAAATGGACTTGATTTGAAACGGACTTGACCTGACTTGAAACGGACTTGAAATGGACTTGACTTGAAACGGACTTGACCTGACTTGAAACGGACTTGAAATGGACTTGACTTGAAACGGTCTTGACTTGACTTGAAACAGACTTGACTTGACTTGACACGGACTTGACTTGAAACGGACTAGACTTGAAACGGACTTGACTTGACTTGAAACGGACTTGACTTGACTTGACTTGATACGGACTTGACTTGACTTGAAACGGACTTGACTTGACTTGAAACAGACTTGACTTGACTTGACTTGAAACAGACTTGACTTGACTTGAAACAGACTTGACTTGACTTGAAACGGACTTGACTTGACTTGAAATGGACTTGACTTGACTTGAAACGGACTTGACTTGACAAAATAACTCACCAACAGCGGTTAACAGGAAACAATACCTGACAAGGGAACAAGGCAAACAATAAATACACAATACACAAAGACTAATGACTAAACAAGACAAACCTGTGAACAGTCAAGACAATGAACCAATGACAACATGACACAAGAGAGTAGGGAAGCACATGACATGATCACATGAGGGTACAATGAAATCACCTGACAAACCAGGAAACATGACCGTGAACAAGACAAAATAAGTACATGAAACAAAACACACTGTGACAAGTTTTTCTGATCAAATAAATTCAGCCTTGGTAAGCATAAGACACTTCAAAAATCGTAAACTTTTGAATGTTAATGTATATTTGCATTTAATCAGTAACTAGGTAAAAATGTTTTTATTTCAGTTACGTCATGATGTGAGCAGTTCAGTTTTGTTTTTTAATTTATATATATCTTTAAATCAATGTTTTGTATGTTTAATTTTAGAGCTGGTTGGTTTTATTTATAACATATTTATAGAATAAAAAAAAAATCCTGTATGAAAGTGGCTGCTAAAAAAGGTGATCAATGTGAGTGCTACAGTGTATTGCTAAATGGACACACAGAATTTAGTCATTTTTTCACCCTCTTGCATTCACTCTTTTGTCATCATAAAAATGCAATGTATTGGTCAATTAATCTGCTATCAGTCTATCATTACCTGGCTTTCAGTACACCATGTCAGACATGAACAATGTCATCTCCATCACAAAATACCATGTTTCTGTTTAATACCAACCAGGTCATCATGAAACGTTCTTAAAGATGTGTGTGATTGCTTTACTCTACAAGGCTTCAATCAGAATGTATATCCATTTAGCTTTAATGGACACTTTTGAACTGCGCCCAACATCTCCACGCAGATGATCTCTCTGATTAGACGGATTGGCAACCGCGGCCCTCGTGCCTCTGTCTGAACTCTGGGTGTTGTGGTGCATGCAGTTGTTGGTGCTCAGTGTCGCACATTGCCCATTTAGAATTCTCATTGATCTCCATCTCCATCCACTGTCAAGGTTCCTGCCCTCTGTCAGATTCATTGTTGTATTGCGCTGCAGTCAGTGATTGCATTTGGCCGTTCCCGAGCATGGCTATCACTTTCTTAACCCGCGTAGCTTCTGCTTGATGGCTCTGTTAACTTACCTGTAAATTGAAAAAAGATTAAGTGCAGAAGCAAATTCACAGGACACAGTGTGAACATGTCCTTGTTCTTTGAGAACTGAAGGACGTGCATATTAATTAGAGGTGGGCATTCTGGGTTGGTTGTGTAGTTGTGGAAAAAAGTAATCCATTTCTTGAATATTGCATTTAGGGCTGCCACTAACGACTATTTTTATATCGATTAATCTATCGACTAATTGATCAATTAATCTTTTACTTAAAAACATTTAATTTAACTTGCAACATTGGCCTTCAGTAGTGTACTATAAAAAAAGTATAAATGTAAACAAGCCCTTGACAAAATGTAAAACTAAAAGAGTAAACATGTAAAAAGGTACAAATTTGTAAACCAACATAACAAAAAAAAAGAGAATATCAGCAAATACTTTTTATATAGAATAGTGTTGTCGCGATACTAAAATTATGACTTTGATACGATACCAGACTAAAATACCCGATACTGAATCAATACCATGGCAAAAAACTGTAAAAGTAATTGAATAATATTGCAGAACTTACTTTTCATTGTTTATCATTGTTTTAGGGTTAAAAAAACCCTAAAAACTCACTTGGCCGGCATGTTCCTGCCCTGCCCTGCTTCACACAGAATATGAGGTCCGGCCCTTTAAGAGCTGCACGGACCAAATTCATTGTAACACCCGATTTCTCATTCAACTCTGTGTACGTTCACTAAAGACATATCCGACTGCGTTTACCCGAATACTCGCCAGGACGTGCATTTTTACATATTTTTTTACCATTCAAACCCAATAATCCACGAAACTGACGTCACGATCTGTCCGATTGAAAGGTGGCTGCTATGGGCACGTCCAGGCCGCGCCACACTTTTCTGTTGCTTTCTTTTTCCTGAGCTGCATGCATATATTTGACTGTTCTGCTTCCATTGTTTAGTGAACGGTGGAAGCAGTATATATATACATGTATATATAATATAGGTGAAGTGAATAACACTGATTACCTCTTTATCACGGCACCTGTTAGTGGGTGGGATATATTGGGCAGCAAGTGAACATTTTGTCCTCAAAGTTGATGTGTTAAAAGCAGGAAAAATGGGCAAGCATAAGGATTTGAGCGAGTTTGACAAGGGCCAAATTGTGAAGGCTAGAAGACTGGGTCAGAACATCTCCAAAACTGCAGCTCTTTTGGGGTGTTCCCGGTCTGCAGTGGTCAGTGTCTATCAAAAGTGGTCCAAGGAAGGAAGAGTGGTGAACCGACGACAGGGTCATGGTCACAGGTCACGTGGGGAGCGTAGGCTGGCCTGTGTGGTCTGATCAAACAGACGAGCTACTGTAGCTCAAATTGCTCAAGAAGTTAATGCTGGTTCTGATAGAAAGGTGTCAGAATACACAGTGCATCGCAGTTTTTTGTGTATGGGGCTGCATAGCCGCAGACCAGTCAGGGTGCCCATGCTGACCCCTGTCCACCACTGAAATTCCCCAGATCTAAATCCAATCGAGCATCTGTGATCCATGAAGGCCCCATCTCGCAACTTACAGGACTTAAAGGATCTGCTGCTAACATCTTGGTGCCCGATACCACAGCACATCTTCAAGGGTCTAGTGGACTCAATTTCTCGACGGGTCAGGGCTGTTTTTGCAGCAAAATGGGGGACCTACACAATATTAGGTCATAATGTTATGCCTGATCAGTGTATATATACGCACACTGTAAACCCAAATAAATGGGCAAAACTTGAGGTAATCAGTAATATCACTTTTTTTTGTGTTAAAAATGTACGTTTATGTTAGAAGAACTTTTTGTACTCATACATCTAAATTGCACTTAATTTGAAATATATTTGAGTAAGCTAATTCATACATTTAACTCTAATGTTACATTATAAACTCATCAAAAACATGTCATATTTTCATAATTGTAATAGCTTTTAAAACATAAAAAATATTAGTATTCCCTTACAGTACATTTTTTTAAATCTAAATCCAGTCTTTAAAAAAGTCTTGTGAAATGCAACATTTATAGACGATTATTATTCTTATATTTTTATTAAACATAAATCTACCTTGTGGCTTAATATAATAATGTTAAATAAATAATAAAAATGTTCTTATGTCCTTGTGCCGTCTTTGCAAGCACTAGCACTCTATTTCTCTGCTTGTTGATGGACTTCTTTTTTAATCTGTTTGTGTGTTCTTGGCAACTGGTCATCGGCCGCATTCTAACAGCAGGCACATATGATTTACACCTATGGAAGTTCCTCTGTGCTCTCGGAGAGTAAAGTTTGCAGGAGGGCTGTGAGAAGTTTTCGTATTTCAGGTTCTGCTCTCATCCCAGGAGGTCCACCATTGGCTGATTGTAGTCTGCTAACTCTCAGCATGTTTTGATGGATGATGGTATTGTTATTCAGCATTTCTCCTGCATGCTTTTCTGCCAAAAGCCTGTCTCCTCAGATGCCCATTGTTCTCCATCCGCAGCAAGAGTCACCTCTATGCTGTGGAAATAAATGAGAAATAACAAAATTAAGACATTAATTACAGAGTTTATCTATGGCAAAATTGCGCCAATAGATGACTTAACCGAGCATCCATCATGGGCGTGGTTCTTGTGTGTTGCCAGGTCAGCAGACAAAGGTCAACGTGAGAGATGAATTATGCATCACTGCTCACTTTATACAACTGTAAACTGGCCCGGAATGATGGACGGCCATGTGCTCTGTCTTTTCCTGACTTTGCTCAGGAGACTGATGTTCCTTTTTGTTGCACTAATTTCACCTGTTTTTTCACCTGCACAAATGTCCCTCTTTGTTCTTGCGGAGCACAACTTAGGCAGCCCCCAGTAGACCTGTGCAGTGATGTCTTTGTTTAATATGCATAATATTATGAATCATTTTAAATGATTTACAAAATGAAACCTCTCCTGTCCCCGTGTTGAGAGAAATCAGGAGTGAGATGCAGAGGCGTTGTGTGCGCTGAGTAAACATGATGGTTATTGTAGTTTTAGACAATGTGAACATGCATTTACTCACCTGCACAAAAACAGATTCAGTATTCCTCGAAATCAATAAAAAAAATGAAATGCAAACTCAAAAATATTACGAAATGTTAAATAAAACAAATATACGTTATGTATTTAATCTCACTATATGTCTTTGCTGCTGAACCATAATAATAAGCAAAAATGACTTTAGATAAACATCACATTTGTGTTTCATTTGTTTGTTTTATTGCTGAAGTAAGTGTGTTGTGCTGCGTCCCAGTTTGCCTACTTATACTATGCCCTAAAAGTACTCTTTTTGTGAAGAAAAAAGTACATTTGAGTTTGTAGACAAGCTTTGGGACATACTATCACATCATACAATTGCGCCTTTGCTCTCTGTCGCATCCTGGCACGTATTCTGTCACCGTCAACTGGCCTGTCAATCATCTTGTCACAGTTAAAATCCTCCACATTTCAATTCAATTCCTACCATATAGGAAGAGAAATGCTGTAGCGCGTTGCAGTCGCGGGTCTTTCGTGCAGAGAACTCTCCTCATATTAATGCATAATGATGCATTTAAAAGTTAATGGCCGAACGGATCTTCATAAAAGTCCACATTTTTATTGCAGATGAAATATAACACAAATAACATTAAATAAATATTTTTCATCAGGTTAAACTGATTATTAGTCAAACCTTTACATCTCCGTCGGTCACGCATATCCGCCATGTTTTGTCATTTTATTAACACTTTTTAATCGTGTTTGGAGTTCTGAACCAAATCCTCCTCCAAAGCGCAATGCATTGTGGGCAATATTAGCCTTTATAGTGTGCACGAATCCACACTTCGAAAATCTTCGGAAATAGTAGACCATCCGGGGACTTTTGACGTACTCTTCTCAACATACTATGCTTTGGGACACACTTATTCTAATCTGACATACACTCTTAAAAATAAAGGTTCTTTGGTGGGGTGTATGGTTCCATGAAGAACCGTTAATATCCAAAGAACCCTTCCATTGCACAGAAGGTTCTTTATAGCATAGAAAGGTTCTTTAGACTATAAAATGGATAGAAAAAAAATTGTTCTTTAAAGAACCTTTCACAAAATGGTTCTTCTATGGCATCGCTGTGAAAACCCCTTATTGGTTCTTCCTGGCACCTTTATTTTTAAGAGTGTACTATTTAGGATGGATAGTATGGACATTGAGACCATAGACTTTAAAAAAAAGATGGACGACGCACCTTCACTTTCTTCTTTTGACGCAAGTGAAGCCGCAAGTGTGCAAATATGGCGCTGACATCTTGGGTCTCAAGTCTGTGCAGTAGTGAGCGCGAAATTTGAGCCGCGAAATCAAGGTCCCGTCCACACTCCCTCCTAATCAACAACTTTTTGTGAAATAAACAGTTATGGAAATGTAGAGATTAGAGTTAAAGCTCCAATCTCCTCCCCAAGTTTCTGAAAAAAGTCTGTTGGTGCCTCAGTGAAACTCTCAATCTCAGCTGTCAATCATAACGTCACACCACATGTTTTTATAGCATCAAATAACAACTAAAACCAAACTTATTTAAAGAACGAAAACTTGAACTCACATCAGCGTGTTTAAAAAACAGCCTAAAATGACAGAAACCAACTTTGGAAAAAATGTAGTTGAAGTGTAATCTGATTGTTTAGTTTGTCTATGTCCCATTACATTTCATGGAGAGGGCGGGGTTTATGACCTATACTGCATCCAGCCACCTGGGGGGGGCGATCAAGATGCTTTGGCTTCTCTTTTCAGGACTCCTGTGGCACACTTGATTGAGACGCAAAGCATAACTTTCTTAGGCCAAATCCGAAATCGCCCCCTAAACCCTCAATCACTATTCCCTTTAGTCCACTAATACAGTTGACTTGAAGGAGTGAATGAAAACAAGTGAGTGAATTCGGACAGCCGCTGTGTGTGCATCGGCTGTACACTCGTTATTGCGGTGCAATGTGGGATTGAATAAGTGCACTCAATAACGTCCATGGTTTCGGACACCACTATAAATGGCTGCCCTATTTAAGGGTATAGGGGACGATTTCGGATTCAGCCAACTTCTGCGTCTTATTCTTCTGCAATCCCGAATGGCAGCACAGCTGAAAGGTTTGTTTGAGTTGCGTCCTTTACTGTACAGACGTTAATTTGCATTTCCCACAGCCTGAGGCTTATTCATTTCACTTTTGGTGTGAAAAGATGTTTACATTTGCTAAAAATATAACTTGTTGTTGTTGTTGTTGTTGTTGTTGTTGTTATTAAGAAACAAACAAGCAAGCCCAGCCCATTAGAGAATAAGTAATGCACAAGTAACGTAACCCATTACTTTCCATAAAAAGTAACTAAGTAATGCAATTTGTTACTTTTTTGGAAGTAATGCAATATTGTAGCGAACACTTTCCCCAACACTATTAAAATACTGTAGCTGTCCTGAATTTTTTTTTTAAATAAATAAAATATATATATCGTAATATATATATATTATTTTGTGAACTGCAGTGAAGCTTATATATTATTTTTATATTAAATCAATTTGGAAATTTTGTATTATTGTACAACAAATCAAATACATTTTTATGACAAGGGTTTTAAAATGTGGGGTTGGTGACAGGACTCCCCAAAACATAATGAAGTTAAACTTTTGCTAAAAATTTTCAAAATTCACGTTTTTTCTTTATTTTGTCATAAACACTCTTAAGGCCCATTCACACCAAGAATGATAACTATAAAGATAACTATATTTGTGTCCACGCCAACGCACAATAACGTTCTGTTTATGATAAGCGTGCTGTAGTTTTGCTCTTCAAAGTCGGGGGGATTCTGATTGGCTGTCAATGTTTTTATTGTTCATCAGCTGGAAAAAATCGTTTTATAAGTGATTCCAATGATATAGTTCCTCTCTGCCATTATCAGTTATAGCTGTGTTGTGAACTCTGCTATTCTTTTATATTTAGAACATTTTTTAGAACTATATCATTATAGCTATCATCCTCTTGTGAACAGGTCTTTACGGTATTTTTGTCATGACCTTTAAGCATCCCGACCAGCTCCACAAGGAAATATTGGTTTAATAAATGATGTGATTCAGTTCTCCCGACCAATGGCATATGGGTGTTTGGAAACCAGTTTGACTCACTTCAGCTTTAAGGTCTAGCTCGCTCCTCTAGCATAGACCATTATTTGCCCTGACATCCCTTTTCAGAGAGTTTGACAAGGGTTGTCAGGTCCAGACAGGATGTCACTGTTTGCAGTAGGGATTTCCATCCATCTGCATTTGAGAGGGAAAGTCATGTTTAATATGAGTTAGCATTATCAGCATAAATTCTGCTTATTTTTTGTTTAAGATAACCATGTATCATGACTATTCATCTTGTTATGTAATCGTGTGGGAGGCATTATGTTTATATTAAAATCTGCCCTGTGTATCAGAATGTGGGGAAAGTCATAAGGCTGCCACAAACGGGTTGAAGGATTTAATCAAATTTCATCAGGAAACATTAGCACTAATGTATTTATGGAACATATACATGGGGGGGGGGGGGGGGGGGTGCACTGCTAAATGTGATAATTGTATGCTAAATGTGTATCATGTCAACACAAATATGCACAAATCTGGTTGGATAATGACCTATGAATACTCGGAGGAATCTCTCGGAGATGCAAAGCGAGATGTTTTCTTGTTTTATGCAAAGCGCTTTCTTCTTCCATGTCATCTGAATACACAGAACGCAGACTTGGCCAATTATGTAACACGCTTTCTTTCGTTTAAGCGGCAGAAAGAAATCTCAGAGGTAGCTAGACATAATGATGAGCGGTAAGTAGTTCTTTCTCGCCACCGTATCCCCGGTATGTGAAAGGCTGGCAGAGGAGACTGCAGGTACAGTGGAAGTCTGATCACAGGCAGGTGGCTAATGAAGAGCTGCCGGGAGACAGACACGCAGGCCCGCATGGGTGCACGGAGTGCAGTGTGACGACTACAGCGCTGCTTTTATCAGTCACACAAACCTGTGAGAATGCCATTGCGCTTAGTGTGATCCCTCCTCCTCGACCAGTGCTGTCTTGTTTTTCCACTCCGAAGGAGGTGTAATCAGAGTAAACATTTTAATTCTGCAAAGGAATTGAGAATCCCTGTGGTTAGCAGTGGCGATTGCTGGAAGACTGTACAAGAAGAACGACTATCCTCTAAAATAAAAAAAATTAAAAACGTACAGATAATCAAGATAACGGATAGGCAATTTGTTTTATAAACACGGGTTGAAACTATCTTCACATCCTTATAGCAATCAATAGTAGAAGTGGTCTAAATATTAAAGGTTCAGTGTGTAATATTTAGGAGGAACTATTAACAGAAATGCCCTATAATATACATAACTATGTTTTCCTTACATAATCAACTGTTATGTTTTTATTACCTTAGAATGAGCTATTTCTATCTCCATACACAGCGGGTCCCCTTACAGTGAAGTCGCCATTTTGCGCCATGTTTCTACAGTAGCCCTAAACGGACAAACTGCTCTACAGAGCGCTAGCTACTCTGCTGTCTCAGATGACGACATCTTTGTCCTGTGTCGGCCACCGTAGCTTCTCTATGTGTTTCGAAAGGGGGGGTGAGCGGTGGACGGTTGCAATTCGCAACCTCACCACTAGATGCCGCTAAAAATTTACACACTGAACCTTTAAAACATGTAAATCTTTTGTGGAAGTCACTGGACCAAAACATTTTTGTCCAATCATTGCATTCGGTCTGAATACCTCTGAGCGCTCTGCTCGCGCAGACATCACATGCCATCAGTGCATTCTGTAAGGTTATCAAGAGTTGTAGACAGACAACCGCCGAGCCTTAAAACAAACCCACTTTTTATAGTTCCTCCTGAACCAAAACAACGAGCTTATGCTGTGTTCACGCCAGGTCATAACCGTAATTACGAGATGACAACCTTTACGTTCTACTCTGCGCGGCTATCAACGCTGAAATGAATCTGCAGCCGTCAGGTGGTACAACTACAGCTCTGTAAGTTGTTTACGTTCATTATTATTGTAATGTTATGTGCTTGCTTTGAGATATGAGGAAATTTAATGCCGTCTCTCATCTTGTGACGCTTTGCAAACTCTGCGTTCACGTGTTTTGAAGGAGGCATGGCTCTGGAAACGCTCTGAAGGGAGGGTGGGATCTCATGCTTTCAAAGCTAGCTTGCTATTGCTAGCCTGCACGAAATTTCTAACCCCACCTTTAACTCCACATATTTGGGACGGTTATAATTTTGCTATAATCTGACAAAATCACATGAAATTTCACATGAAATATTTCACATGAAATTTTTTTTGTGTGTGTTTATCTCTCTTTGTTTAGTTTAGTTGTATTAGTTAACTAAATCTATATTAAGTTCCATATACCAATCCAGACCAATACATCCAGACCAATACAATTTTAAATATTGTAAAACAAATAGCTTAATTCGTTTTTATTAAGTAATTTAATTGTTTAGTAGTTTTTGAGAAGCAGCTTTTAGTAAGGAGACCAATTTTTTTGAAATAGAAACCGGGAACATTTCCTATTTGAGTGGTCAAAATATCACTAAAATCTAATTTGTTATTATCTAGTAATTAAAAATAATTATTAACATTTAATAATCATTATGTTATAGTTTGATTATTAGGATTTTTGGTCTGGTTTTAATACAATTCACCATTACAAAAATAAATTGATAAATCAAACTATTTAACAAATATTTTATAATTGTATTCAATATTTTTAATATAACTGTTTATACATTATTATTTTTTTTTACGTTTGTGCTTGAAAATGACTTACTATCCTCAATTTGGCTTGTTATTTTGCATTTTAGGCTTATTTTAAGCAGAAAATGTGTGTATTCTGCAAATGTATTTGTTGTAAGTGTAATTGTTTATAAGATGTGTGCAAATGACTGCGTTATGACTGCAGAACTTTTGGGGAAGTTTAAAATTGTGCAAAACAATCCCGCACCCTGTTGAGGCCAAGTTATAAAGCACACACAAACATTATTACTTTAATTTAACATGAATAGTTAGTATGTTACTACCTTGAAAGCGATAACAATGTTTCTTTTGATATTTGATGATAATGGTGCTCCGTTCTCGTCCAGGTTACGTTCTTCATGAAGTAGCGACACGCGACCAAGTATAGTCAGCGTAGCTCGCAGTGCCATCTGTTGGTGAAAATAATTACTACACGATTGCTCTATTAACCAGCAGGCTGCTGTATGTTGTACAGGCTTTTTTTGGCAATGTATTTGCGGGTTGTTTTGAATGAGCTGTAAAATGGGGACACTTCCGTGGACAGCTCCAGTCGGGGATAAAACATAAAAATCTGGGACTGCCCCCAGAAAAGAGGGCAGACTGGTCACCTTAGCTTGTAGGAGCAGCATTGCCAACACCCAAATAATAATACCTAAAAAAAATTTACCTTTGATAAGTGAAAAGCTCCAACCACCATTTGTAGTGAGCGGAAAACACGCAAGTTCAGCAGCTTGCCATCAGGATTATTTGACAAAACTGAGAAATCTCTTTGTTGGCAAGCAAATTTGCACAGGATTGCAGGCAATTGTCATTATTGGGAAAGGCTTGATTTGTTGGCACAGATGGATTCAGAAATCTCTGGTTTCCTGTCAGCAGCTGTATGACAGACTCCAGAATGTACCACATCGGTCTTGGGTGGCAGCAGGTAAATAATGGATGAATGCACATTATGCCCTTATTCATATTAAACTACACTAATGTACAGTGTGATATAGGCGAATATGTCTGTGTGGCATACTTAATGGCTTGTCAGATCAAAAGTGGACGTCTGTGATGGACTGGGAGTGTGTATAAAACATCTCACACAAACTCTTGGCTGAATGGTGATACTTCAGGCAGATGAGAAAGCATCCGCAGGTAGCTATTGGTCTTCTGTGACATTACCATATTGGAAACGACGGTATGTTTGGCCGCACAGGTCATTGGGCCCATTGATCATGGCTGGCGTTTGAAGGACATAGTGCCACTTTTCCAAGGTGCGCTTGATAACTTTTCAGCTAGGGCGGGATGCATCGAGCGGTTAACTTCGTGCTTTTTTAGCTGATATGTCAGGGAACCCACTGGATTGACAGGTCAATCTAGGAAGAGTCTGTTCACAATCGCTCGCTCTACATTTTTTATGGCGGCAGCTCGGCGGATAACGAACGAGTTATGGGCGTCAGGGGGGAATGCACGTCGACTCCAACAATGGATCAAACTACAAACTGTATCTTCACATAGCCATCAATGAATGTCCAAAACACACTGTTTAGCAAGATGCACTATGCCAACTAGCCGTTCACAGATGCTTCTCTTCCAGCTGCCATTTGACCTTGATGCATAGATGGTCTCCTCAGAAATCTGCCGGTAAATCTCAGTTTTCTACATGAACGGCTGCCTTATCAGAATATTTCACGCCGCATTCTGCTGATCCAACTTCAGGGGCTCTTTATTGGTCAGATGCACATGGTCATCAAAAAACCTGTGACAGATTTGATAAAGAGGTGAGATTTTAAGGCAGATGGGGCGTTAAAGTTTAAAGGAAAGTTTCCTACAAGGACCATTGAAGGAATATTCCAGATTCAGTACAGGTTAAGATAATTTCACAGCATTTGTGGCATAATTACCACAACAAAATACCGAAATATTGATTTGTTACTCATTTTCTTTTCTTTTGTTTTATATCTAAAAGTAAAACGCCTGCCTTAATCCGTAGGGTTTAAAATGGAGTTGGCCCACCCTTTGCAGCTATAACAGCTTCAACTATTCTGGGAAGGTTTTCCCACAAGGTTTAGGAGTGTGTTTATGGCAATTTTTGACCATTCTTCTAGAAGCGCATTTGTGAGGTCAGGCACTGATGCTGGACGATAAGACCTGGCTCACAGTCTCCACTGTAATTCTTCCCAAAGGTGTTCTATCTGGTTGAGTCAAGGCCAGTCAAGTTCCTCCACACCAAACACGCTCATCCATGTCTTTATGGACCGTGTTTTGAGCAGTCATGTTGATACAGGAAGGGGCCATCCCCAAACTGTTCCCACAAAGTTGGGAGCATGAAATTGTCCAAAATGTTTTGGTATGCTGAAGCATTAAGAGTTCCTTTCACTGGAACTAAGGGGCGTAGCCCAACCCCTGAAAAACAACCATACACCATAACCCCCCTCCACCAAACTTTACACTTGGCACAATGCAGTCAGGCAAGTACTGTTCTCCTGGCAACCGGCAAACCCCAGACTCATCCATCAGATTGCCAAACAGAGAAGCGTGATTCGTCACTCCAGAGAACACGTCTCCACTGCTCTAGAGTCCAGTGGCGGCGTGCTTTACACCACTGCATCCACGCTTTGCATTGTACTTGGTGATATAAGGCTTGGATGAGCTGCTCGGCCATGGAAACCCATTCCATGAAGCTCTCTACGCACTGTTCTTGGGCTAATCTGAAGGCCACATGAAGTAGCTGTAGCTGTTGACTCTGCAGAAAGTTTGGCGACTTCTGCGCACTGTGCGCCTCAGCATGCGCTGACCCCACTCTGTGATTTTACGTGGCCTACCACTTTGTGGATGAGTTGCTGTTGTTCCCAATTGCTTCCACTTTGTTATAATACCACTAACAGTTGACCGTGGAATATTTAGTATTGAAGAAATTTCACGAATGGACTTATTGCACAGGTGGAAACCTATCACGGCACCACGCTTGAATTGACTGAGCTCCTGAGAGCGACCCATTGTTTCACTAATGTTTGTAGAAGCGTCTGCATGCCTAGTGCTTGATTTTATACACCTGTGGCCATGGAAGTGATTGGAACACCGGAATTCAATTATTTGGAGGTGTATAGTGTATATATAAAACTAATTCAAATCACAAAACACAATTAATAAAATGTAAACCTAAAATTAAATGAAAACTGAAAATATAAAATGTTAAAATATTAATAAACATAATAGTATATAATTAATACTATAATAACACTGGGCGAGGTACTTGAAATAGTGTAAAAAAAAGTGAATGGCGCCATTTTTTCAAAACTGTATAAAATGCTCTCACATTAACTCTTCTGTTAAAATGTTTGTTTTATACAGTAAGCTGTTAATCATTATTTTTGACAGTGATTTTAAGGTTTTAGCATTGTCATGGCTACAAAATTGTTATTGTAATTTGTGATTTGTAATTACGTCTTGTGTCTATTAAATATTAAAATACTATACCATTCACTACCACTGTTAGTGCCTCACTGTTTTGCCAGGTTTTTTTTATTTTTTATATAATATAAAGAAAAGGAGATACAAGGTGACATTACTTTTGGTGGTAATCAACAATACGTCACAAATGCTGTCAATTGAGCTTAATTTATACTGAACCCGTAGTATTTCTTTAAGTTACTTCTTCTTACTCTTGTGCTTTTTTTATTCTTTACAAAGAACAAGATCAGGAGTTTTCAGCAACCACACCAGAACTCAGAGTTATTTTCACTGAGCGTCACATAGGATGAATTTCAACTAGATTTTGGTTTGAAAAAAAAATGCGGTGAGGAACTTTGGTTCTCGTGGCGCTGTGTTTATTAGGACACGTTGGCAATCCAAGGCCGAGATCTTGCCCTGGGCATGAAGCTTTGTTTGTGGGGAATCTTCATCGCATGTCATTTAACTTATCAAAGCTGTGGCTCTGGATCATTGCCGGAAGACATTTGAATCTGTGTGGCCAAAGGTCAGGGATGAAAATGTGCTGCTTAAGGGAAGAATATGCAGGTTTATACATTGGACGCAGTTTTGAAAATGCCTTTCTGGTGGCATGCCTGAGGGACTGTCTGTGTTTTTTGTTTAGTTTTTTTAAATGCAAATATGAATAAAAAGAAATTGGGAAAACACTCACTTATCAATCTCTAAAAACATTTCCATTTGTAGGGCATTTCAGTCATGACAACTCTCAGGATACATCTTATTAATGTAAATCTGCAATGCTGCTGCTGGAGCTATGGTTGCTGCTGCTCTAGAGCAAGTAAAACTTGCTTCAGCTAAATGAACATACAATTAAGGGAAACGTGCTGCTGCTGCTAGAGAGAGGGAGTCCCCCATTGCAGATTTAGGCAGGTGGTGCTGGGGAGGCGGAGTGCTAGAATTAAAATTTGCATATCGTGCAGTGTGTATTAGTTTGCATGCGTTGTGGTTATAAATGTAGGGCCCTATGATTTCGGCAATGTGGAAAACTCGGATGGTATTGCGGAATCCAGTCATAAAAACGAAATTGACTGTATATTTTATAATTTAGTGAAGCACGTGTGACGCTTGCAGTGTTTTCAGCCTCTGCCGTCTCACTATATAAGCACATGAATGTATGAACTTCATCTCCAGAGCAGCTCTGAGAGTCACTACATGAGCATTTTACCATTTCATTTGAGAAAAACTATCATCATATCATAAACACACAGAAACTTCACGGCAACCCATCAAAATAAATGTCCGGTTAAACTTGAATTGTGACAGAAATATATTACTGCTGTACAGTAGAATTTAGCTACAGTATATAGGAAACATGACTGTGACAAATTTCAAAATAAAAGACAACCTAAACATGATACAAAAAAAAAAAAAAAAAAAAAAATATATATATATATATTGACTATTACTATATATATATATATATATAGTAATAGTCACCACTCTTATTTATTTATTTTTGCTTTGTAGCAGAACATTCTCATACTCTGTTAATGGCTGATCCTCTTGACATTTTTTTATCTGAGAATCAACTTCTTGGTGCAACATCATTATCAAAAGTTCTACTATTTTCTCCTCTCAACTCTCTGAGAAACCGTGAAGAGCAGCTTTGCGTTAACAGGAAAAATCTCTGGCATCCACAAGTGCCATCATATCTTGCTAACAGGTTGAAATGGTCGATTATTACATGAACCTCTGAACATGATCTTTATCAAACTCTCGTACAGCTCAAGGTTCGTCTCTTACCTTCAATTGCAACCTGCCAGTGAAAACGAAGTCTCCATCTAGAAAGGTAGGCTCTTAATAAATAATTAATCAGAAATCCCTAATATTATACAGAAAATAAAATGTTTTGGGTCTCATTGCAATTTGCCATGCAGTTCAGAAGTTCCCTCTTAATTGTGCCTTCCAGTCTGAGGGCTGGATATGGTGCTTCACATCTCGAGTAATCCCATCTGGATGTCCCTGCCTGACAGGATGGAGCATGCGGCTGCATTTGTAATGTTGCATATCGAGCTTCTCTTTGCTCCCCGATGTGTGCTGGTCCTCATTTATTTCACCCTCTTACTGTTAAATAGTTGGAGGTTGGGATGGGAATTAGTCGGCTTGTGTAGACTTTTTTTCTCACTCTCCTTTCCTTGCCTCATAGCTGGCATGATATTTTTGTATACATTTTATGTTGTCTGTTTACACAATTATGCAAAATGTTTATATAAATATTTATATTTTTTTGTAATATTTATAAATAAAAAATGTTTTTTTTTTTTAGTAAATAAAATACTGGTAAATTGTAAATGACCATATACAGGTGCTGGTCATATAATTAGAATATCATCAAAAAGTAGATTTATTTCACTAATTCCATTTAAAAAGTGAAACTTGTATATTATATTCATTCATTACACACATACTGATATATTTCAAATGTTTATTTATTTTAATTTTGATGATTATAACTGACAACTAAGGAAAATCCCAAATTCAGTATCTCAGAAAATTAGAATATTGTGAAAAGGTTCAATATTGAAGACACCTGGTGCCACATTCTAATCAGCTAATTAACTCAAAACACCTGCAAAGGCCTTTAAATGGTCTCTCAGTCTAGAGGCGTTTCTCAATCTCAAGGAAGGATCCTCGGATGCCAGAATTCCGAGGATGCTACGTCATCGACGTCCGTCGAAGGACTGTTCCAATGTCGAGGATCCTCGGAATTTCAACCAAGGTCTGAGTCCTTCGTTCGAAAAATATGCCAAATACAGGAAAGGATGCATACGAGTAGACTTCGCGCACTTCGCGCTCTCAAATCACCCACAATCCTATGCGCGCAGCTTTGCTATCTTGTTCAAAAAATATAAATTATCGGACGTTGGCAGAGTCGGAGCGTTAACGGGGCAATATGCTTTCAAGTGTAAGTATTTACGTTACCAAACATTTGTTATAACCGTAGTAAATATAAGTAAAGTTTAACTTGTAAATGCCAGTACAAATTACAACCGTATACAAATGACGTTATTGATAACGGACGCTAACGGACCTTTTCACTGACGTAATGAGGCTGACGTGCACATGCTAGCCTGTTCCATTTACCTGTTCTCCGAATGCTAAAGAGGAGCCTCGCCTAGCCTCTGAAGGAAGTGACTTGGAAGGATCAGTCCTGCAGAGGAAGGATCCTTGACATTGAGAAACACCTTAGTTCTGTAGGCTACACAATCATTGGGAAGACTGCTGACTTGACAGTTGTCCAAAGACGACCATTGACACCTTGCACAAGGAGGGCAAGACACAAAAGGTCATTGCAAAAGAGGCTGGCTGTTCACAGAGCTCTGTGTCCAAGCACATTAATAGAGAAGCGAAGGGAAGGAAAAGATGTGGTAGAAAAAAGTGTACAAGTAATAGGGATAACCACACCCTGGACAGGATTGTGATACAAAACCCATTCAAAAATGTGGGGGAGATTCACAAAGAGTGGACTGCAGCTGAGTGGTCCAAAGTTATGTTCTCTGATGAAAGTACATTTTGCATTTCCTTTGGAAATCAGGGTGCCAGAGTCTGGAGGAAGAGAGAAGAGGCACACAATACACGTTGCTTGAGGTCCAGTGTAAAGTTTCCACAGACAGTGATGGTTTGGGGTGCCATGTCATCTGCTGGTGTTGGTCCACTGTGTTTTCTGAGGTCCAAGGTCAACGCAGCCGTATACCAGGAAGTTTAAGAGCACTTCATGCTTCCTGCTGCTGACCAACTTTATGGAGATGCAGATTTAATTTTCCAACAGGACTTGGCACCTGCACACAGTGCCAAAGCAACCAGTACCTAGTTTAAGGACCATGGGATCCCTGTTCTTAATTGGCCAGCAAACTAGCCTGACCTTAACCCCATAGAAAATCTATGCAGTATTGTGAAGAAGATGCGATATGCCAGACCCAACAATGCAGAAGAGCTGAAGGCCACTATCAGAGCAACCTGGGCTCTCATAACACCTGAGCAGTGCCATAGACTGATCGACTCCACGCCACTCCGCATTGCTGCAGTAATTCAGGCAAAAGGAGCCCCAACTAAGTATTGAGTGCTGTATATGCTCATACTTTTCATGTTCATACTTTTCAGTTGGCCAGGATTTCTGAGATACTGAATTTGGGATTTTCCTTAGTTGTCAGTTATAATCATCAAAATAAACATTTGAAATATATCAGTCTGTGTGTAATGAATGAATATAATATACAAGTTTCACTTTTTGAATGGAATGGAACTTTTTGATGATATTCTAATTATATGACCAGCACCTGTACCGTACAGTGTTAACTGTAAAAATACTTTTAAACAATATATATATGCAAGGCTGCATTTATTTGATCAAAATACAGTAAAACAATAATATTGTAAAGATACTATTAATATTTAAAATAACTAAGCTATTTGAATATATTTTAAATAGTGCTGTCAAACGATTAATCGCAATTAATCACATCCAAAATAAAAGCTTGTGTTTAATATACAGTATGTGTGTGTACTGTGTATAATTGTTGTGTATATATAAATACACACACATGCATGTATATATTTAAGAAATAATATATAATACAAGATTTGTTATATTTATATATAAAATAGGATTACACTTTATTTTAAGGTGTCATTGTTACAGTGTAATTATATATTTAAGTATGAGCATTAATAATTAACTTACTATAGGGTTAGGATTACATTTTGGTTTAGGGTTAGTTGCATGTAATTATGCATAATTCACTGTTACTATATGTAACATATGTAACAAGGGCACTGTAAAATAAAGTGTTACCTAAAATATTTATATATAATATAAATTATATAAATATATATACAGTATATACATGCAAATAGTTCTTAAATATATACATGCATGTGTGTGTATTGAAATATACATAATAATTTTACACACAGTACACACACATATATTATGTAAACACAAACTTTTATTTTGGATGCGATAAATCACGATTAATCGTTTGAGAGCCCTAATTTTCAAATGTAATTTATTCCTTTGATGGCAAAGCTGAATTTTCAGCATCATTGTGTCTCATGATCCTTCAGAAATCATTCTTCAACTGCTCAACAAACTTTTTAGAACATTATGAATGCCTTCTCTTGTAGTCTAAAAATCTAGACTGAAAAAAATGATTATAAGCATAATTAATTTGTGCTCGTTTAAATAATTTAAATTTAGTTTTTTGATTTTAATTTTAAAAAAATATTTGGTTCTATGGCAATTGCATGTGTTTTTGTTTAAATTGAGATAAAATAAATTGATTGCAACTTACGATAAAAAAATTTAGTAAATTCAACGGATAATTTTTTTCAGTGTATAGCGGCAGCAAATATAATTTGCAGCCGGGCGTCTAGCAACTCTCCGTTAGCTTGAGCTGGAAAAACCAAACTCTGGACAGGCCAATCACATCGTGTATAGAGTCGGTGGGCGGGCTTAATATAATGACGGTAGAGTTGTGGCGGTTCCACGTGCTACTCGTAAACAAAAAAGCTGGCGAACAGCTTTCTTTCAAATCGGCTTTGGCCGCGACTCTGAAAGGCTTGGAGTAAAGCTCTTCTCTTGAGAAAAGAACAATGAACAAAGAAGTCATTCTTAAAAAAGGAAAATGTGTTCGGATCTATCAACTAGCTCCGCTTCACCTTCTTCGTTACTCTGGTTGGTTGTAGCGCTATCCTATTGCGTGCAGAGGGAATTTGAAAGACAACCGTTTATCCCACCGCTCTGATTGAGCCCTGCCAATGGTGTGTTCACAGACCCAACATCTTGATGTGGGTCTGGCTTGTCAGGCTAGCATCCTTGCTGAATAAAATGAATCTCTTTCCAAAATGTATTTTTAAAATAATCTTTTCTAAGTTCCCAGTTTTCAAACTGTATTGAAAGTGAACCTGGCTATTTTTCTCCACATTATAAGTGTGTCTCAAAGCAATGAATACATCTCACCTTCCTCTACCAGAGTCGTTGTCTTTTATTTTCAGCATCCAATGCCAACCAGGATGTGAGCAATTAGCACAGATCCGCGTGAACTTTTGCTAGCTTCTGTCCTGTTACGTCCGAGACCTCTAATTACTTTCACATCTGAAACTCAGTCGTCCGAAGGCTCATTTCATAACTGCCACGAAAGGGTGGGCTGACACCTGGGGAGGGGGAAATTGATTTTCCTGTCAGAAAGGGCGTTATGATAGGAAATCTAGCTCGCCGTGGCTGGAGACACCTGCTCTCTCGATGGCAACTCTCCAGGGAGCGGAATCTAAATTAAACAGTTTTAAAGTGTCAGTACAAGGATTAAGGCCCTCAAGGGGCCACCTTGGCTGGGTGCTGCCTGCGATGTCGTGCCTGTGTTAATTTGCGAGGGTGGCATATCAGGGCCAGGGTAAAAACGGAGCTGTCATTGCTGCAGGCATAATCACAGGGAGAAGATTTTCTAAACTCGGCCCTAAAGGCCACCTGTTCTTGCCGGAGAAAAGTGCCGCTCTCGGCCTCTGATTGAACATGCTGTCCGAGCACGGCATCGATTGGATGGAAAAATGAATGGGCCGCAGGCGGTGCACGGGAGGACGGTTTGGACAACACAAACAGCGAGGTGACAGGAGGTTGCGCTGGGGGCCCAGACATGTAAGGATACGAGACAGTGAGAAATGAGCCATGTTAGACGGGCCTTTGCCGGAAAAAATTTTTTCGCCCAACCATTTGCAACCACCTCGTTCGCAGTACAGAAACACCTCCAGCTGATGGTCATTTGACGGCATTCTATCGCCCGTTTTCCCCACATCAGCGGCCCGTACGGTAGTTCAAACGGAATGAAACGCATTTGTCACTCTGCGTTCTCGCTCGCATGCAATGTCAGAGGCGGGTCAGTGTGTTAACTACCACCGGGTTTTTTTTAACAAGAGAGAGATGCCCTTCTGCCCTGGTCTCGGTGCTGGAGTGGAGGGATGGAGGCTCTCTGGAGGTTGAAAGTTCAGCTTGGATAATCAGTGGATTGAGGAGCTCATTTCGAGGCGGCAGCGCTGGTTTTCGGCGGTCTGTGCTCACGGAGGGCACTGAATTGAATGGAAATGAAGAGTGATTAATTCTCTCTAGTGGAGGCTGCTGGATCCTTGACAGTCAGGCTGTTTGAAGAGCACGAGATACTGAAGTAGAAAGAAAGGCGAGAGGGGACTAAACCCACCGTTTCTTTAGATATCAGGAAAGCGGTTTGGGTTAGCAGGCGCGAGTAAATGCGCAATGTCAGTGAGGGTCTCAGAAGGGAGTATTTATCCGACTGAGTTTTCATGAGTTATGCGTACCTGCAGAATTTCGTTGGCCCGCTTGTTTGGAAGGTGAGGTTAAATAATAGAGTTAGTAGTACTTAAATCAAGGTTAACTACACAGAAAAAAAGACTCAGAAATTGAAAGACTGAAATAGTATGTACAATAATCTTTGTTTTATTTACTATTTAGAAAAATCTTTTTTACAGTATAGCTTAGTGTGATGCAATACAAATATCTTACACTTTACAATAAGGTTTTATTGGTTAACAACAAAAATTAACATGGGCTATTAAAGGGTTAGTTCACCCAAAAATGATAATTCTGTCATTAATTACTCACCCTCATGTCGTTCGACACCCGTAAGACCTCCGTTCATATTCGGAACACAAATGAAGATATTTTTGTTGAAAGCTGATGGCTGAGAAAGGCTTCAGATAGGCCTCCATTGGCATTCAGTACATTTACACTCCCAAGACCCATAAAAGGCACTTAAAACGTCGTTACAAAGTCCATCTCACCACAGTGACTCTACAATAATTTTATGATGTGACGACAATAGTTTTTGTGCGCAAAAAAAAATCTAAATAACACCTTTATCCAACTTGTTATTGTCTTTCGTGTGTGCCTCCACGACTCATGCGCGAGAATATGACGTAGCGCCGGGGTTCGGGAATCCATGAAATGCACACTTTAGCCCGGTTTTGAGAACTACGCCGAGACCTAAAGCACGATCAATGTAGAATTCAACAGCTTAGATATGCGCGTCTTCCTCTGCTTGTAAACAAAAAGCTTCTGGGTCATGTGTCCGAACGCCGGATCTGTGTCATATTCTCGCGCATGCGTCGTGGAGGCACACACGGAAGACAAGAACAAGTTGGATAAAGGTGTTATTTTGATTTTTTTTTGCGCACAAAAACTATTGTCGTCGCATCGTAAAATTATTGTAGAGCCACTGTGGTGAGATGGACTTTGTAATGACGTTTTAAGTGCCTTTTATGGGTCTTGGGAGTGTAAATGTACTGAATGCCAATGGAGGCCAATCTGAAGCCTTTCGCAACCATCAGCTTTCAACAAAAATATCTTCATTTGTGTTCCGAATATGAACGGAGGTCTTACGGGTGTCGAACGACATGAGGGGAAGTCATTAATGACAGAATTTTCATTTTTGGGTGAACTAACCCTTTAATGAAAAATACTTAGTTAATGTAAGTTTTAAGCATGTAGACCTATTAATTATTCAAATCAAAAGTTGTATCTGTAAATTAGTGCTGTCAACGTTAACGTGTTAACACATGCGATTATTTTTTTCCAGTTTAACGCAGCATCTGTTTGTTATTCTTTGGCAAGCGTTACATTATATGATCACACTCCTATTCATGCAAATGCTTTACAAGACAAAAGAAAACACGCTGTCTGTGAATGTCCTGACCAAGTGTGCCACACGAGTCCTAAAAAGGGAAGCCAAAGCGTCTCGATCGCCGCCAGGTGGCTGGATGCAGTAAAGGTCATAAACCCCACCCTATCCATGTAATGTAATGCGACATCGACAAACTAAACAATCAAAATTTTCCAAAGATGGTTTCTGTCATTTTAAGTAGTTTTTATCACGCTGATGTGAGTTCAAGTGTCCGTTCTTTAAATAAGTTTGGTTTTAGTTGTTATTTGATGCTATAAAAACGGGGGGTGTGACGTCATGATTGATAGCTGTGATTGACAGCTTCACTGAACAGACCCCAACAGACTTTTTCTGAAACTTCGGGAGGAGACTGGAGATTTAACTTTGATTTCTACATTTCCATAACTCTTTATTTCACCAAAAGTTCAGGGGCGTGTGATTGATTAGGCAGGAGTGTGGGCAGGACCTTGATATCGCGGCTCCACTTCGCACTCACTTCTGTGCAGATTCAGGCTCCATGTTGCTACTGCGCAGACTCGAGACCCAAGATGTCAGCGTCATATTTGGACACTGACGGTTTCACTTACTACCAATGGAAGATAGTGAAGGGTCATTGTTCTTTTTTTTTTTTTTTTTTTACAGTCTATGGCCCTGACACACAAACGACACACAGAAAGACGTGCGCCAATATCATACGCACAGACAGCGTGCCAGAATAGTTCTCTTTCGCACTTGTAACAAACAATAATACACAAAATTATGCCAAAATGTCAGTTTTGTAGAGTATCCTCATAAGAGCAGTCTTAAATTAGTTAAAGGGATAGTTCACCCAAAAATGAAAATTAGCCCATGATTTACTTACCCTCAAGTCATCCTAGGTGTGTATGACTTTCTTCTTTCAGACGAAAAAATCTGAGTTATATTAAAAATGTTCTGGCTAATCCAAGCATTATAATAGCAGTAATAGTTGCTCTGTTTTTGAAGCCCATAAAAAATGCATCTGTCCATCAAATAACGTGCTCCACGCGGCTCCGGGGTGTTAATAAAGGCCTTCTAAAGCGAATCGATGCGTTTGTGTAAGAAAAATATCCATATTTAAAATTTTATTTAATTTTTTTCTATGGCTCTGGATCAGCCGTCCCCGCGCCATCACTTCCGGCGAATAAGGTCAAAATAAATGCAAAATACCGGCGTGATCATAGATGTAAACATAGATTCCTCATTAGTGCCTGCGCGGATCGGTCAAATGAGGCATCTACATATATATTTCTTTGATCGCGCCAGTATTTTGACCTTATTCGCCGGAAGTTATGGCGCTGGAATACAAGATGACATTCGTCTGATAAGAGGTAAAAAAAACATAAATACTGTTCGGTTTCTCGCGGAAACCGATCGTTTCGGGTCTTAAGACATCAATGTGTCGCCACGAGCCGCATGGTTTAATATGGATTCGTATGTCTATGTCTTTTTACTCTCATTGCTCTCATACTCTAAAATATCCCCATTGACATGCATTATCCGACTATCACACTGCAACGGTTGGAGTTGAAAATCTCCATTTGTGTTCTACTGAAGAAACAAAGACACCTACATCTTGGATGCCCTGGGGGTAAGCAGATAAACATAAACATTTCGTTTTTGGGTGAACTATCCCTTTAAAGTCTTAAAACGTTTTAAAGGTACACTATGTAACATTTTTTCAGTAAAATATCCAAAAACCACTAGGCCAGTGTTATATATTTTGTTCAGTTGAGTACTTAGAATATCCCAAATGTTTCCAACTATTTGTAAATCGTGAGAAAATAACTATTTTAACCAAAGGAACCGGGACGTGTGAGGGAGTCGCCTGTCGTTTCCGCCATATCTGCGTTACCCTCGGTTTCCGTTTCATTCTGCAGAAACGCTTTACTCTCACTGCAGTGTGAACAAGTGTCATAGCAGCCGCAGAGCGAACGCACAAAGTAATGTTATGACATCATTTTCAACACACTCAGATGTATCTAATATGATAAACAGAGTTGCGTTACCTCATACTCATGACCGGAAAACCGGAAGTGGCACCATCGACTGTGGCATAATAAAAGTCCCGCTGCTCGTGAGGCGTGTTGCGTTCATCTTATTAACAATCGCTCCAGAGGCCTTGCTCAGCTCCACAACACTCGGTCCTGCTGTGCTTCATACTACAGTAACATTAATAATCACATCCATGAACATGATTTCTGCACGAGTCCTATCCCGATTCTTTTCCACCGGCTGTGAGGTGAAGACCACATGTCCCAAGATTCTGCGCTCAAACGTGGCATCATCAAACTACGCCTTTGTTTTGAACAGGCGACCTCTAGTGGACGGAAAAATTACATAGTGCAGCTTTAAATGAACGTAAATGAGAGGCGTGTGACAGCGCGTCAGATCCGCATCATGTTCGCCAGTGGCAGATCTTGGTAACAGAAAAAATGACTCGCTGCTCTTGACTAATGAACTTTTGTAGCTTTAATAAGGATTAATCTTTTTTTTATTTATAATGTATGCAGTGCAGACTGTTTGATAACTTTATTTAATTTCTTGATATTTCCTACCTGTTAGACAGGTAAATGTGACATTTATTATGGCTTTATGTGATGATTGTTTTAAGTTGAATGTCTATAAAAAATTTTTTTTAAATTCATAGAGACATCAGTAGCAGTATTGGTAAATATACTGTTTTTATGTTGTTTCTACATTAATTTGGAGATTAACTGTGAAATTATAATATTTTATAATGTAATCATTTCTCAGTTAATCTCCAAATTAATACAGAAACAACACAAAAACAGGATTCTTTAAATATTAGTAAAACATTATAAAATATATAAAAAATGTATAAAAACAAATATGTGATTTAATCTAGATAATTTATTTAATCGATTGACAGCCCTACAAAGATGAATAAATAATGTAACAAATGTATTGGGGCCTCATTGCAAAGTGTTACCAATATCCTGTGTTGAAAATGATATGAAAGCAATGTTAGTCCTATTAAATAGATGATAGCATCGCATATGTATTTAAATTCATTCGAGCTGGATCCTTCCTCGTTCAGCAGTGCAGGAGGAAATTTGTGGAAGCGCGCACCGCAAAGCCACCAGTTCTAATGGAAAGAACGCACATTACATTAATCTGACTAATGATCTATCACATTGAATAAATAAATCTACAAGAGCAATAATGTATTTTAATAAGAAATGCTAAAGGCCATTTAAATGAAAAATTACCTCTCAAAAGTCTTAAACCACAGAATAAATCAGATTTTCGAAAATTGTTGACAAAGGGAGCCATTTAAGGCTGATTTTAATAATTGATCGTGTGGAAGTGCTTTAAGAGATGCTGAATCGAAAGACAAAAGGATTGGACTCCTGATCTGATGCATGCTGCTTAGCTTTCCTTTAGCTAATCTTACATATATGATCTGCCACATTAATCTAACGCTCATTGTGACGCTTTGATAGACAGTCTGCTTAATTGTTGAACTAGGCCTATTTAAAGACTATAAATCACTGATGTTATTTCTGTCGCCTGTTGCCAGTTTCAAGCTGAATAACACGCAGCCTGTTGCGGGTTTTTGAAATGTCAGTTTTTAAAGAGTCACGCGATTTGGCACGAGAAAGCTCATAAAACGGCATAAATGGAGCAGCTGTAATTTTCAGTAATTAGCGGGGTAATTTCCTCCCCTTTCGCCTTTAGTTTCAAAAAGAAGTTGCGCTGAGAGGCAACAGTGTTGCAGCTAATTTGTCATTCTTCTTTAGCCACTCTGCATTTGCACTTGTGTCATCTGTCTGTGCAATCTGCTAGTCATTTAGAAATGAAAGAACAGCTGTCCTAAAAAGAGACCGAGAACGTCGACTTTTTTTCCTTTTAAAGTGGACTGTAGTTCCTGTGAAACCACCACCAAATGTTCTAGCCAGCAATCCAAAGGATCATCTGACCGTCACTTAAAAAGCCAAATGAATCAAGCTTTCATCTACTATTGTTGCGGTACACTGACAAAGCGCCTTCAAGTTTCTGTCTGAATGTTTATTACTCTCCACAATTGACTGTGCGATTGTAAAACCGTGCACTTGCTGTTTTAAAGGCTCTTGTTTTGTTTTATAGTTGAACAAAACACTGCGGATACGACTTTCTCCATCCTTGTCACCTCATTTGTGATGTTCTTTCCTATTTGTGTAAATACAGATTCTGAAGATTCAATAAAGGCAGTTTATCAATTAACCGATTGAAAAGTGGTGTTAGGCCCAATGTGTCATGAAACAGCGTTTAGATGACTAGTAGTAGTTTTTTTATCATGTCTTTTTTTTGTTTGTAGATTTGATATTTTTAGAAGCAGTGCATTAGCTAACATGCTGTTCTCTAGCTGTTAGACAGTGCGCAGTAAAATCCTCCCGGAAGAGTTGTAGCTTTATCCCCCTGTTTTAGACATTGTTTACTTTTTGTGCATAGCATTTTTTCTCATTTCATTTGCCATCTGCCTTTATTTATAAATGGATTACATTCATTGGCTGAACTATCCAGTTACATTTTACCTTGACTGGCAAAAGAAAAGCAATTTGAAGTTTGCAATTCATTTATTGCTTTAATATTTATTGTAATTAATATGTTAATAATTGAATTCTTCGTTTTATTTTTAAGTGGCACTCCTAGTTCTTTAAACCAACTTTACTTGACTCTTATTAAAACTAGTCAAAATCATTTTTGGTAATTGAAATCAAGCTGAAATCAAAATCAAAAGCAGTAGAAGAAACACTGGATGGCAAAAGCACATAATAAAATAACTAAAACTTAAAATAAAATTAAAAGTTGTAAATAATAGCATATAAAATAGTATATTAGTAAATTGTATATTAAAATTGTAAATAATAGTATATACACTCTTATGAATAAAGGTTCCAAAATGTTTTTTTGCAGGGGTTTCTACTAAAACTTAAAATAAAATTAAAACTATAAGCTAATTAAAAGCTATAAGCTAACTATTATTTTTTATTAATAGTATGTAGGCCTACACTTAAAGGCACAATATGTACGATTTGGATTAAAATATTTACTGCCTCTAGTGTTCATTTCTGTTGGAAACTGCAGTGATATGTACATATTGGTACGTATTTTTGGGTTTGCAAAAACGTTGCTAGAGGTACATTTTGGCAAAGAGACCAGGTTGCAGCATAACATAACTTTCAACACACTCAAATGTAATATGATAAAACAGCGCTGCGTTACCCCACATACACATGAGCGGAAGAAGCGGAAGCGTCGCCTGTGTCATAATAAAAGCTCCACTGCTCTCGAGTCGCGTGTTGCGCTTGTCTCTCATTAGCAATCGCTCCAGCTGCCTCGTTCCGCTCCAACGGCTTTCAGCCCCACCCTGCTTCACACTACAGTAACGTTAATAAATCTTTAATACATTAGCTCATCCATGAGCATGATTTCTGTCCCGATTCTTTTCCACCGGCTGTGAGGTGAAGACAACAACTCCCATGAATCCGCGCTCAATCTCGGTATCATCAAGCTACGCCTTTGTTTTGAATAGGCGACCTCTAGCGAAAATGACATATTGTGTCTTTAAAAATAAATGTTTTTGCCATAAAATAACCATTTTTGGTTCGTCAAAGAACCTTTCAGAACTTTTTAATAATCTAGAACCTTTTTCACTGTAAAGAACCTTTAGTGAAATAAAAAGATTCCATGGATGTTATAGATTCTTCATGGAACCACCGATGCCAATAAAGAGCCTTTATTTTTAAGAGTGTAGAATAAGTATATAAATAATACTTAACTAGCACTAAATGCAATGTAAATACAAAATGTGATGTAAAACAGCTAATGTGACCATAAAACAACAAATTACAGTACGATGTGTATACAGTACATAATGTAGGCTACATACAACACACAGTAGCGTACTGTTAAACAGAGAGTGATGGATGGTTTGCCAGATCTGACGGTCAGAAAATAGGCAGATGTGTATTTCAGTTGTTGGTTTGCTGCAGGACATGTATAAATCATCACTGTGGCTTGTGGTCCTTCACTGTGGGATCTTCTGCCAGACCCTGTGGGGTGAACAGACTGTGACCTGTGTGGTTTGGATCTTATAGTAGTAAGCAGTGACTGGAGGTCATGGAAAGTGTCTCTTCTGTGTTTTTCTGACCTCCTCATCCCGTGCTTTCGTAGTGCTAGACAGTGACTCCGCGGGCAAGGACGCTTCCGCTGGTGTTGGTGTGGAAGTTTTTATGTGTTGGCTTGCTTACACCAGACACTTTGAAGCGGTGTGGAAATGGGGTCAGTGTGATACCTTCCCAGAGTCCTCCTCTAGCATTCCTTTAGCATTCGCTCCCAAGGATTCTCGGCGCGTCCGGCTTCATACCATCAATAATAAAACTTTAATACATATTCTATACAATTTTATATTTAGTACATATTTTATACAATTCATGAACATGATTTCTGCACGTGTCCGTCGGATTCTTTTCCATCGGCTGTGGAGGTGAAGAGTCAAGACTACAACTCTCATGATTCCACACTCATTCACAGCGTCATCGAGCTACGCCTTTGTTTTGAATAAAAGACCTATAGTGGCGAAACTTACATACTGTGCCTTTAAGTTATTTACTAATATTACAAAATGTTATTTGGATATTATAACAACATTTATTTGAAATAGAAATCTTATTTAGCCATTTTATTGAATCTTTCCAAAGTGAAAATGGCAATTTCTTTAAAAGAGAGAGAGAGAGAGAGAGAGAGAGAGAGAGAGGGTACTACATAATAGTATTATTAGGTTTTGTTTAAATGTCTATCAGATTTAAATGACTTCCTTCTTTAGCACTTTTGAAGCTCACATGTAACCCACGTAATATTAACACAACAACACAAATGCAAATTTGCTTGAAGTAAATGGAATTGTTTTGTTGCCAAGGCAACTCCTTGGGTTAGCAGTAGGAATGGGCTCTGTAGGTGGACCTGTTGAACTGAGGGCGGCGAGTCTTTAATTCTGCTGATCTCAGTGTGGCGTCTGTGGAGAATGACTGTCTTTCCCACAGCTTTGCTCATAATTATTTACTCATTAATTGGCTGCAGACTTTGGAGATATAGGCTGGCAACTTCTCATCTTCATAACCTAAGCATGCCTTTCTAATGACAACTGAGAAAAGAAAAATGTTTTAATTAGCAATGTTGTGATAGTTGCTGCATCAGTGCTGTAATACTTTGCTTAATTTAAACATAATTTGGTGATTTATTTTTACTACTCATTAGAAGTCAAACTCTGGCTTTAGACAATACAGTTAATTATTTCACGCTATAGCCCATATTAAATGTATTTACTCTTTTGTCTGAATAAATTAAAAAATATATTTCTTAAATAAATAAAAAAAAACAGTCAATCATTTTAAATGTTAATTAATAGTAAATTCCGGTGTCACAACATTATAATGTACAGTATGAAGAGATTTGCTAAAGATTATAATATATAACATTTGCCATCATTATTTTTCTTCTTTTTTTTAGCTTTTTAACTTTAATCACTCTCTCTCTCTCTCTCTCTATATATATATATATATATATATATATATATATATATATACACATATATACACACACACACACACACACACACACACACACACACACACACACACACACACACACACACACACACACACACACACACACATATATATATATATATATATATATATATATATATATATATATATATATATATATATATATATATATATATATATATATATATATATATATATATATAAGTGTGTGTGTGTGTGTGTGTGTGTGCATATATGTATATATATATATTATATATATTTTTCTTCTTTTTTTAACTTTAATTTATACTCTCTCTCTCTCTCTCTCTCTCTCTCTCTCTCTCTCTCTATATATATATATATATATATATATAGAGTATAAATTAAAGTTAAAAAAAGAAGAAAAATAATGATGGCCAATAAGCAATATGCCTACTGATGTATTGTGCATCCCTAAATATATACCAAATAACTTTCATATTCATATATAATAATATTTATATCCAAAGGTTCTTAAAATAATATATCATTGTGTTTAGTGGATGACTGATATATCGCCAAGGCTGATACAACAGCTGATATTTGGCCTTTTTTTTAATATCGGCCGATATGTTTTTATGTTTGGTGATGTGTCGGAAGCGGGACTTTTATTTTGATGGTGAATTCCAGTGGCTGAACACGCAGCGCTTCCATTCTCCGGCTGTGTTCCCCTTCACTTTTAGACACACACTCACAAACTTCCCTTAGCACTTGCCCTCGGGAGAATCCCTGTGGCCATTTTAAAGTGTTTTTCACTTGGTGAAGTGGACGAGGGAATTTGTTTATATGGACAGACACTCGTCCCCTTGATTTTGACTGAGGGAGTGAGTCTACTCCGTTGTACACTTCAAGCAGCTCTATATCCCACAATTCAACTTGATTGTGACGTCATAGCAGATCAAGCTTAACTGAAGTGTATGATATATCAGGGCCGTAACCACCATAGACATTGAGGGGGACAAGTCCCCTCAAATAATTAGAAATGGCCAAATTGCGCCATATATTTGTTCCCAAATCCCAATATTTGAAACTCTTGCACTGCCCTGCTGCACTTCCTTACACAGCACACTGTATGTTGTTGTTAGGAAGACAAAAAGTTTTCAAAGTCACATTTTTAGTCTGGTCTGCCTCAGCGGTCTAACAGCACTCAATGTCAAAATAATTGAGATGGTCAATCAAATCAAAGTAGGCGGAGTTTACCGGTCACAGAATAAAGCACGAATTCCAGCATGAAGCGTCAGTTTAATGTTGAAAGAAAGTGAGGCAAGCAAAACATTTAATACATGTGAACTGTTTTGCGTCAGAAATGTAAAATATGGCTGTTTGGAATTGAAAATATGAATTTATGTGATTAATGTCATTCCTAATTGAGTGTGGAGAGACAAGAAATGTTTCACATTTTCAAAATTTTAGGCATTCAAATAAAAGTACATATTTGCATATTTTAATGCAAATTAATGCAAATATTATTTGCAAATAGTTCAAAATGAATCTTTCCCAACTAGAATTAGACCTAGAATTTCCTTCACTGTTCTGTTTCTATATATATATATATATATATATATATATATATATATATATATATATATATATATATATATATATATATATATATATATATATATATATATATATATATATATATATATATATTTATATGGCTGTCAAAAGATTAATCGCGATTAATCGCATCCTAAATAAAAGTTTGTGTTTACATAATATATGTGTGTGTACTCTGTTAATTATTATTTATATATAAATACACACACATTCATGTATATATTTAAGAAATATTTGCATGTATATACTGTATATACATTTATATAATCTATAATATATATAAATATAAATGTTTTATATATAAAAATAATATTTTTTTCTTAAATATATACATGCTTGTGTGTGTATTTATATATAAATAATAATTAACAGAGTACACACACATATATTATGTAAACACAAACTTTTATTTTGGATGTGTATATATATATATACTTTTTTAATTTATTTTTACAGAAGTAGCCATCTAAAGTATGTCTGTTTATTTTACAGATTCTATTTAAAAAAAAAACTCCTTGTTTTTTGTTTAATTTATTATATATTAGGTAAAATAAATAAAAAATAAAAATATATTGCCTGCGGTAAGCGAAACATTTAATACATGTGTGTGAAGAGGACACAAAAGTACCGTCCCCACTGTATCATTTTAAAGGGGACACATTATGCCCCTTTTTACAAGATGTAAAATAAGTGTCTGATGTTCCCAGAGAGTGTATGTGAAGTTTTAGCTCAAAATACCCGACAGATCATGTTTTATAGCCTGTTAAAAATGCCACTTTTTGGTGTGAGCAAAAACACTGTTTTTGTGTATGTCCCTTTAAATGCAAATGAGCTGCTGCTCCCTGTCTGTTCTTTCAAGAAGAGGGCGGAGCTTCAACAGCTCGTGCAACAACAACAGAACATGTCAGAGACAAACTTAAAAAAATAAAAATATATCGCCTTTATATCGGCCATTGGCTACCCTGCTATAATATATGTATCTGCCATCACAACAACAAAAAAACTGTTCTACCACTAATTGTATTAACAAACTAAAAATCAAAAACATGATATTTCCATGGCACGTTTTGTTAGTGAAACTAACTGGTTGTTTATAGCCTTTTAGGGAAGAATATGGAGAGCTTCGACAACCATGCTCACAGGACAGCATTAATGTCTGCTGGATCAAGGCAATACATCAGTAATACACCTATCTGTCTCTTACTTGATAGTCTACTTGGCCTTTTCTTATGATTTGCAGAAGCTATTTTGTCACAGAATCAGCTTTCAGTTAAAAACCAGAGGCTGCATCACCGTCGCTGCATATTACAGTGCCCAGCGCTCCTTCTTCCGCACAACACCCCACTGAGCCGGTAATTGCACCGTTCATGAAAGGACAGGGCAATATTTTAAAGTGATAAACACCACTTACTAACTCCACTTCCCTTCACATTAGCATCTGTGAACCTCATAGGTTGCTCCGTAATGGCTGCCAGAATGATTTGATATCCATTTTAACTTGTAGAAGGGTCATATTGTCAGAAACGCTGTGGGTTTCAACCACCGATGAGGACCATCTTGATGCGGTAACAAAACTGCTACTCAATTGTTTGAAACACGTTGCTGGTTGTTAACGGCATATATTTGCTAAGGTAGCACATGCTCAGATGAGGTGCTGGAGGAGAACGGATGAATGTTTGTCACTTCAAAGGCCGTTTGAGCAGCTCATCTCACTCAGATGATGGAGGCCTGATATCTCAGAGCTGTCTGCACTTCCATCACGTCTGTGAAAGATCTCTGGTATGGAAATGCTCTGCACCTCGAGTCAGGGAGATTGAGCTGTTAGTCATGCCACGGCTGCCCTCACTTAACTAACATCAATGTTCAAACTGAGCGCTGGCTTCTCTGGCAGAGTCATTCCATGGATGCTGCATGTCGGCTTTGTTTTACACAAACAGCGCACCGAAAAATTAACATTAATTTTCTTACCTCAATGTTGTTTCAAACATACACTCTTAGAAACAAAATGGTTAAATAGGGTTCTATATAGAAGCCTAATGTTATGGACTTAATATTAAAAAACCCTTTATGCCGAAAGGTTGTATAGGCCGTATGCGCAAGAGAAACAAGCGCACAGACATCTTTAGAATTTTGTGTTTGAACTTCTGTTTTTGTGGTAGCTCCTTATATTTCAATTGGATTGCTAGCATTAGCTGGTAAAGTGGATTTATTTTTGTAGAGTTAACTAAAGTTATCATGAGCATTATAATGTTTGAAGCGCATGTCATAACAAATGTCAGTAGACCAATCTGTACGATCTTACATTCATGCTGTGGAAATTCAAACCGGACGACAGAACACAAGGAGCGCAGCGCTGAAAGGGGGCGGGGCTACATAAGGTCTCCTTAAAGGGCTAGTTCACCCAAAAATGAAAATTCTGTCATGAATTACTTACCCTTATGTTGTTCGACACCCGTAAGACCTCCGTTCATCTTCGGAACTCAAATTAAGATATTTTAGTTGAAATCCGATGGCTCAGTGAGGCCTCCATTGGCACAATGCACGGTTCACTCTCAAGACCCATAAAAGGTACTAAAGACGTTGTTACAAAGTCCATCTCACTACAGTGGTTCTACAATAACTTTATGATGCGACAAGAATAGTTTTTGTGCGCAAAAAAAACAGAAATAACGACTTATATAGTGATGACCGATTTCAAAACAATGCATCATGAAGCTTCGAAGCGCTATGAATCAGTGAGTCGATTCAGCGGTTTGGATCGCCAAAGTCACGTGATTTCAGCAGTTTGGCGGTTTAAGGGATAGTTCACCCAAAAGCTAAATTTTTATGTTTATCTGCTTACCCCCAGGGCATCCAAGATGTAGGTGTCTTTGTTTCTTCAGTAGAACACAAAAACCGTTGCAGTGTGATATTCGGATAATGCATGTCAATGGATGTAAAAACACATAGACATACGAATCCTTATTAAACCAAGCGGCTCGTGGCGACACATTGATGTCTTAAGACACAAAACGATTGGTTTCCATGAGAAACCGAACAGTATTTATGTTATTTTTTTACCTCTTATCAGACGAATGTCATCTAGTATTCCCAGCGCCATAACTTCCGGCGAATAAGGGCAAAATACTGGTGCGATCAAAGATATATAAACATAGATGCCTCATTCGACCGATCCATGCAGGCACTAATGAGGAATCTATGTATACATCTATGATCGCGCCGGTATTTTGCATGTATTTTGACCTTATTCACAAGAAGTGATGGCGCAGGGACGGCTGATCCAGAGCCATAGAATTTATTTATTTATTTTCTTAAATATGGACATTTTTCTTACACAAGCGCATCGATTTCTTCAGAAGGCCTTTATTAACACCTTGGGGCCGCGTGGAGCACGTTATTTGACGGACAGGTGCACTTTTTATGGACTTCAAAAACAGAGCAACTATTAGGCCACTGCTATTATAATGCTTGGATTAGCCAGAACATTTTAATATAACTCGTCTTTATTCGTCTGAAAGAAGAATATCATATACATCTCGGATGACTTCAGGGTGAGTAAATCATGGGCTAATTAAACATTTTGGGTGAACTATCCCTTTAAGGAGAAATGTCTTAAATGACTGCATAATAATTTGCTGTTAAATGGGTTATTTCATTTTTTTTCTAATGATAAAGTATGTTGATGAGCTGTTTAACTTAAAAAAATAAAACAAAATGAATTAATTAAAACTAAAGCGCCTTTAAGGTTCTATATAGGACTTTTTCTTCTAAGAGAGTATATGACTTTTCTTTCAAGGAACAGGAAAAGATTTTCGTAGAGTGTACTGGTTGTACTTTGTCCATGCAGTTGTGGAATGGAGCTTCAAAAAGGACACAAAAGTACCGTCCCCACTGTATCATTTTAAAGGTCCTGTTCTTCGTGATCCCATTTTTCAAACTTTAGTTAGTGTGTAATGTTGCTGTTAGAGCATTTATAATACCTGTAAAATTATAAAGCTCAAAGTTCAATGCCAAGCGAGATATTTTATTTAACAGAAGTTCTCTTTCAAAGCCTACAGCGAACGGCTGGTTAGGACTACATCCTGGTATTTCCTGCTTTAATTACGTCAGTGGAGCAGTATGTCGACTAACCTCCGCCCACAAGAATACGCGAAAAAGGGGGCGTGGTCTTGTTGCTCCCGTGTGGAGAATAGGAAGTGTTGCGTTCGGTTGCGTTCGTATAGTTTGTTTGTTGCCATGTCGTCAAGACGCTGTTATTTTCATCCCGGAGTCAAGTCACCTTTGTTTGGCTTTCCCAGGGGCGCTGTACTTAGAGATCATTGAGCGCATGCATCCCCGTTATGGTAAGAGGCGTGACCTTTCCGGTAACGTGCGCTCTGCGTTCCCTAAGCTGCTGTCGAATCACAACACGGGAACGGCTGGCACAATCAGAACTCGTTACGTATTTCTGAAGGAGGGACTTCATAGAACAGGGAAATCTTTCAAGCCGTTTTGAGGACAGTGAAAACAGCAGTATACAGATAAGTAAATTGTGTGAAAAATACTGTGTTTTTTTACACGCGAAACATGAACACGTTATATTGCACACTGTAAACACAATCAAAGCTTCAAAAAAAAACACGAAAAACGGGACCTTTAAAGGGGACACATTATGCCCCTTTTTACAAGATGTAAAATAAGTGTCTGATGTTCCCAGAGAGTGTATGTGAAGTTTCAGCTCAAAATACCTGACAGATCATGTTTTATAGCCTGTTAAAATTGGCACTTTTTGGGGTGAGCAAAAACACCGGTTTTGTGTATGTCCCTTTAAATGCAAATGAGCTGCTGCTCCCTGTCTGTTCTTTCAAGAAGAGGGCGGAGCTTCAACAGCTCGTGCAACAACAGAACAAACATGTCAGAAACTAACAGTGTTCAGCTCGAACGGGACTCGGACAATAATGCCTACCCAGCCAGAGAATATGATGTATGGAGATAGAACAGGTATAGTTTCGTTTAATTCTGGTTTCAACATGTTGCCATCTTACTTGTATTCACTATTAGTATAAGCATGTTGCAGCGGACCCTATCCGAGTGATGAATTTTATGAAGTTTATAGTTCATCACACAAAAGATGAAGCGTCTGTTTTCAGTCCAGAAAACCACTGTAAGAGCTGAATAAAACAGTGCAAGAAGTCTTATCCATAAACAATCCCTTGCATAATCATCAACATACACCGCGAATTAACACAAAACACGTTGTTCAATTATTGTCGGTACAGCTGCTCGAGCACGGAGAAAATGGCGGACAGTGTACAATTGAAAGTTTAAACTATGCTATTACAGAACAGTCGGTCACTTAAACATGGAAAAAGTCAGATAAAATCTCTTTTTTTTTTTTACTAGCCCGGTTTCACAGATAGGGTTTAGATTAAGCCAGTATTAGGCTTTAGTTCAATTGGGGAATTGAAGTGGCTTTTATTAACATGCCTTGGAAAAATTATTACTGGTATGAATTTTGAGACAAAACAATGGCAGTGACATATTTTGAGATAAAGTTGCTGTCAGCTAAACGGCTCAAACATGCATTTTAGTCTGGGACTTGTCTGTGAAACCAAGAGTTAAACACGTTTGGACTGCTATGACTCCTCTGCAGGTGCATTTATTTACATTTATGTTTTTGGCAAATGCTTTTACCCATGATTTTGCTAGCTTAGCACCGTTGTGGAGCCTACTGTTTGAGCTACTAACGCTTCAGAATTAGCATTTGCATCTTTGTATTATTTATGTAATGGCTAATATAAATTATATTAGCCATTACATAAATAATACAAAGACGCAATTTCATTTTGCAACATCAACAATCTGTATTATATTATATAATACAGATTGTTGATGTTGCAAAATGAAATTATGAAACCAATTCGATTCAGCATCAGCAATAAAGCAGCTCTACAGAAGACAACAGTGTCATCATCCAGCTCAATTCAATTCAAGTTTTTTCCCATCTGAGAATGATCTGAGTGTCAGTGCCGTCAAAGGGATAATATTATTGGTGACAGAAATGAAGAGAAAAAACTGTTCTCCTCTGTTTATTTTGTTTTATTATTTATATATTTTTGTAAAGAACATTTAGGCCCAGTTTCACAGACAGGGCTTGGATTAAGCCAGGATCAGACCAGTTTGGACATTTAAGTAGCTTTTTTAAATGTTGCCTTTACAACATTACTGGTCTGCGCCTTTAGCCGAAACAATGACACTGACATATTTTAAGATATTTCTGTGCAAGTTGCAGTCATATAAAACAGCTCAAACATGCATTTTAGTCTGAGACTAGCCAAAGCCTTGTCAGTGAAACCGGGGGTCAATGTTTAAAGAACATATAATATACAATTTTTGTTTGTGGTCTGGGTGGGACCATGGTTAAAAATATGGGCAAACCAAAAATGTGGTCTTTTGGCCCAATAGGGCCAGCAGAGAAAAAAAATCTATTTTTGAGCTCTTGGCCATGCAAATATTATTTTATAGACGTCACCATGAGAAACAATTCCCCTCGGAATAGTGCTTATGTCTTTGGCTTAGCAATCTGATCCACTCAGAAAGCAGTGAGAGATATGAAAGACAAACATCCCCAGAGGAAATCCCTCAACCTTGTTTTCATCAGCACCATCGTGAACACAGGGACTTATTCTTATTTGAAATAGCATTCAGTCCTGGATATGCTAAAATTAATAAGTCAATATTGAGAGAGGCATGATAGAACTGGCTCTGTTTTTCATTCTTTCTTGGCTTTCTAGAACAGACAGCAGGATGCACGGCGAGCGCAGCAGAGACGCGTCAGGTGTTCCCATGCAAATCGCCACATCATATGCAGCTTTAATGCACTGATAATGAGTTGGCAGCCATGTTACACACATGCACCAGTGATGCAGCCTCATTGCGTATTTCACTTGTAACCTCATACCCCATATCGAGTGTGGAATACATTACTCAAAGCTCAACTCCCCTAATAAAAGTACACTGTGTGCTGCCGGGTTTGTTGTTGCCTGAACAGAGCCCCGCACAGTGAGTGTATGGAGCCTCTCCCCACCTGTCAGATGTGTGTATACGGGCGATGGGTGGCCCCCTGGGCAGAAGGCACTAATGTGCCAGGTGACGATCAAAGACCTGGTTTCCTGCCTTTCACTGAGAGCTCATATGGCTTCCTCGCTTTAGACCTTTTTCTGAGGTTTAAGCGATGAATAGCGGTGCCACCGAGCCGGGGAGCAGGCATAAGCACTATCACCGCTTGCACTTTTCTCTCACTGATTGCCCAAGGTCTTCTTGGCATAGATGTAGATTTAGGAAAGGGGTAGACACCGATCAGGCATTAGATTATGACCACTGACAAGTGAAGTGAATAACTGATTATCTCTACATCACGGCACCTGTTAGTGGGTGGGATATATTAATCTGTAAGTGAACATTTAGTCCTCACAGTTGATGTGTTTGAAGCAGGAAAAATGGGCAAGCGTAAGGATTTGAGCAATTGGACAAGGGGCAAATTGTGATGGCTAGACGACTGGGTCAGAGCATCACCAAAACTGCAGCTCTTGTGGGGTGTTCCCGGTCTGCAGTGGTCAGTGTCTATCACAAGTGGTCCAAGGAAGGAACAGTGGTGAACCGGCGACAGGGTCATGGGCGGCCAAGGCTCATTGATGCACGCGGGGAGCGAAGGCTGGCCCGGGTGGTCCGATCAAACAGACGAGCTACTGTAGCTCAAATTGCTCAAGAATTTAATGCTGGTTCTGATAGAAAGGTGTGGAATACACAGTGCATTGCAGTTTGTTCAGTCTGCATAGCCACAGACCAGTCAGGGTGCCCATGCTGACCCCCGTCCACTGTCGAAAGCGCCAACAGTGGCACGTGAGCATCAGAACTGGACCACGGAGCAATGGAAGAAGGTGGCCTGGTCTGATGAATCACGTTTTCTTTTACATCACGTGGATGGCCATGTGTGTGTGCATCGCTTACCTGGGGAACACATGGCACCTGGATGCACTATGGCAGGGGTGTCCAAACTTTTTTAAAAGGGGGCCAGATTTGATGTTGTGGACATACCCGGGGGCCGGTCCCTTTTCTATTATATATATATATATATGACATGTTTTGTTTCTAAGAAACATGACAGATTTGACAAAAGCTTGAGCTGACCGTAGAGTGGCTTGAGATAGGACACAGGAAATGTATAGATATTTAAATATATCTGTAAAACTTTTTGGTTGATGAAAGTTTTAATGGGTGAAATTTAAATATTATTACTGAGTTAGAACTCTATTCTTATTTAAATTGAATAAGTGCTCTATTTAGATCACCACAGGTAAAACCACACTACAAAAAATACTTTTTTTACTTGGTATTTGTCTTTTTTCCAGTCCAAATATCAAAAAATTATTAAATCAAGATGCTTTTACTTAGGAAAATTATATATTTTTTCATGGTTCCTGGGGAAAACCCCCCAAAATGAATTGAGTTTTTGCTTGAAACTTAACTAAATTATTTGCCAATGGATTAGAAAAATAATCTTGTTTGTTTGGGACAGAAACAAGATTCCAAGCAGAAACATTATTTTTCTTACCCCATTGGCAGATATATTTGCTTGTTTTAACCAAAAACTCTTCAATTTCATTTTATTTTCCAGAAAATAAGAAAAAATATCTAGTGTCATTTAACTTATCTCGTAAACACATCTTAATTTAAGGATTTTTAAATATATTTATATCAGAAACCAGAAAAAAATAAATGACAGCATTTTTTGCAGTGCACACACTAGAATGGCTTTAAGGTATTTAGTCTATAAACATATAAATACAAATGCACAAAACTGCAAGTTTATGACAAAAATAGTCTGCAATTTGGCCTTTATTACTCATTTAATACACATCTACATTACAAATTAAATAAAATTAGATATTAACCTACATTTCTGACAAATTTCCACGGTTACAAGTAGTGTTATCACAGTAAACACATGATAAATGTTGGTGAATTGTTGTTTGAAAAGTATTTTAACTGAATCGGCTCTGCTGATTTGCACGTTAGTGTTGTTGTTTAAGTCAGCGCTGTTTAACTTGATTTAAATCAAATCAAATCACAGAGAGATTCTCAGCTCGTACCGGAGACCTCTGCGCCGAACTCGAACACTTCTCACGGGCTGTTTAGTGGGCGCGTGATCGAGACACTCAGCAGGTAAACACATCAGAGTCAGAGCTCGTGAGTTGCGCAGAGCACAAGTAGCGCTGTTTCGTTCCGCTTTGGGCGCTGTTTCCCTGGCCTAAAATCGAATAAACCGTGAACCTGCACGATTTGTAAATTATCTGTGGCGGGCCACATATAATATATTTCAATAGACACGCAGCGGGCCGTTTGAAATTCATCCCCGGGCCGCATTTGGCTCGCAGGCCGGACTTTGGACACCCCTGCACTATGGGAAGAAGGCAAGCCGGCAGAGGCAGAGATGCCCAAATTCCCTAGATCTATAACTGTTGTTCCAAAAGTAGTTTGTAATTTAAATTGACCTAATTTATTGATATATCTAACGTTACACACTTATATTTGTATTTTTTTTATGATTAACATTTTAGTTTTACATGAAATTGAGATTGATTAATAATTTAAAAAACTTTATTTTATAAAAAATTCTAATTAATATAATTTTCTAATTTATATACTAGGGAAATGTATATTGCTCCAAAGTAGTAACACAGTTTAAACACTTATATTTCTGTGTGTATTATTTGTTTTTCATTAAATATTTGTATTTTAATTCGTTAATATCTGTAATATATTAAATTGAAATGTTTATTTACGTTTTCCCCTATTTCTTTCTTACATGAATACATATATAAATTCAGTATGTATATATGAATCATCCTTATGTATATATACCGTACTTATTAATCCTTTGAATCATACTCTGTCACGTCTTACATTGATTCTTGCGTCTCAAACATATCAGATATCATACAAAACAATTTTCAAGGAAGAAACCAAAGATAAATTACAGTAAGGGAAACAATTCTTTTAAATAGCCAGCGCATCCCTTAAAGTGGGAGTTTAATCTGTGCAATATATGTTTTACGCCTCTGCTGAGAATTTTCTCTCTTTTGTCTAGAAGAAACTCTTACTCACAGAGGGTGGTTATATACCTAAATGAGATTCATTTCTTTTCTAGCATATTTATGATTAGCATGAGAAAAACATGACTGGATAAGCACCAAGCAGGAAAAAGAAGGAAAAAAACATGAAAAATAGTTATAGTACACACCATAGACATCAAGTTATTTACAAAACGAATGAAATGTAACCATAATAGAATACACATACATGGACTAAATTGGTATGCATAATATGTTAGGGTCTGGCGCTACATCTGATGCTGAAAACCAATAAAAGAAAGTGCGTGTGTGTAAATTGCCGTGTGCTCTGAAGCAGCACAGATGTATATCACACTTCCTGCATGTCAGAACCTAAATGACAAACCACGGATAACACAGTTTTTTATCTTAAATGTGCCCCACTTGCGATGTCGTCACCCAGCGTTCTGCAGCACTTCAGTGATCGTCCAACCGAGGCAATGAATTCTGGCAGACGCTACTGACTTTATGGACCAGGCTTTAAAACCTTATTTTAGTGCCATGGCTTTTGCTTAGACATATTTCTCAGCCGTACACACTCACACACACGGCGACATAGAAGCCAGATGGAGGATAAACACTAGCTGCTGAGCACCAGGCTTCTCGCCAGTCAAATGTGATTGCCATCAGTGGCAAATTAACAACAAATTAAGCGAGCGAGTTGGGTAATTACACAGTCAATCAATAAGACATACTTTACACTGGCAGCAGGTAAAATGGTGCATAAATAGCAAACTGGAATTAATTTATATTGATTTGAGTTTCCTCCAGAATGACTGTTATGCTTGTACAATTTGCAATACTTCTAAAATTGTTGATTTTTAACATATGCCAGACTTAAAGGTGCAGGTGCTATTTCAAAAATGCTTTATAAAAGTGTCTCGGGCCGTGGACCAAAACAAACTTGTAGCCAATCAGCAGTAAGGGGCGTGTCTACTAATGACGGGGAGAAGAGAGCGCTCAGTGCATGTCATTATTCAAAAGACACACGACACAGGAAAGAGAGAGATGGCAGATAAAAAACAAATGTGGAAAATGTCTAGGGAACAAAAGAAGGCTTACGATCAGGCAAGAAGTATCAGCTTTCCAGCGCTGGAGAAAACTCAAGGAGTGAAGGCAGAGGTTGCTTTATTTCCTCTCGATAGGCGAGTAACATTGGTTTTGTTTTGTTTCACAGAACTAAAATAAGCTGGCTTTTACTTGATTATGCTCGTGTCATGTTTGCTTGCTTGTCCATTTGCAATCGTATCGTAGTTGACTTCAGCGATTATACCTATTCATTTACACATCCTATAAAATTAAAGCACTTTTTGTTTCAAGCGTCAGCTCGCAGTGTGTCCGAAAAGTAAGACAGTAAACTCCTAATATACATTTGTTGCCTTTGGTTCCTCTTTTCATGATCGATATAACGCTCTAATGTCATAATTGGAATATGTTCGTTAGTTAGACTGTCTTGCTCGTGCTATCGAGTTGTTCATGAGAACTGTTTGTGTTTTTGGGATGTAAGGGATGACTTTTTCACTAAAAATTCGACCTGGATTACCTTAGTAACACACGTTGCTTTCACTTATTGATGATATCATACCCTCGGACGGCTGGCACAGCAGATTCCACCATAGTCGTTGCCTGGGTTATGTATGTGTGGGGGGGAGCTATCAAAATAGGGGCGTGTTTGTTTTGGTGATTTGAAGTATCAACATCGGTTACCAGAAAGCACTTACCTGACCTTAAAAGGAACAGTTCAAAATGTACTGATGAACACAAAAGAAGAAATTCATTTAAATAATTTGCATATATATAAACAAATATTTATTAGGCTTTAAAAAAGAACTTTTAATTTAAGTGAATTTATCTTTATGCTGCGTTCACACCAAACGCGAATAGAGCGTCAGGAGCAAGTGATTTCAATGTTAAGTCGGCATCTGGAGGTCCTGCAGCGCGATAGACGCGTTTCGCGCTGCACGATGGACGCGATTCTGCCTCATTCGCGCGAATTGCCGCGAATTGGACGCAAATTGAGCGTCTTGCGCGATACGCGCGTTACACGCGAGTGGTGCTTTTGTGCATTCACACGTTTGAAGCGAATTCGCGTCTGACGCCCGAGTTGAAAATTTTTAACTTTGCCATCAATTCGCACTGCATTAACCAATCAGGAGCCTGCTCGCTGCTGTCACGTGTTAAAGTGACGTGATGAGAAACCCTGCATAATTTAAAATACTACTATTGTGTCACAATTTTTTTTTTTTTAGGTTTGAAGACTTTTTCAGGTGAGAATGTAGTTGTTTAAAGCTCAAATCTGTGGTTTATTTATAAAAATAGTCTTGCGTTTTTGGAGTTGTGAGATCCAGGCGATCACCGGGCAGTCAGCGCTTATTAACCCCGGCGAGAGCAGCCTTTCCTCGGCTAGTCCTTCTGCCGTCTGCCACTGGCTCTGATGTCCTGTAGTGGTTCGTCTTGTGTGGATCTAACGGGCGATCTTTGCTCTCATGAATCTATCATTTGTTGTCTGCCAAATCGTTTTGACTGAGGGCAAAGAGAAGTTTCATAACTTTATTTTTTTTAAGGATATTTAAATATACAAGCAGTGAAGATAATGTAGGAGTTGCCTGGACCACATTTGTGTGGCTATTAATGCTTAATATATATTTTTAATGAAAATGAAAAGAGGCAGAGTGGTGTCTTATGACATTTCTCCTGGAGCGCCTTGAACACGCGTCTATTTCGCTTCAAAGGCTCAATTTATACGCGCGTCCAATTCGCTGTAGACGCGCGAATGGATTCAAAATGTTCAAGCGTCCAACTAGACGTGGTAGACGCGATATTGACACTCTATTCGCGTTTGGTGTGAACGCAGCATAAAACAATCTTCACATCAACCCATTATAATAAATGTCATATTTACCTGCGGCCTTCATTATATAATCAATATACAGAAACTGAATAAAGTTATCAAACACTTTACATTGATGACAATTATGCAAATTTGAAAACAAATCTGTTCTGTGAACTTAATCAAGTCATTGAAAAGATGAAATCAACAGAACAATTTGTTCACTAGTCAGTCATTGTTACATTACATCGCTCAAAATATCTCTTCTGAAGTCATAAGGACCTTTTTATGACACTTTTATGGTACATCGACCTTTTTTTTTTTCTTATTTTGTGTTCCACAAAAGAAAGTTAGTCATACGGGTTTGCAATGACATTAGGGTGAGTAAATGATTGCTGTGAAAATGTCAAATGTTGTAGTATGTGCTTATTATATTTAGTATTTGCAAAATAGTTTTAAAACCATAACTATGATATTGGTTTTAGTCCCTAAATTATATTTCCTTTTGAGGGGTTTTAGCACGAGGTCTCCACAGCACAAGGTAAATCATTAAGCTGACATGCAGTTTGTCAGGCAACTTGTTTGCGTCATCACGTCCTCTATGATGCATGGAGAATGGAGCTCGCTCGCACTCTGGAAACGTTAAGTGACTGAGTGTCATTTATTCTTTTAATATAGCATAACATTTCCTGCCATTCGTTACAAGTGGAGGAGCATCGGAATACTGAGTGTACACATCATTTAGCTATATTTCAGAATGATTATAATTTGGACACAATGCATCGTGCCACTGTTTAATATTCATATGTCAAGTCAAGTCAAGTCAACTTTATTTATATAGCGCTTTTCACAAAGTAGATTGTTTCAAAGCAGCTTTACAGTGTTAAACAGGAAAATAATGCAGCATAATTTTATTCAGCCGCATAGCCACTCCGGAAAAAACGCTGATGTCATCATCCCATCTCAACCATCACACAGCGACAGTGTGGGCTTTAGATCAATAATTCGATCAGTAATTTAGTTTAAATGGTTAATTTAGTTTATTAATTAGATTTATTTCAATGTTTATTTGAAAAATGTAGTGTCCCCAACTGAGCACGCCAAGCCAGAGGCAACAGTGGCAAGGAAACCAAAACCCCATCAGGTGACCTAATGGAGAAAAATAAACCTTGGGAGAAACCAGGCTCAGTCGGGGTGCCAGTTCTCCTCTGGCCAATTAACAAACAGTGTATGATTATTATTATTATTATTCTGGCAGCTTTACAGGTCAGAGGTCATAATAGATCAGAATATTCGAGGGACCGGGGGCAACATGCTGTTGACGGGTTTATTGAGGATGATGTTGATTAAATAATTATTAAAGTGCAATATTCGAATGATCGGAGGCAACACGCCGGAGACGGGTTTATTGAGGATGACATATCGATTTAAGTATTATTTAATTGTAATATTCGAACAATCTCAGTCAACACGCCGGAGACGGGTTTATTGAGATGCCGTGTCGATGAGGCAGTTGCAGGGGGAGTCTAATCACGGTCTCTGCAGACACTTCGGGGTCCTGTGTTGGTCTTCTATGGGCGCAGGTCCACCATCTGATCTGGATACGGCCCGGATCCAGCTGACTGCAGTAAACCTCGGGATAAAACAGAGACTATCATTAGCGTAGATGCCATTCTTCTGATGATGTAACGAGTACATCAGGTGTTATGGGAAGTGTTATGCGTCCTAAACATAAGCCTTTGAGACATGGGCTCAGGTGTAAAATAACAGTTGTGGTCTGTTTGTGGGAGAGGAATGCAACTCAGTCAATGAATGCCCTTGATGAGGAAACACGCTTTGGTAATCAGGGCTCTACATAGCGACCATTTTGCGCGCATTTGCGCCTGAAAATTACTGCGTGCGACTGTGAAAAAATATTTAGGCGCACTGGTGCGAGTGACCCGATCGATTCTCATGAATAAATGTAGCCTATAATACAATCGGAACAAAAACTACAACTGCCAAAGTGCATCAACACTGACTGAGCAACAGTTGCGTTTCGTTCTGCGATCGACTGCTTGTCATGCCTTCTGTCAGCAGAGCATGTGCAAAAAATGTGTGCGACGGACTAAACTTCATAGATAGTTTACCAGGTGAAACGGGTGAGACGCGGCCATGCGCACTTACCAGACGCCTCGCGCTGATGTTTATTTGCAGCCAAATACAAATTAACTAGAAATACCACATTTGGATTATCATAAACAAGGTCGGAAATTCGGAAAGTCTTGGGGCAAAAATGCCACCAAAAATTAATTACTAAATAATAATTTAAAAAATCCCCTGTATCAGTTCTTGATTTAATCTTTAGGCTATCAGCTTCAGTCCACAACTTTTCTCGTGTTTAAAAATTACTAGATGTATATATAAATCCAAACCATGTTTTTATCTTACCCTGAATCACTACGGTACACATATAATACGTGTTTATATTCTGACTATTTTATTTCAGTTTGGTTCGCAGCGCTGCGGAGGAGCACAGTCCCTGTGTGACTCGCCATAGACACACACAGAGAGAAGTAGATCCGGCTACAATGTTCTTCCGCGAGACGCGTGCAGTTCTGTTTACTAAGCGCTAGAGCGCCTAAAGTTACGGACTGCTCCGAGTTGGCATTATGCAAATGTTATACTGACCTTGTACAAAAGTCCAATAGACAAGCTGATGTTAAGTAACAACGTTTAAGCCACAATACTGTTTATTGCGTGAAAATCAAAACTACACCAGAACTGTTGCGCATCTCCAAGCGGTTCGATTCGAATGAATCTGCGTTTGAACGATTGAATGAATGACTCACACATAGACTTGACGCGCCACCTACTGGCGGTTTTATTTTCATATTTATACTTTGCATGAACTTTTTATTTAAAATATACAACTTTTAAAGTTTAACTTGTAGGCCTACATAACCCATTTCTAAATTCAAAAATGTATATTTAAAACATTCATACAACATTATTTACCCATGAGCTGGGCACGTCCCTTCATCTTAAACAGTCTAAACAGCACTTCAGATAGAGCTGCTGTGCCACTTCTACACTGCAAAGATGGATCTTTTGATGCTGATTTAATTAGATTGGTAACAGTCTGATTGTGTCTTATTGCTCTAACTGAATTTATTGTTTAAATTAACATTTTAAAAACAACTTTTTTATTTTAATTGAAGAAATTGACAAAATGATCCATATATTTAATAAGATTAGAAAAAAATTGCTCTTATAATGGTAAAAATGCCCCTGGACATTAATTTAAAGGGACAAAGATAGTCCTGTAATGGGAAAGTTATAATTGGAATGCGTGTTATTGATCAGAAAGTGCTCCTAAATTTTTGACTGTGCTCCTAAATTTTTTTAATTAGGAGCACAAGTGCTCCTCAAGAAAAATGTTTGCGTAGAGCCCTGGTAATATGGAAACTGTTTATTGCTTAAAGGGATAGTTCACCCAAAAATGAACATTTATCCCATGATTTACTCATCCTAGGTGTAAATTACTTTCTTCTTTCAGACGAGTACAACCATTTTGGGGATTTCCGCCTGTATTTGACCTACCCAAATTGAAAAGCTTCCCATACATACAGTGGTCTAAGTTCAAAATTTTGGTGTCATTTTACAGGAAACCCTTTGAAGTTCTATAAAACACTGCTAAAAGTGATAAACATGTAAGTATATGTTGTCTAAGCTGTAATAACCCCCCCCCCCCCCCCCCCAAAAAAAAAGAGACACTTTTTTTTTTTCAATAAATTCAGTTTTGAAAGTGTGTAACTCAGGGCCTGTGTGCTCTAGCACCCTGCAGTGCACCCTCCACTAAATTCCAGAAAATAGTGGGAAAAAGAATTTTGTCTGTGTCATGTTGAATGCAAGATTTATTCAAATGGATCTGAAGGGAGGAACCCCCCTCCCCTTACCCTGCTACACCCCCCCCCCCCACCATATACAGTGGAATAAATGCAATATCCCAGTGTTATTAAATTAATTCACAGCCCAAACTGTCTGCAGGGTGCTAGAGCTCACATGGCCTGAGTTACACACTTTCAAAAATGAATTTATAACAAAAGAAACTCTTACTCTTTTTGGGCATGGGGTGGGGGTTGGGGGGTTATTACAGCTCAGACAACCTATATGTTTATCAATTTTAGCAGTGTTTTATGTAACTTCAAAGGGTTTCCTGTAAAATGACACCAACATTTTGAACTTAGACCACTGTGTGTGTGTGTGTATGGGAAGCTTTTCAATTTGGGTAGGCCAAATCCAGGTGGAAATGGTACCAGAGTAATTTAGTGTAAATGCGTTACTTTGTGGAAAACAAATGCCAAAGTGATGCATATCTCCAGAAAGTAGAGACTCTTAAGCTTTCAAAGAGGTTCCGCGGACTTTAAGTGGTTATATAAAAAATATATAATTTATTTTCCAAGCTTTATAATGGCGGTCCTGATTTTGAAGTCCAAAAAAGTGTATCCATCCATCATAAAAGTAATCCATACGACTCCAGGGGGTTAATAAAGGCCTTCAGAAGCAAAGAGATGGGTTTGTGTAAGAAAAATATCCATATTTAAAACTGTATTACTAAAATAATTAGCTTCCGGGAGACGGCCTTCGCAAGTCGACTTAAGGCAGAAGAGTAACCCCTGACGCAATGTATGGCGTGGGATGTAGGAGTAGCGTAAGCTTTGACCAGTGTTCGAACTATACCATGGCCTTTGGGGGAGCCCACTTGTAATTCGTGATCAGTGTTTTGTTTTACTTTATTCTCTGCTCTTCTGCATTTGTCAATACGCCATGCGTCAGGTCAGGGGTCACTCTTTCACCATAAATCAATGCGTATAGTTTTAAATATGGATATCTTTCTTACACAAACGCATCGCTTCACTTCAGAAGGCCTTTATTAACCCCCTGGAGTCATATGGATTACTTTTATGATGGATGGATGCACTTTTTTTAGGCTTCAAAATCTCATCCTCCATTCACTGCCATTATAAAGCTTGAAAGAGCCAGGACATTATATAATATAACTCAGATTGCATTCTTCTGAAAGGAGAAACTCATATACACCTAGGATGGCTTGAGGGTGAGTAAATCATGGGGTAATTGTCATTTTTGGGTGAGCTATCCCTCTAACGGATCCTATCGTACGCTGCCTACATAGCAATGCACAGTTTCATGTGTGATGTCATATGTGAGGCCATAAGAGCCCACATTATTCTCAGGTCATCTGAAATGCGGTAAAGCATCTTTATGAGACACACTGGTCACAACACATTATAATTATCTGTCTAGTCCCCCATCATTTTCTTGTCAGTTTACCAGTTTCTTTCAGGAGCATGACAGCAGAAGGCCTGTAATTGGTTTATATATATATATATATATATATATATATATATATATATATATATATATATATATATATATATATATATATATATATATATATATATATATATATATATATATATAGTCGTAAGTATATAAGTAGACTATACCATTCTATAGATCCCCTTTGATAAAGAATAAAAAAGGAATGTAATATAAAATATAATAGTTTATTTACACATACATACACTCCTTTTTTATTCAGTTCTTCTTTTATTCTACACAGATGATTTAGGCAATGATAGTTAATAAAATCAGCATTGCTTTTTTTCTTGTAATAAGAAAAGATATTTGAATGTTTTATTTGTTATCCTGGCCAGCAATATATTTTGTGGAATGGAACAGGTGTAGACACACGGGGAGAAATCTCAAGTCGCCTGTGAATAACAACAACTAATCAAACACTTTATTTTGCATCTCCTCAGGGGTGAGACTTCATTTTGAAAAATAGAACGAAAGGGAAATTAAAAGAAAGAAAGTGTCAAAGCAAATATGTTTTCTTGTTGGTGGAAAGGTTTTTTTTTTGTTTATACTAGGATTCATGTTTACTTAAGTACAACAGATACTAAAGATAAATGTTATTTTGGCTTCATTGGGTTATGACAACCCCATATAATGAAGAGGGTCGGAAATGCTTAGCTCAGCCGCTTCCATGAAGGATATTATCCAGTAAAAAGATATTATCCACTGTCAAACCAACATACTGGAAAATTATTTTCCTGCTGCTCTTGTTTTGTTTGTGACCTGCAAAAATTCAGTTTGCTTGTTTTATCGCTTGCGTTCTGTGACCGCTTCCTAATCCCTGAGACGATAAACACTTTTGGTCCTTTGAATCAAATAGTCCAAACATTAGGCTACAAAGCTATACTCTATTATTACAGATTTTCTGGCCAAATTTCATCTGAAATGTAATAAAATATAATTTAAAAGCAATACAACACTCGCATTCGTACATATCAGCACTCTTGCTTAAATATTTATTAAAACCGCAAAAAGAAAAGATCAATAGGAAGAAGAAACCAGGACAATCATGTGTGAAATTATCTGATATGCTGTAAATATTGGGTCTCAAAAGGAAAGTCAGCCAGAGAGGGACCTTGACCTGCCAAAAATGGAATAAAAGTAATTATTAGCGCTCCCCGCCGTGCGCATTTCCTCTGATGCTAGACAAATGAAGGCTTGGTTAGCCGAGATGTTTGCTTCATCATTCATTCCCCCCACCCACAGCTGATTGATTGCTGTGATTTTATTAAGAAAAGGAGAAGGAGACATTGAAAAATGCTTGTTGCGGTGTGGAAACACGGTGTTGATTATAAACTCTTAGGCGAGACAAAGGGGCCACCTTTCCATTTTGTAGCCCAACAAATAGGCAGCAGGTGTTTTTGACAGGTGTCTGATTGCGCGCTACAAAAGACATTAAAAAAGCAAACAAATTGATGCATTTTTGTGCCTCTCATGGTAAATGGAGTTGGGTCTGATGGATGCTATTACCCAGGGATCTGATTGGCGCGACGCAGTGACTGAATAGCACAGGTGTTTTGGGGAGAACAGTTTGTGTATCTGTTGCGCTTAAATCGCGGTCTTCTGAAGTGTATCTGTAGAGCGGTTGACTATGGCAGTGTAATTGGTTTAACCTTTTAAATGGATAGATGATTTCCCTTAATACGACTCTTAGGATTGAATTATAATATCCATAATGAATGGAACATATGCAGCCTCTCTTGAAAATTTGGAGAAACCTAAATCAGTGGTCCTCGACTGATTTCCTTTCAGGACACAAATAAACACAACAGGACCAAAATTGTTTATTATACAATGACAATTTTTCTTAAGGAATACAATCTCTCAGCTAATGCTGTAAACTATAATCTATATTACTACAATATTAAAGGTTAAAATTAACAACAGAAAAGTCCAAAACATTAAAGGCGGTTATGTGAAAATTGTGTTTTTTCCTAGCAATAGCTGCTATTTACACTCATTTTAAATAGCGATAGATTCTATAAGTGAAAATAGCATCATTTCTTAGCGGTCTGCTATTTACACTAAATAGATTATATTTATACTTCTAAATAGTGGCAGATACTATTTGCACCTCAGTGTTGTTGTACATTAAACAGAATGTAAAAATAACAGTGTAAATAATTATAGTTGATAAAATTATTAAATGAATGCTGCCTTGCTGGTACAATAAAGCCCCCCCTAAACCTATCCCTAACACATGCTAGACACTTTATTTCGACTTTTCGAATATTTTCTTCATTTGTATTGAACATAAATGCCTTTCCGATCTGATATGTGATGGGAAAAGGGATTAGAGCGAGTTCGGCAAAAGGTGGATTGGAACCTCGGGTAGTTTTGCATTAAAACTTTCTGCCACACACTCTTCCCCTATACTACTGCTGCTGTACACAAACTAGTGTCTTCCGTCCTTTTGTCTGTCCCAGCCATACGTCAGTGGAGTTATAGCATTTGCCAACAAGACGGGCTATTTGCACTTAGTGTCACGATTCCTTTAAGTGGCCAAGATCAAGCTATAGTGTTTTTGACTATTTATATATTGTTTACGCATTAGTAAATCACATTAGAAGCTAAAGTTGACCTCTGAGTTGTGCCCTGCAGATATTCTGCCCCATTTCCCCTTTAATTTCACAGTTATATTTCCAGTTACCCCGCTGAGCAGCCATATTTGTGTATTCCGACCATGAGCACAATGCTATGTGCTTCTGTCCGTTACTGTGGTGTGACTTTGAGTTTGTATGTGACCCGCTGTGCTTTCATTTAATTAAAAGGGTAGGGGTGGAGATTCAAAGTGTACCTTAACGGGGATCTGATGGAAAAATCTGTGCATGCCATGTGCGCCCAAGGACACACCATTAGGTCCTGCGACCACCACCAAGCTCTCGGTCGGAAAACTATGTCATTCTTTCCTTGACCATTTGTGAAAGTGATTCTGTGCTTTAATATGGTGTCTTATAAAACTTTATATGGCGCTAAAAGAGAAGTTTAAACTAACCCCTTTATTACAAGGTAATAATAATAACAAATAAAATGTTACAGCTAAAGCATTAAAGGAATAGATCATCAGCATTTACTCACCCTCGTGCTCTTAACTTGTATGCCGCCACTTTATCTGTGAAGTATGAAGGAAAAGGAACTGGATATTTTTGCCATGGATTAAGAATCAAGTGTTACTTGAAATAAAGTAGGCCTATATTTAAAATATGATATATCCATTTTCCCCCCTGCATGTCGGGTGGGGATTCATAATGATTAAATAAAAAATTACCCCTTGAAACTTGATTTCACCAAGAACAGCATGTTTCTGGAATGGATCAACATCTTTGGTTGATTGGAATGTTGTTTCATGATCAACAATCAGATTTGAGGGACATTTTTTGCAGTTTATGTCAAGTTTAGGCTTACAACCAGGGTTAGGTGCTTCTACATCAGTGTTATTTGCCTATCATTTCCCCCTGATTTTAGGGATAACTTATGTGTTGGGTTAAAGGAACACACCAACTTTTTGGGACTTTAGCTTATTCACCATTTCCCCCAGAGTTAGATAAGTCCATACATACCTTTCTTAACTGCGTGCGTGCCATAACTCTGTCTGACGCTAGGGATGGGCATTTTTGTCAATTTCGATCATCGATAGGTCCCAAAAACGAGTACTCAAGTAATTGGGGACGGGGCTTGTGTGGGGGGCGCGGCGTCTCCGTCATGGAGATATAAAACTATTTTAAGAGTGTTACGAAAATTAATGTTGACAAATACAAACCTCACATGTCTATGAAAACATGAACATATGACTAGAAAAAATAACTGCTAGATTATGATGCATAAATGGTTATTTTGTTTTTAGATGTTTTGTTTTTTTTAAACGTCTCAAATAACCCAATCAATCATATCATTGTAATTGAACTGAAACTGTAAATAAACAGCACCCTACATAGCTTTGCTAGCAGGTTAATACACTCCACCAAACGCATCCTATATTAGATTAACAAGTGTACCTACTTGCATCAGCACAAAAGGACGCGAATGCTCACGTGAACTTGGCCCGTTGGCCGTGCTAGTTTTTACACATTTTGAATGCGCTCTTCCATTAACAACAACGCCTATACACGGGCAAATAAAGCACAGATAATTTACAAAACTATTACAATTGTCTTCTCATTATAATGTTATGTACATGACAGATTGGCTCTGCACATCTTGCACTTAATTTTATTTTTCCTGATCAAAGTGACAGACATCACTGTGCGTTTTCGAAGGCATAATGAGAAACAACTTTAAATAAAACAGGTCTACTGTTAAAAAATATGAGAACTCCTGCATACTTCCTGCATAATGATCAAGGAACTTTGCTGCTGTACCATGAGTGCAGCGGCGCAATGATATTACGCAGCGCCTGAAAATAGGCTAACTTCCGTCAACATAACCAACGTGACAACCTGCTTGCACAGAGAGCGTGCAGAGGACTATTTTCAGGCGTTATTTTGTCACTTGTTGAGCAGTAGGCTAGCTGGAGCCATTTACCTCCAGTCTTTGTGCTAAGCTAGGCTAGCGGTGGGTGCGTCAGACAGAGTTATGGCACTCACGGAGATGAGAGAGGATATGTATGGACTTATCCAACTCTGGGGGATACGGTGAATATTAAGCTAAAGTCCCAAAAAGTCTGCGTGTTCCTTTAAGTTTAGCAGTAGGGATAGGTCTACATTTTCGGACCGGAATGTTGTTCCAGGGTCAACAAACCCTTACTTGGAAAATTCACTGTGAATGTTTTGGTCTCATGTTTCACAATCATGTCCGTCATCAGTGTCAAGTGTGTTTTTAAAGCAGTGAGCATAAAATATAATGAAACTGTGAGAAACAAATGAAAGCACCATTCGTATTGACTTGCCATGAGATCAAGCAGAAAGAGCTTCTCTCACCACACTGCATATGTACTGATACCAGCCTCTTGGATTTGTGTGAATAGTTATCAGAGTGTGAAAAGAACCTATTCTTGCTCGGCTGCTTGCCATTTTCCACGGGATACAGAATAAATTGTATTCCAACTTAAATCTTAAAGCTTAACCCGCACTGATGAAATGCTTATTTTACCCAACGTCATCAATTAGATTATATTCTTCCCTTTCCCCCATAATGCACTATTTCTTTATATAATCATCTCTGGTGGAGTCTGGCTGTGTGTTCCTGTCCCTGAGTCTGTCATTTGGAGCATGTGGACAGGAGGTGGATAATGAGAACATAAGGGTGAGAGGAGCTGACAGGGACATCATCCTCCCACTACGACCGACAGAACACAGGTCACAGAACAGTCACTAAACCTGCGCTCACCCACCTGGACTTCACATTATAAATGTTGGCTTTCTGGAAATCCTGAGAAAAAGCAATCAGTGACACTGACCAGTGTCTCATCTCCAGAATCACAAGATAATTACTTCATTTTACATGAAATGATTTAGGTGGAAGATTCTCACTCAAAATGCGAATAGTAAAATGCAACAAGCCTATTAGTTTTGCTATGCTAAATATCTTTTGTTTGTAGTTACCAGTTCTTACAAGGACTGAGCAATGTAGTAAAATTATTATTCTCGATTCTGATTGGCTGGAAGGTGTGCAATAGGTAAGCAATAAGGTACGAGAGGCTGTGCTGTAAGGGTGTTGTTAGGCATGCTGCAAAGCTTTTCTCACGATACAGCACTAGCCTTGAGTACCTTATTGCTTTTATAAAATGGTTACCACACAATACACATTTTAAAGCCAAAATATATGTATCATACAACTTTCATGAAGTAAAATCACGGAAAGCTGTCCTTCCACCGGGAAAAATAGTCCCTGACCGTAAACAGCAAACACTGATCTATATAAATATTCTATATAGATCAGTGACAGCAACAGAAGTTACATTATTACGCCATTAAATGGCGGCAAAGACTGTCTTTATGAGTGAGTCGATCAGTAGCGAATACTTTTATATTGAAATGACTGAAAATTGTTGTGGACACGGAACAAGACGCAAATATGTGGGGGGTAAAATATGTGTTTTTTTGGCAGGGTTGCCTGCTTAAATTCGCATTCCTGGGTCTAAATATCACATAATTGGGGTCGCTTCAACCCGCGGACTTGGCAACACTGCTTGGGGCAGATAAATACCTGCGTGCAATCCGCACAAGCAATGGAAAGTGGCCTTCGTTCGCACGCCAGTAGTCAAGGGGATTGTCGCTTCTGGCAATGGGTAGTTCAGCTAACGTTAGATATGTCTCTATTTGTTCTCATACCGTTGACATGCTTAATCTTTGATAGGCAGACGCGTCGCGTGATAACAGCTCGACCGTGAGTGAAACCTAAGCGCTTGCGCACGGATGGGAGGGGCGGGTGACATTCATTTTCGGTTTACGTTTTCGGCTGTTTTTTTTATTTCGGTCCGAAACCGATAATGCCATTTTCGGCCGAACATTTTCGGCGGCCGAAATTTCGGTGCACCCCTAATTATGGGTATTGTCTAGCTTTTGACTGACATCAGTTGTACACTTGTTATTGCAGTGCATTGTGGGATTGAATGAGTGCACTCAATAACGTCCACTATAGATATTTAACGGTATAACGTTCTATATTAATTAGTATTTACACACTCCCATGTCATTCCAAATGTGAGATGTTTTATTTCATTTGAATATATCTTGGCCACTCTTTTTAGTGTAATGAAATTGAATCGGGGGCAATTCCATACAAATTTTAAATATATATATTTTGTGTTCCACTGAAAAAAGAAAGTCGTACAGATTTGGAATGACATAAAGGTGAGTAATCGATGACACCAATTTTTTAGGGTTCCCAAAAAGCAGCAATAGGATTTAGCCGTGCCCTGAAATTGTAATATTTATTGGTTTTGTTGATGTAACACATTGCACAACTGGTATTTGAGAGGAATCGGCTTTCAAAATCGTCCTTTTTGAAGGATGCCTTGCTAGCATAGCTGTCTACACTTGGATGCCATCAAATGGGCTTCTGCTGAAATCTGACCATCAATATCTTGTAAGAAGACTGACAGCAGTGACATCTAATCACTGCCCTACTGACATGCCATAACTCCCGTCTGATACACGTCAGGCTGAGGAGCTTATTGACACGAGGATCCTCTATTTATAGTGCTGTATGTCTGCTGTGAGTGCCTGGATGAATCTAGAAGACTTTTACATTACTCATTAGCCTCATGCTGTTTATCATACACTGTATCCATAATAAATGATCTGCTTACAATCTTCAAACGCCTGCGATCCTGAATATGGAGATCTTGGACATCTTTCCCAATATATCAGATATCTTTAATTATGTTAATATAGTTCTCAGTGCCGTTTTTAGGCTTAGACAAACTAGGCGGTTGCCCCTGGGGTGGGGGGTTGGATTGGCAAGGTAAAGCTTTTTTTAACCACACAATAAAGCTAAATTCAAAGGAAAATATAAATAAAAAATCATTAATCGTTTTTTCTTCTTCTTTTTTTTCTTTTCTTATCTAAATAGAGCAGGATTATTTTAGCTGACTAAAATTAAAACCATCATTTTTTTTTACTTGAAATAATATATATACAGTTAAATATAGTTAACTATGTACATAGTGTGCGTGTGCGTGTGTGCGTGTGTGTATATATGTATATTAGGGCTGGGTAAAAAATATTGATTTCTCGATTTTAATCGATTCTCACTTTTACAAAACATTATAGATTCTTAAATCCCAAGAATCGATTAGTCATCCTGTTTTCAGTTGATGAATGAAATTAACATTGTAGCGCGCATCCCATCCAATAAATCGCTATAATCTTTGTGCTTTATTACTATTGATATGAAACAAAGTCTCAGATTTTAAATTACGTCTATTTTTTTTATGAAATTCAAAAACATAAATTACCGTTTTGGCGCTGTGGCGCGAGATCGCTCTGCCGCGGCTCAGCTCAAAAGAACCAGCAGCGCGGAGCAAACATGAACGGATCTTCTCTTCCGCCTTATACCAGTTACAGCGCGAAATAAACATGAATGAGCTTCTGAAAGTGTGTTAAAAGATACAGGACAACTTACCGAAATCCGTATCATGTCACATAGAATCGCTCAATCAGTGTTTCAATTCAACCGCGGAAACACGTCTGTAAAATGGCTTGTAAACAATGTCATGAAACGTCATATTTACCTCAGAAAAACCATATCCAGTGTCCATAAACTCGTTAGTCAGCTAGAAAAACTAACTCTAGAGAGGAGCATTTTGCTAATTATATGCTCCACATTACAGGATATTCATTGTCAATTTTCTTCAATATTTAATGCATGTAGCCTATGTATGAATAAATCTGGTACGTTTTTATGACAGCCACCATTTAAATTTAACCATTAAGTTTACATTTCAAAAAACTAATTGGAGTAGAATTATGATTATGTAATTGTAAAGTTAATATTATAACTTTATTATTATTATTAAAAAAAACATAATTTAGTGTCATTTAAGTGTTTGTATACAAATCTGTAAATTTTTACCTTCAACATTATTAGGCTAATGTAGTATCAACTGACTCCCATAGTTTACAACATTAGTTCAGAAATTTGTTTTCCTTGAGAAAATTTTCCATGTATTAAACCTGATACATATCCAAAATAATCGATATTGAATCGAATTAAATCGAATCGAATCGAATCGAAAGCTTGTGAATCGAAATCGAATTGTGAAATTTGTGTCAATAACTGAAATTAAAATGTAAGGACAAAAAAATGCGTAATATTCATTTTAAATTGGTTTATAAGTTTATAACTTAAAAATAAGTTTCATCTAAAGTTATGTTTACCAAGATATGACATTTGATATGTGAAGAAAACATAAAAGGTTAAACATTTTTTTTTATTGTGTGTCATATCCGTCACATTTGATCAAATTACACAAGCAATGTAAACTTATTATTTATTGTTTTTAGGACATGCTAGCTATAAAATTAGCCTCAGAAAAGCTGCTTGACCTCACTGTTGAACTGCGCGGAATTACTGAACTCGATCACCAGCAAAGATACCACACAAAGGTTCTCAAAAGTTATACATTTACATTTTAGAAAGTGTCCACATGATGCTGAACGTTTCCATGCCTATCCAACTGTACAAAAAAAATGTACGTGCACACTTTACATACAGATCCCTACGAATATAAATGAGATCACCTTGCCTTTTCAGCCAATATCCCTCTTGTCTTTCTGCTCTGCCTGTGATGTCCAGCGGTAGAAACTTTATAGCTCTCTTTCTTCTATAACAGTCTCCTTGACTTTGACAGGAATGGCAGTCTGCCATCAAAAAAGGACAGTGTAACACACCACTTGAAGGAAATGCTAATGCAGGAAAGAAAGAACTGTGATCTTACCCAGTAGTGTCATGTCATCTTGCATATGCTACGAAAAGATTAAAATCCAGACCTGAATGAAATGTGATGCATGCAAAGTATCTAATGAAGTGAAAAGTGATAGTTTTCTGCTTTAACACGATGTTTCCTGTTTCTCCTTACGCTTGCTCAGGAGCTGCTCAGATATCAGGTACTTCTCTTCCTCTTCCATCTGGATCACATCACCTCTGTGTCTTCGCATGTTGTTTTCCATTTTGCATGGTTTGATATTTGGCCTTTGAGTCAGCCTGCATGTTTTTTTTTCCTTTCAACCTACCTTTCCACCTTGTCTGCTTTTTTCCAATCTGTCTGTTATTGACATTTCTGAAGTTTCTCATCAAACCGCTTTCGCAATATTAAAACACCCAGGACCAAGTTCATTTCAGATTTCCGTCAAATAATTCTGGATTGAACTTGTGGTTGATTTACACGAGACTTATCTTTTTGCACCATTACACTCATGTGTACAGTTCCTGTGCAATTTCTTCTTAGATTTGGGAACTATTATTCCAAGCCAGGGGTGTAAAGAGTAATTGTACTTCATAATTCATTACTGCTATTAAATTAATAATTAATAATACAATTTCTGTCATTTACTCACCCTCATGTAATTCCAAACCCGTAAGACCTTTGTTCATCTTTAGAACACAAATGAAGATATTTTTGATGAAATCCGAGAGCTCTCTGACTTTTCCATAGACAGCAACTTAACGACCGCTTTTAAAACCCAGAAAGGTAGTAAAGAGATCATCAAAACAGTCCATGTGGCTCCAGTGGTTCAACCTTAATGTTATGAAGTGACGAGAATACTTTTTGTTTGCAAAAAAACAAACCAAAATGACAACTTTATTCAACAATCTCTTCTCTTCAATGTCACTCTCCTAAATAATTCACATAAGCACCACAACGTGTGCATGTGATCATGGGATCGTGCTCAGCCAATAGTGAGCTGCCGTTCTGCCGTAGAACCCGGAATCGCTGCACTATGAATAGCCCAGCAACGTGAATAGAGCAGGAGAGTAAAAGGGAGAGAAGACATTGTTGAATAAAGTTGTTATTTTTGTTGTTTTTTTTGCGCATGAAAAGTATTCTCGTCGGTTCATAACATTAAAGGGATACTTCACCGCTGGAAAGATGAATGTGTATTTAAATTGGGTCATTTATGTAGTAGAAGTTGGTGCTTTCTAGACTGAGAAAAGCCAGAACATTTTTTTTTAGCTCATATGGATGAAAGACAACAACTCCCAGAATGCACTTGCTTCACTTTTCCTTTACGAGGCCACTCCCACCGGTTACATCACTTGCCCACCGTGGCTCCACCCCACCGTCGTTTTCATTTTTATAGTAATAAAATAATTTCGTTCAGTTAAAGAACAGACACTACAATTAAAAACTGAACGGGTCTTCTCAATACAGTGTGAGCCGAACGAGAGTCGCAGCACAAACGCAGCAGGAGTCAGATTTCATTCATCAGAGAGTGAGGAGCTGACAGACCAGATGATTGCGGGAAGATTTGGTTTCAAAGCGAAATGCGGAAGATTTGGTTTCAAAGCGAAATGCGCCTCTTTAAGTGAGTTTGTCATTGTACCATTTTGTTGTTGTGTTTTTCATTAAGAATAATCGGCTAATGAACCCACAATTCAAGCAACCCGCCCCCGAATTGGCGCTAATTCTAAACCGAAACTAAAATCAGCACAGCCGACCAGCATTCATTCACGTCCGCATTGTTGTTCATTCATTCACGGCCTCACAGTCATTCCCGGTGCGTGTCCAGTCTGCCGCATTTTCAGTTCATGCTTATGGAAGCTTAACTTTCATAGGAATTCATTGAGAACATTCACTTTGCTCCGACCGCTCCATTATGAATGCCCAGAGCGGCCTTGCTAATTTTACATTCTGTGAGTGAGATCCCACCCCTATGGGCGGGTTGAAAACATGCGGAACTAGCTCCTACAACTGGCTGTAGTCTCTAGCCTCTGGCCACAAAAGACTACAATGGTTCAACCTTAAAGGGTAACTAAACCCTAAACCAACTTTTTTTAGTTAATGATCTGTAATACTGGGGCTTTATTAATGCTGTTCATTGATTCGAGTAAATGTTTTGACATTTGAGTATAAAGTGTTTTAATTCTATAAAATATGGTGTAAAACCGCCAAAGTGCTGCCCTCTTAAGGTTGAACGGTGGCTACTGCAGTTGAATTTTCCTATTGGACGTTGTGGTACATCGTGACGTAGGATGGTACCTCCGACGGCTCACTATCCGCGCCCCTAGCACGAGCTCACCACGCCCTCAGAAATGTTTCCCCAATCACATGATGAGAACGGCTTCACTCCAGTATGAACTGTCATATTACATGAAGTAGAAACATTATGAATGAAACTGACTTGACACTTGCTTCAACATTGAATTGAAGAAAATGCGGTTAAATAATGCAGTTGTCAGTACACGTCAGGCTTTTCTTGCGATATTATTGCCGCCCGTCATGTGTACAGATTATTTTCATACATGAGACGCGCTTTCAAACCCTGACACGCAAGTGGTTGCCGCGGACGCAGATAGATTAGGTCAGTTCTCTTTCGCGGCTACTTCACTTGCATCGTCTGCATCGGAAGTTAACGCAGTTTGAGCCAGCGGCTCGCATTGATAAGGCTCCGGGTTTGTGTCTACAGACAATCCACCCTCCTCCACTTCAGGTGAAGGTAGGAGAAATGACCGCTCTGTTGCAAAGCTGGCGTCACTCCAGTCATTCTCCATCTTTGCGACTCGCGAGTCAGACAGCTGTCAATCAATCCGTCACTGCGGGTCTCAGGTGCACACCCTCCGTTCAGCCCCGCCCTCGGTTCGTCCCCTCTGTGTCCGCCGGGCTCTGCCCACTTTTCCAGCATTTTTCAAAATTTGCCAGTGGGTGGAGTTAAGCTCTGAGCAGGGGTTTAGTTACCCTTTAAAGGGTTACTTCACCAATTAGCATTGGAAAAAAAACGATGACGCAAAAATCGTCATTTAGCGCCATCGTTTTTTTTCCCAATGCTAATTGGTGAAGTAACCCTTTAAGGTTGAACCATTGTAGTCACATGGACTATTTTATCAATGTCTTTACAACCTTTCTGGGCCTTTAAAAGTGTTAATAAAGTTGCAGTCTATCGGGGGTCAGAAAACTCTAGGATTTCATCAAAAATATTTTCATTTGTGTTCCGAAGATGAACGAAGGTCTTACTGGTTTGGAATGAAATGAGGGTGAGTAATTAATGACAGAATTTTCATTTTTGGATAAACTAACCCTTTAACTATCTATCCACGATCCACTGTTGTTTAAAGGGATCCCCTGGTGTTGTTAAGACTTGTATGGCTTAATATAACATAAATTATGTCTCCTTACTTAAATATGAAGTAGAAAACCCATGAAAGATATACATTATTGAAAAAAATCCATTATATATTTTTTAAATAACGTACATCTTTCATGGGTTTTCTACTACATATTTCAGTAAGAGACATAATTTATGTTAAATTAAGCCATACAAGTCTAAACACTAGGGGATCCCTTTAACAATCCAGTCCAAAATTGGTGTCTTTCAAAATAGATAAATGTATGCTCAAATATTTTGGTTTTATCAATTTCAAAGTTAAGAGAAACATTTAAAGTACATAAATAGACTAACTTCTGTAAAGTTAAATGTGGGTCCTTTTTTGTTTCACTCGAGTCAGTTTTTCAGATGGATACATTGACCTTTAAAGTAAAAGGAACATAGTACTCTATAGTGATTTAAATATCAGTGCAATTTCCCTCTACTTTACTGCTCTAAACAATGTGGAGAGGTGATGGCTAGCAGATGAGAAGCAGTAGGGTGAATCTTATAAAACCTGTCAAAAACATTTCACTACTGAATTAAAAGAAGGAAATAAGAATTATATTTTGCCTAAAGCTCATTTTAGGACTGTTGTGTTTTTTTGCAGTGTGACATTATTATTATTTCTCTCTCAATTTTCATTACCATAATGCATTAAAATAATCCTTTTTATGATATTCTCTTTGTGGTGTTAAAATAAATGTATCGTTACATTTCAAAATAATGGTAATTTTTGTGCTGCTGCTTTTAACTGATACTTTTTTTTTAATGGTTGTATAACGGTGTTGTTTTGACTGTTAATATTGACTGATAAAAATTACTGTATTATGTAAAGAAAATTATTGGAAAATAATGGAAATAATAAAAGTTATAGGTACACTATGTAATTTGGCCTTCTACAGGGTTTTTCCTGGGTCAAAAATGGTCTTCGGTGGTGGCTGACAGACATGGTCACCCATACACACACACACACACGCACGCACAGTAAAAAAGTACCCTACCCACGTGATCTGCAAGCGCAATACTGACAATACATTTTAAATAAATTCAAAGAAAGTTTGTAACTTTTGCTTATCTTATTTTGATCCCACATGAAAAAATACTATAGTATATTATAGTAAAATTACTCTAGTAAATACTATAGTGTTTTTGAACAGTAAATAAACAAAGTGTAGTAAATACTATAATATACTACAATATACTACAATTTACTGTTGTATCTTTACTATAGTATGGTTCAAAAACACTAATTTTACTATAATATACTATTGTATATTTTCATGTGGGATACCTTGATGTTTGTTTTTGTTCCTCATTTTTACACTATTTACTGATAATTGTTATAATCATATCAATATTAAAAAGTAGTATTTAAAAAATGAACAAATAGCCTAATTTTCTGCCATATACAATTTCATAAAATTATCAGCTAGCTAACAACAACTTTGTTCTGGGTTCACCTCACTCCAGTCTAAACTAAGTGATTTATAGGCTATTTATTTTACTACACATTATGAACATAAATAAGCTGAAAGACTGTGGATAATTAAAACTAACTCTTACACCCACTCTTGCTAAAGTGGGTAAGCACACTTGTGTTCTCATTTCAGATGTGTTCAGAGTAAATGATTAAACTGATTTGTGAGTTCAGTGTTGGACAGATGAGTTGTTCTAACCAGTCGTTAAAATGATTCGGTTCAAAGGAGTCATTAGGTTGCGAATCGGACATTAGCAGACGCGTTGTGTGTGAATCCCGTCTGTTAGAACATCGCGAAAGATTTGTCGACACACAGAAAACACTTCATAACTGGACACGATTTGTTTCCCGTTTATTGAAAGTATGGTTTATGTCAGCTGGTCAGAGAATCAGTCAATGTTTTTTGAGCGCATTTCACACCCAGCGGTAATGAAAGGAAAACATCGTCTGATAGCGCCACGTGCAACATGGATTCTGTCTTCCGACCTTTTGATTTTGATTAACGTTTGATTAACGTAATATGTGAAATATTAGAAACTAAGAATGCTTATTTTGAAGACAGAGAGCGTGCGAGCGAGGGAGGAGCTCTGATCGTCTCTCTGTCACTCAGTTACAAGCGCAGCATCTATTCTACATCATTCATAAATCACAATAACTCATCAAATAAAGCTTTGGCGGGACAAAAATTTGTTTTGGCGGCCGCCAAAAAAATTTCAATGTAGGAAAAACCCTGCTTCTAGCAGTTAAAAAAAACAAAACTGCATGCATTTTGCGGAAGAACAGTTGTGTTTCGGCTCTGACTGTGCAGATGAATATGGTTATCCTACTGCTCATAAAACATTCACTACCAGGCTTCAGAGATATAACCAGTTTAAATGGAAAGTATCTCAAGCTGACTAGCTAAGGACATTACTGTAGCTTTACCCATTAATAGACTTGTACTTCCTTGAAATTAAATTCCAGCACAGCGCTACAACAACCATAATGAAATGTGCCTTTACAATAGATAATGTTTTACAATGAAGAGAGCTACATATGGCATTTTATCTGTTCAATAAAACATTGAGTAATAAAAGCATCTCCTCTTCGTTTTTACAACATTTCAAATCTCAACATTGTCAACATCTCACATTTCAAAGTTTTGGCCATCTCCGAAAATCCAAACCCATGTTGAGTCTCGTTTTATTACGAAGCTCTGTCGCGTTCTCTTTTTGTTTGTTTAAAAGGGGTGACTCCCCGGAGGTTTGAGATTTAGCTGCACCATGTCAACATTTCTCGCTTGTTATGACAGCTAACCTATGCCACTCCTACGGCATACACGCATCAAAGTAGCCAGAGCAACTTTTCTCTATTTACGGTTATGACGAGATATGCATGGGCGTTGACATATGTACGCAATTTCCCGTGAAAACCATCCTGACAGGTCTAAAATATAAACACTTATAATAGGCTTACCATAGTGAATCAGGGTAAGAGAAAAACACATTTTGGAAGGATTGATGATGTATTATTTAAATGTTGTTAATTTTGAACAAAAAAGTTACATGGTGTACCTTTAAACGTCAGGACGGTTTATGGTAATGAGAAGTTGTGTGGTAAAATGTTCTTTCTTGTCCTGAAAATAATGTCACAATTAAAAAAAACAAAATCACAATGGTCTTAGGCTTTATTTTCTTTTTGCAAAATACATTTCTTTTTAAAATGACTTCTTTTTTTTGACAGGCTTTGTGAAGTTCACCCAGTGAAGTAAAACCTGGAAGCACGAAAGCCATTGACTTTGAGGAAAATATTTTTTTGTGAAGAAAAAAAAAGGCATAAAAGAAAAGTCATGCAAATGGGTTTAAATTCGAAAGTGTAATCTATTTCAGATGCCTTCACAATGCATTGGCGTTCGCTACTGCACTTGCACGCCTTCACACTCTGCAGTCAATGAATCAGAAATTCTTTAGTGCCTATGCCATTCTGCCAAAGCCAGTTCAAAACTTTCTTTAATTGGTGTAGTTCAAACTTACAGCATGCTTGTGAATAGGAACATTTAGATGTTAAAGGGTACATAACACAGTTTCTGCCAGTCTCATGTTAATCTTGAGTACCTACATTATAGAGTAGTATTGCATACTTCATATCTCCGAAGAGTCTTTAGTTTTATCATATTTATAAAAGACAGATACGCTGTACCGATTCTTTCCGAAAACACTTGAGCATGTGCAGCCGTGAAGTGGGCAGAGCTAAAGAGTCACGAGCACACGCACAAAATACATCATGGCATTATCCCTGGATAACTTTCGATCCACTATACAGGTGCTGGTCATATAATTAGAATATCATCAAAAAGTTGATTTATTTCACTAATTCCGTTCAAAAGTGAAACTTATATATTATATTCATTCATTACACACAGACTGATATATTTCAAATGTTTATTTCTTTTAATTTTGATGATTATAACTGACAACTAAGGAAAATCACAAATTCAGTATCTCAGAAAATTAGAATATTACTTAAGACCAATACAAAGAAAGGATTTTTAGAAATCTTGGCCAACTGAAAAGTATGAACATGAAAAGTATGAGCATGTACAGCACTCAATACTTAGTTGGGGCTCCTTTTGCCTGAATTACTGCAGCAATGCGGAGTGGCATGGAGTCGATCAGTCTATGGCACTGCTCAGGTGTTATGAGAGCCCAGGTTGCTCTGATAGTGGCCTTCAGCTCTTCTGCATTGTTGGGTCTGGCATATCGCATCTTCCTCTTCACAAAACCCCATAGATTTTGGCTCTCCACTGGCTCTGCACCAATATACCTAAACTCGCTCGTTCAGACTTACACTCCCTCCAGGAACTTACGTTCTGGCAGTGAACGACGCCTTGTGGTGCCATACCAAAGAGGCATGAAATCGCTCTCACGGACCTTTTCTTGGACCGCCCCCACTTGGTGGAATGACCTGCCTATCTCAATTTGTGCGGCCAAGTCTGTAGCCATTTTCAAAAAACACCTAAAGACACATCTCTTCCAGCAGTACCTGACCAGTCAAGAATAGCACTTATCATTCTATTCATTTTCTGTCTGTCTAATTTATTTATAATTTTTTTTTATTTTTTTTTATTAAAATTCTGTGCTAGATTAACTGAGACTTGTTACAGCACTTGCATACTGTTGCCCTTGACTGTTCTAGTTGCTTCTTTTGCTCTCATTTGTAATTCGCTTTGGATAAAAGCGTCTGCTAAATGACTAAATGTAAATGTAAATGTAGATATTCTATGGGGTTAAGGTCAGGCGAGTTTGCTGGCCAATTAAGAACAGGGATACCATGGTCCTTAAACCAGGTACTGGTTGCTTTGGCACTGTGTGCAGGTGCCAAGTCCTGTTGGAAAATGAAATCTGCTTCTCCATAAAGTTGGTCAGCAGCAGGAAGCATGAAGTGCTCTAAAACTTCCTGGTATACAGCTGCATTTACCTTGGACAATCAGAAAACACAGAGGACAAACACCAGCAGATGACATGGCACCCCAAACCATCACTGACTGTGGAAACTTTACACTGGACCTCAAGCAACGTGGATTGTGTGCCTCTTCTCTCTTCCTCCAGACTCTGGCACCCTGATTTCCAAAGGAAATGCAAAATTTAGTTTCATCAGAGAACATAACTTTGGACCACTCAGCAACAGTCCAGTCCTTTTTGTCTTTAGCCCAGGCGAGACTCTTCTGACGCTGTCTGTTGTTCAAGAGTGACTTGACACAAGGAATGCGACAGCTGAAACCCATGTCTTGCATACGTCTGTGCGCAGTGGTTCTTGAAGCACTGACTCCAGCTGCAGTCTCACCCTCATTTTTGAATAGGTTTTGTTTCACAATCCTGTCCAGGGTGTGGTTATCCCTATTGCTTGTACACTTTTTTCTACCACATCTTTTCCTTCCCTTCGCCTCTCTATTAATGTGCTTGGACACAGAGCTCTGTGAACAGCCAGCCACTTTTGCAATGACCTTTTGTGTCTTGCCCTCCTTGTGCAAGGTGTCAATGGTCGTCTTTTGGACATGATTCCCCATGATTGTGTAGCCTATAGAACTAGACTGAGAGACTATTTAAAGGCCTTTGCAGGTTTTTTGAGTTAATTAGCTGATTAGAATGTGGCACCAGGTGTCTTCAATATTGAACCTTTTCACAATATTCTAATTTTCTGAGATGCTTGGGATTTTCCTTAGTTGTCAGTTATAATCATTAAAATTAAAAGAAATAAACATTAGAAATATATCAGTCTGTGTGTAATGAATGAATATAATATACAAGTTTCACTTTTTGAATGGAATTAGTGAAATAAATCAACTTTTTGATGATATTCTAATTATATGACCAGCACCTGTATATTCGTGTTATCTACATTATATGCACTTATGCGCCGATTGCCAACAAAACACAGACATTTGATGCACTTTCACTCACCGCCTGCGGTTTCAACTCATTACCAGGAACAAACAAACACTTGCAGAACTCCGGGAAAACAAACTGCATCCACTGTTTCCTTAATGCTGGGTTATTTGGGACGCTGAACAAGGTTATCTTTCCCTCACGACCAAAAACACACTTCTTTAGTGACATTGTTGATTTTGTGGTCTAAAAACAGAATGAGAGCGCTGCCGACGGCTTCTGTAACCCAAAACGAAGCTCGTTGCTGGCCGTGCTCTTGCTCTCGCTCTGGTTGATGTGCATGCGCTCATCCGGGAGAAGTGACCATACAAGGAATTCCGCCCTTTATGACGACATACAAGGACAAAACTTTCCGAAACTTGTTCGAATCCTGAAGGAGTGGCACAGAAATACTTTGTCATATGTCCAAATAATTAAAAGTTATTTTTTGGCCATGTTTAGTACGAGAATCCAACTCTTTAACACTGTAAATAAGTCACAATACATGAAATGGCATTAGACCCCCCCCCTTTAAAGTTGTACATTGAACTGAATAGAAACCATTTCCCAGTTGCTCTTCATTTCCGCTCGGTGACACTGGAAAAGGATGCTGTCCAAACAGCTGTTGGACAGATTTATGTTTTCCTACAACTGCGTTCCATCTTCTGTCTTAGGCAGTTTCATGTCATTCTGTTGGCGAGCAGCCATGACTTGGATGTGCAAATGAAAATGAAAATTTGAACCGAAGAAGCCTTTAATAACCTTCAAAAAAATACTTCTTGAAATGAATTAAGCCAACTCTTGCATTAAAAGGCATGTATAATAATTAATAATACTAATATAATATAAAATTAATAAAACACATTCCCAGAGTACCTTTTAATGGTTATCAACCTTGAAAAGTTCTCGCTTCTGGAAATGTGTATATTACCCGTGGGATCTGTTCTTAAAAAGGCTTTGAGAATGAAAGATATGCTATTATCATGAAACTTCACATGCATTAATTACATTTCAGGGTCATGTGACTCAACCAGCAGAGCGCTACAATCCTCTGAGCACCGATTGTATAGCACATTCGCAATATAATACATGTACTTTCCATTTACATATATGGCTGTGTGGCAAAACCTAGTGGGCTGCCAACCTAGATGGTAAAAATGGTGTATAGGTAGACAGCACATTAGGTATTAAGGAATAATGCTGAGTGTTGTTGAGGTGATTAGGATCGTAACTATCAGGGATTGTTATTTGCTGTTGAGGAGAGGTCAGAGATGGAGCTTGTTGTAAATGTGAGGGATGGACACCTTGTTTGGGTTATTGGGCAGAACTGAACCTGACTGTCATGGCCTTGAAGGCTAAATGAATGAGTTAAATCACAATCAGTCTTTTAGCCAATCACATTTAAGCTCGCTTGAGGTGATAGTTGAGTTAGATAATACACGTTTGTGTGACTAGTGTATTTGAACACATATTTGGAAATAAGCCTAAACTTGACACTAACTTAACGTAAACTTGTCCCTCAAATTTGATTGGTTGATTGGAATGCTGTTTCCGGATCATCAACATTGTCTGTCTGTCTGTTTATCTATCTAAAAGTGTTTTATAATCACAAATTTTAAACTGTACACATTTTTTGTAAGGAAGGATGTATATTTATTTCATTCTGTGTAACACAAAATGCTTTTTTTTCCCCATACAATGAGTTGACTTTCATTACTTGGACAAAAACATTAATTAAAATATTTTGGTAACACTGAAGTTTAGGGTCCATTTCTCACTAGTTGCTTGTTAGCATGCATATTACTAGAATATTGGCTGTTTATAAATAATTATAAAGCACATATCAACGCCTTATTCTGCATGACCATATTACATCCCTAATCCTACCCAATAACTAAACTTAACAACTACCATACTAACTATTAATAAGCAGTAATTAGGAGTTTATTGAGGCAAAAGTCTTAGTTAATAGTGAGAATTTGACCATAAACTAAAGTGCGACCAATATTTTCCTTTGTGTTCCACAGAAGAAAGAAAGCCATTAAGGTTCAGAATGACATAAAGGCCTCCTTTATAAGTGATGACCGAATGTTCATTTTTGGGCAAACTGTCCTTTTATATGTCCAAATGGCATGAGTCTATGAAACCTTCTAAATTATGTATTTTGAGCCTAATATCACTTATGACCCCATGCTATTAGAATTGATTAAAAAGGGATATTTCCTAGATGTATGTGCTGAAACGCTTTCTTATGAGCTTTTTCAGTCCCGGACAACCCTTCCAGCTAGAATATTTTTCCTTCTTTTTGTTTTGCGTGATTGCCACACCGTGAAACCTGACTTCACGGATGTTTAGCGTTAGGCATGGTCGCAGATTGTAGTGGCACAGCACCTCTGTGGTCTCACAAACACTCCCAGCATGCCTGTCTGCAAATACTCCTTCATGGAGTGGACGATGCTTTATCATCCCTAACATTCACAACTCGGGAGGACAGGTTAAATGTGTTGTTTTTCCACACCGATTTGTTGTTCTTTGACTGGGACATGCAGGGCTGAGCTGGGCACAGTCGCATACTGGGGAAATTAAGATGTTTTGGTCACACTTTAGTTTACGGTCCAATTCTCACTATAAACTAACTATTAAAGGGAAAGTTCACCCAAAAATGAAAATTGGCCCATGATTTACTCACCCTCAAGTCATCCTGTATATGACATTCTTCTTTCAGATGAATAAAATTGGAGTTATATTAAAACATGTCCTGGATCTTCCAAGCTTTATAATGGCGGTGGATGGCTGTTCCTGTTTTGAAGTCCATAAAAGTGCATCTATGTAAAAAAGTCTCTGTAAATGTCATAAGTGCCTGAAGGCACAGATTTTCATTGGGTGTTGTCTTACAGTGGTGCTAAAAGTAGTGTTTTACTCTGCATGTGCGGATAAAGTGTTTAAAAGCATTCTTTGGTCATTTTTTATGCCTCTCAGGTCTGTAGATATAAATACAGAGCAAGGTGACACTTGCTTTTCTGCTGTCTTCACCTGCAAGGTATAATGGATTCCCATTTTGAATGTAAACCATGAGGGAGTGATGCAGCCTCTAATTATCAGCTGTTACTGGCTTGCAGTGAAGTGTATCAGATGCTTTGTGCTTGCCTCTGTGTTTGCAGAGCTTGCTGTTCAGGTTGGGGTATTATGCTGTTGAGAGCCGCTGTTGATTGCCAGCTTCCATCAGCTTGTGTTTAGATGGAGAGGTTTGATAAAGTTCTGCCATGAGCAGCAATTACCAGCCTTCCCCTTTCGGTTGCTGAGTGCTGCAGTCTTGTAGCCAGGGTGTTCCACACACACTAGAAACGCACAGCACTGTAAAATCGATACATCCAAACCGAGAACCCAGCCGGTACATCTTAACTTTGCACACATGCTCTGACGTCTATGCATTTTCAAACGCCGAGCAAAATGTTGTTGCTTGTTACATTTATTGGTGTGTCACTTTCACTTTTCAGTTTCCGCTCTAAAATGTATGCACGTGTTATGCAAAAACATCAGTATTCAAAGGATTCCTTACAAAGATTTTCATTATCATTGCAGTCATCTATTCAGCTTCAGCCTCAACTTTTACAATTTCATGATACAAGAGCAGAATGAAACAGGATCTGAATTGTAATAGTATTTTTTGGTTTTATTGTGCTTAAAAAAAGAGTGTCATGATTGCCTCTCTGACTGAATAGCAAGGCAACAGCCAAATGAGAAAACTGTGTTCAGTGGATGCATTGTAATTACAATCCAGATTGTGATAAGACATGGCAAATGTAATAACCTTATTCAGGTATTGCCGTGATGCTCATTTTTTTTTTGTGGACTTGGCTTCTGGAGTGTTTTTTTCTAGTCCTTTTCTCCAAAAATGATTCCAAAAGTTCTGCAGTAAAAAGTAATGAACCAAAGCATTCACTTGAATCACATGGTAAACTTGAATTTTAAGCTAATAAGAACAGTTGTGGCCAGAATTATTGGCACGCCTAGTAAATCTGATCAAAGATGGCTGTAAAAATAAATCTGCATTGTTTATTTTTTTTATCTTTAATTAAAAAAAAAAAAATTGTAGAATGCGTATCAATAATACGAGTGTGCAATGTAGTGGAATGTATACGCCAAAAATGAGTTTTGGCGTGCATATGGTATGCAGTTTTTTACGTGCATATGATATGCACTTTATGGCGTGTATATGACACGCTCTTGGGTACGGTGGCGGGTGGGAGATTTGTGCGTATAATACGCCATAAAGTGCGTATGAATGCGAAAAACTGCGTACCATATGCACGCCAAAACTCTTTTTGGCGTATACGTTCCATGACATTGCACACTCGTATTATTTATACCCATTTTCGTGTGATCGGGCTCTACTGTCTTGCTATGACTGTTTCACAGGAGTATAAATATGAGGAAACACAAATGCCAAATTCCTTTAATCATTCATCACAATGAGTAAAACCAAAGAATATAATTCTGATGTGCAGCAAAAGATTGTTGGGTTTTACAAAATAGAAAGCGGCTGTAAGAAAACAGCTAAAGCATTGAAAATGCACCATTAGGGCAATACTTCAGAAGTTTCAATCAACTGAAGATGTTACGAATCTGCCTGGAAGAGGACGTGTGTCTATATCGTCCTTATGCACGGCGAGGAGGAGAGTTTGAGTGGACAAAGACTCTCAAAGGACCACAGTCTATTTTTTTGCTGGAGGTCCTGGACATCTTGTTCTCGTGGTATCATGGATTCTAGCAAAAACCAACAGATCAAAAATCTAAACCTGATCACTTCTGCTAGAAATCTTAGAATGGGCTGTAGTTGGATCTTCCATCAGGACAATGATCGAAAACAAACATCAAAATCAACAGAAAAATGTGTCAGTGAGCACAAAATGAGCTTCTGCCATGACCGTCCCAGTCCCCTGACCTGAACACTATAGGAAATGTGTGGGGTGAACTGAAGAGAATCTGAAGGATCTGGAGAGGTTCTGAAGGAATGGTCTCTGATCTCTTGTCAGATGTTCTCCAAACTCATCAGGCATTTTAGAAGAAAACCCAGAGCTGTTATCTTGGCAAAAGGACATTGCAAAAAATATTTAATAAAAGGGTGCCAATAATTATGGCCAATGTGTTTTGGAGAAAAACGTTTATTTCATAATGTGATTTACCCCCCACTTTCAATTGTTTTACTTCAATGAAAGGATAGATTTTTGAGAATTTTTTGAATGTATCAAAAGATCAAAAGAATAAACAATACAGATTTATTTCTACAGCCATCTTTGTTCATATTTACCAGGGGTGCCAATAATTCTGACCACAACTGTATATGAAAATGGAAAGTACATGTTTTTAATGAGGTAACAAACTACCCATCCCATAAACCATTGTCATTGCAAATTATTTAATCAAAGAAAAAACATAGGTAGAAAATTAAAGGATTAATGTGTCAAATAACTCAAGTAAATATAGCAGTAGTTTAGAGTGTAGGGAGACGTCATTTGCAATTGTTTTGTTGTGATTACATAATTTGCAATGCTTATCTGTAATGAGATGTTGTTGATGTTTATTTTTTTTTTCATTTTGTTCATTGTCTTCTCTGATTGGTGGATTTCTCTCCAGGATTATGGGTAGTGCAGTTCTTTATTAGGAACTTGGTTTTTAAAATGTTTTTTTTTTAATTGTTTTTTTTAAATGCCATCAAAATCACTCTGTCATTGCTCAGCAATTTCAAAGCTCCAGTAGACATTTCTTATAAGGTTTTCATGTTGTTTGTATGGAGAAAATGAGTAGGATATGTATTTCTGCTGCGCTCTATTGTAAGGCTTGTATCTGTTCTCTCTTGGTTACAGCGCAGGGTCAGAACCTGGTGACGAATAATGTCTCAGTGGTCGAGGGCGAGATGGCTATCATCAGCTGCCGGGTGAAAAACAACGACGACTCCGTCATCCAACTGCTCAACCCCAACCGACAGACCATCTACTTCAGAGACGTTAGACGTAAGCAGTACTGACTTCTCTTTCATGCTCTCTTCAGTTCACGGCAGAAAATGTCATAATCCACCCAAAGCCTGCATTGTTTTGGCAGAACATTCCAATTTTACACAACAAAATGGCCCAGCAACCCCATGCAAATTCATAATTTGGCTGCTCGGCACACCCTCCTATCGTTTAAAAGAGCAGCAAGGCATTGCATTGTTGACAAGGTCCTTTTCAATAATTGAGTGACAGAGTGTAATTGTGTCAGGCTGATTAGAGTCCTCTGAGCGGACCGTTTAGATTCCAGCCTTGAGATTGTTTGGAAGCTCAACGGCGCTCTGCATGCAAAGTGTATAATCTTGCCTTCTCTGCTAAATAAGGGCCTTGATGAGCTGCTAAGTGACGGTCTGACCCATGATCCGAACCTAGTTTAGCTAATGTGTGGAAATAACCTCCTCATTCCCTCCTATAAAGCGTTCCCCATATGAATAACTCCTATGGCAATCTAAGATGAGCGGATGATAACACACTGACGGTTTTGAGAGGTATTTTATGACATTTCAAATGCAATTTACATGTGCAGCTGGCCTATCTCTCCGCGGGATCCCGTTTCCTGCGGTTTGAGTAAATATTCAAGGACGTTTGAAGTATTTGTAGACATCTTGTTCCTCTTGTCAAGTAAATGTTGAAGTAATACTCTGATAACATTGTGGCAACAGACGTTTTTAAAGATGTTTTGTTTTCCCAGTTGCTACTGGGATTAATGCGTGTTCTTTATTTATGCGTGGCCATATGTCTGTTATGCAGTTCTTCTACTCGACCTTTCGGCCAAGATTTCCTAGCTTCAGGGAAAAACGGGGTCATTTTACACCCCCTTTCTTCAAAGAAACACGGTGATTGAATAGTGGAGTTAGAAACACATTTACGTAATGTTATAATTCCGCTTGCTCACTCGTCTCAACATTCGAGCGAGAACAGAACGCATTGATGAAAGGTCAGGTTGGAATTTTGTCATGACTTTATCTAATTTAATTAATGTGTTGGTGGTACCAAATTCTCCTAGTGGGCATATTTTAGTGCCAATTACACCCGACATAAGCTTTCCGATCTGTGAGAGAGGGAAAGGGAGGATATGGGTTGGGGTTTAGGGGAGGAAGATAGACAGAAAAAGAGAGAGAGAGCGCTCTAGCCGCAAGCTCTGACATTATTTCTATGGATGTGACTGGAGGGATGCTCAGCCTTCAATCTCTTTAATGCTGTAATGTATTATTCTGTCTAATGTTTACTGGGCTGCCAGCTCTGTTTGTGAAAAGTATGACCACTTGAACAATTCATAGTTTTATCCCTTCAGCACAGATGGCTGGCACTGTGCATTCAAAATGACACAAGAATGTGAATGTGTCTTAGCGTATATAGCATGCACCTGTGGATGCCGGCCAATGATATATTGCACAGTGCGCTTCGTTATATATTAGCATTATGATTCCGCGGTGGTTTATTGTTTCCGCTGTGGAGCGATGGCTAAAGTTTTATCACATTACATTCAGACTGCTATTCTCATTTCCTGTCACTTATGCTAGAGCTGCTCTATAAGCCTTTTAAGAGCAACTTAGAATTATACAGTGACGGCTGGAGAAATTGTCATTTTCATTTTCTCAAGACTTAATGATATTCGCTACAAATTACATTTTACAGCTCAAAGATATTTTTGTCACTTTTTTAGTGCACTTCCTTATCGGTACACTGAAGTGAACTAAATTATAATAAGATTAATGCCAAGAGGATGATGACTGTTTCAGTGTCATTTTATAGTGTCTACTGTACATACCACATACTGTTACCCTCTCCTCGGAAACTTCATTCACTTGGGATCTTTGGGTAAAATTTGACCCACATTGCGAGTCATTAAAATTTCACGACCTCATTATTAGGGTACGACAGGTCTCACCTAAAGGAAAATGTCTTTTTTTTTCTAAAAAAAAAATATATAAAAGAACTTTGGGACACAGCTTTGTCCCCTTTCTCATTTCTTTCAATCACTTTTGGCACTTTATAATACTTCATATATTTTAAAACTATTTCTGTATTATTCTACTCTTTGTAAATGGATTATATGTAGTTTACAAATTCTGAATATATATTATAGGCATATTAATTATTTTTTGGTAACACTTTACAATAAGGTTGTATTAGTTAACATTAGGTAATGCATTAGTTAACATGAACTAACCATGAACAACACCTCTGTTCAACATTAGTTAATCTTTGTTAACGTTAGTTAATAAAAATCCAGCTGTTCATGGTTTGTTCATGTTAGTTCACAGTGCATTAACTAATGTTAACAAGATTTTAATAATGCATTAGTAAATGTTGAAATTAACATTAACAAAAGATAAATAAATGCTTTACAAGTGCAGTTCATTATTAGTTCATGTTAACTAATGTAGTAAAGTGCTCCCTTTATTAATCACTAAAAGCTGTCACTCATTCAATGAACACAATCTCACAAAGTTCCGTTATATTAATCAGTGAAGCTGACGGCACAATGAATCTCTTATTTATAATGTCTACAATTCGAGAGGATTAGCGTGCGTGCAGAACTCAGCACTGGACAACAACTCGATCAGTGAGTGGATTCTAACTAAAACACCTGTGATTGGCCATTGCGTTGTGGAAAATCAACAAACATGTCTGTGATTGGCTACATTACTCACTGAAGCGAAAACACGGAAATTGAATCATTTGACGAGCGCAAAGACAGGTACGCACTGGATCTTTTGTCTACTCTTTTTCACTAATATTATGCTATTATTACGAAGAAAACCTAGAGCAGTTATGGGCAGCTTTTCCCTTTTAAAAGCACTATCAGTAGCAGAAGCAGCAGGCGGCAGTGGTTTGTGTGAGAAAATTACACGCTATTATCAAGTCCGTCTCCCTCGGTCTGGAGGGGGGCACAGGGATACCCATGGGGTCCGTGGCCAAGCCTACTCGACCCCACCCCCCTCTTGCGCCGGGCCTGGTTTTGTGTGTTTTTCATGGCATTCACACTATAATCCAAGCTGCCTCTCAGTCTTTTTGCCACTCAGTGGGGCGTAACCGCAGTCACTCCAGCTGACGGTGACGTCACGTGCCTCCCCTCCTTACAGACGTGATGTAATGACGCAAAGTGCTTGAATTTCTTGAATTCATGCTTGAATTTCCCGCGGAAATCCACCTAAATACCACTCTAATTATAACCCATTATTACAAGCTTACCTTGGTGAATGGGGCTAGGGTAAGGAGATAGTTTTGAATACTGGCTTGTTGTGTACTTGCTCAAATTGATATTGGATCATTTTTAACCATTAAAAATTATGGACTGCAGCTTTGAATTTCACAAATACTGTAAAGCTCTTTTGTCACTGGAGAAGTCAATATGGGTCCACTTTGCAAATATGTCACAAAAACATTTATTCACCCCCACTTGTGCCAAGCTTTTTGTTGCAGTCCTACAGGTGTTTGGAAAAAGTGCTGTGGTGTTTTTGTTTTGTTTGTTTTTTTCATGTATCTTACGAGAAAAAAACAGCCTTTTAGGGGGCTTAAAACAGCATGATGCTTAAAAAAATGTGACACGTGCTGGCAAAATGAGTCGCAATGAACACATTTTCAACAATTTGTTGTCATTTTCACAGTCTCTATTAAAAACCTTCAAAATGATGTATGATTTGTTGGAATAAAAAAAAAAAAAAAAGACAGCTACACCTGTTTGAAGTCAGTTTTGAAAAAACATTAATCTACAAACACAATCTTAACATTAAACATTTTCTGAAGGTTCCCAAACAAAATCCCTGCTAATAACACCAAATATCTATAGGAAAAATATATATTCAACTTTTTTCTCCATGATACTACAATTGTTGATTAACATTAATGAAATGGGTAGCGTATATATTCAGACCTGTAATGCACGGATCTATAATGCTTTTTCCCAACAGTTAACCAAACTGATTCACAACAAATTCACATAAGACAAACAACAAGACATAACAGATTTGTGTGATTTGCTTGTGTGCATACTCGCTAAGACAGATATTTTGAAATTCTGTGTATATGTATATCAGGATTGTGCGCACGCTTCGGACGTGTCAGTCAGCGCGAGTAAGATCATTTTGTTTACATCAGCATGAGTTTGAAAATCACATTTCATTGGTTCAGACTCATGCCATCGAGAAGTCGCTATGAATATTCACAAAGTTGGAATGCTGCACTTTAAAATGATAGCAAACTTGTGCTGAAGGGAAGCGTCAGAAGTGAGCAGAGAAAAGTCATTTTTCATGGACAAAGGAAAGGTACTCCTCTCAGAAAACACACAAATAAAGATACTTTTAAATTTGTAATTGCTATTTGGAGCATTGGGATTACTAGACGAGGGCTTAATGAACTCATTTTTGTGAAAACCTCACAATCGACATTACCTGAAACTCGAAATTAGCCTGTGCGCATTCCGACTCATTTTGCCAGCATGGGTCTCAAATGACATGCAAAGTTTCTCGGGGTAACACAAAAGTTTTACAAAACAAATTCATTGGATTAAATTTAGTTTTTCTCCCATTGTATTTTTTCCCATCATATTGTCTCTTTAGGGGCTCTGTAGCTTTAATTGTGTTTATAACAAATAATTTCATGAAACTCTAGATGGCGCAGGATGATAGGTCCTAGCAGTCACATCGTTCTCTATAGGGCACAGCTGATTGGTCCCTGCTGTATCAGTAGCCGATGAGCTCGTTGCTCAACATTCAACTACTTGGTCAGTGTTTGCTGTAGCAGTTTTCAGCGTGTTTAGAAACCCCCCATCTTCCCCAGCTCCACCTGTATAGATCTGCTATTCATATATAATTCATATATGCTATATTTTGCAGCAGCATGTCTTACTTGCTCATAACAGCGTGTCGTGTATGTATTGGCAGTAGCAGGTCCTGTACTTGCTCTGAAGCAGTGTAGCAGATCTATTCTGCCAAGACCAAACATAATAACATTGTCATATCTATTACCATGTCAAACACTCTGAGAGTTGTCATGACAAACATTTTGATATTTTTGATATTTAAAATGAATTTGTTGCCAAGAATAGGTCACAAATGGCTCAAAGACGATGGAAGGGTTCAAATGTGGCCATATATCCTCATTACAGGCAATACGCTGTACTTTATTGTTGTTCCATCAACATAAGAGGATATATGCTGTTTTGTAAGACAATCCAATTTGTATTTGTTTCATCTAACATGCTACATGTAATTTCCTGAGCCCCTTCTCTTTTCATTCTCCAATCTGTGTGTCAATTTGAGATAGTAAGCTAGGACAGCTGAAGAGCATCTCAAGCCAGCTGGGACACAGAACAATCAGATTCACTCACTGTCAACCTCTGATGCTTTAGAATTTATAATGCCCTCTAATGAGCCCCGTTCATGTGCAGGTTTGCTTTTCAGAGATTTATATTCTTCATATCCTGCAAGACTTCTGCAGCACTTCTAAAATCGCACTGTACTGATGTGGAGGAATTACAGTCCTCCGGCATTACCTTAAGTCTGAAGTCATAGATCTGTTTGATGCATAGTGCATAAACTCCCCATATCAATTGCAATTCAGTCCGAGCACTAAGAAAATCAGCCCTTTCATTTCTCACCCACCATCTTTTTTGCTCAAAACAAGCTTGCCTCATCATTATTCTTAGAGGGGACTTCCAAATGCTTCCCAGGTTCAGGGTTTGGATTAAGAGGGGGTTCTTAAAATGCACCATCAAAGGTCTTTAAACTTCTGATGGAGTTGCTCAATTAGAGCTTTGACTTCTTGAACTTCGAGCGTGATTTTTGAGTTCGCTCATTTAATGAAACTCCCCAGAACTTTAGGATACAGCATTATATAACAGTTAGTTTTGGTCCTCGAATCTGATTGGCTGAGCAGCATTCCAAGAGTTCATTGGGGAAGTTCACACAGAAAACGTTTTTCCATTCCACTGCGCTACCGTCTCGTGCACAACACATAGTAGTTCCGCATGTCGCAAATATTCCCTCATAATCTGTTATTACTCCTTCTTTTTAATTGTCGTATTTTAATAATAGGCCATCTAACAGGCTCTGTTTTTGTTGACATTTTCATTTTTATTCACAAACTTGGCGTATAAACTAGATTATGTATTTATTTATTTATGAAGAGAAAGTCGAACAGAGAATGTGGGTCACTTTTAAGGTTTCATTATGAATGTTTGTCCAATAAATCGCGATAAGCCTTATTACTTTTGATATGAAACAAAATGGACAGAATTTGAAAGCTGAGACTTTATCACAAAATTCAAACAATAAATACAGTTTTGGTGTTTTAATGCTTTTAATGTGGTGCGAGAGATCACTGTAGCGCCTCAGTTCAAGCAGAACGGAGCACGAGTGAACGCGATCATCCCTTCCTCTTTACTACGTTACAGAACGAATTAAGCATGAATTAACATCAGAAAATATGTTGAAAGTTGCAGTCCAACCGAAATCCATCTTTTGGGGGTGTTGGAGCTGCAATATCGTATGTACGGGGGTGGAAATCAATCCATGGAAAAAAAATTTACCCTTGGCAACAACTTAAAAGTAGCCCAATTCCTTGGGAAAACCACAAACTTGACAACACAGCTCGCAGCCACCGCACTAGCCATTATTTTAATCGAAGGAGATGTAGGCATGTTATCCAACCATTAAAGTTGGATCGCAGTTGAAATAAAAATTTTAGTGTTTTAGCATTTAGTATGACTGTGTTAGCCTTAAAGGATTAGTTCACTTTTAAATAAACTTTTGCTGATAATTTACTCAAGATGTCCATGTCTTTCTTTCTTCAGTCGAAAAGAAATTAAGGTTTTCCTTAGGTTTTAAAACATTCCATGATTTTTCTCCATATAATGGACTTCAATGGGCTCCAAACGGTTCAAGGTCCAAATGACAGTTTCAGTGCAGCTTCAAAGGGCTTTAAACTATACCAAACAATACCAGACAATGAATAAAGGTCTTATCTAGCGAAACGATCAGTTTCTGCGAGAAACCGAGCAGTATTTATGCTATTATTTTACCTCTTATCAGAAGAACGTGATCATCTCTGAGCTCCGCCATAACTTCCGCTAAGTGAGGTCAAAATACGAGCGTGGTCATAGATGTATACGTAGATGCCTCATTAGCGCCTGCACGGATCAGTAGAATGAGGCATCTACAATCGATATATCTATGACCATATTTTGACCTCACTTAGCGGAAGTTATGGCGGAGCTCAGAGATGATCACGTTGGATGACATGGGGGTGAGTAATGCTGGGTACACACCAAAAGATAATCGGGCTGATTTTGGGCCGATTTCCCCCCTTCCGACAATCCTAGCTTTGTCCCGATTATCTTGATGGTTCTCAAGATTATCTTATCAGATTTTCCTGTTCGGAAGAACGTCGGAGCCGTCCCGATCACGAATCGTAAATATTCAACATATATGTGTATATTAAAATTTATATGTGTATATTAAATATTAATATATATGTGCTCAATAGGTAACACTTTACAATAAAGTCTCACTAATTAATGCATTAACATCAACAAAGAGCGAATAACTAAATTTGTACAGATTTTTTTTTTTTTGATAATGTTATTTAAAAAAGCTACTGTTAGTCAGTGTTAGCTCAGGTCCATTAAATAATAGTTACAACTTTTGATATTAAATGCTGAAATTTACATTTAACTAAGATTAATACATGTTTTAGAAGTATTTTTCATTGTCAGTTTGTTAGAGAATTAAATAATGTTAAATAATGGAGCCTTATTGTAAAGTGTGTGACTGAATAACAATCAGAACACATTCAAACAATAACTAGGGCATGTAATTTAGTCCAGGTTAAAATATAAAATGTTTAAGTTTGTAAATGAATAGCCTTAAGTCTTTAAGTATTAAGTTGGTTGTCTGATGAGCACCGTGGCGAACACAGAAAACGTTTTGTTTACGAGGATTACCGGGGAAACGGCTGCATTTCTGCTGTTCCGTCAGCGCCCTCTGCTGTCAGAGATTGAGTGTGCGTTTCATTCAGGACATTTCCTTCTGCCATGTGCTCGGCTCATGCACGTTAGGTTTTGTTTACATCAGTGAGCGTTCCTCTTTGACGTATGGTTCATTTTAAACGGTTGATGGGTAAAGTATTCTTAAAATGCTCTGAATAATTTGTAAGAAATAATTATTCACGGTATTTTGAAGTGCCCACGATAACAATATTGTGCATGTTCATTATTGCGGTATATCGTATTACTGTTTACCGGCACATGTCTAGTTTCAAGGCACTTCAGTGAGCCTTTAATGGCAAGGAAAGCCGCTTATACTTGGGAGTGGCCTTGTACGAGGTGTTTGTAGGTGTTTCTCAATCCTAGCTACTTCAAGGTCTTGATAAAGTGTGGCATTTCCTTGTTGTTTAGAATCCAGTATTCCTGTAATTCTTTAAAGAATTATCAACTTTTACATACGCCAGGGTGAAAAGATTTCCATCGCAATTTAGCGAAATAGAATTTTTTTAATTGCATGAAAAACCACCTCATGTGAGCGTAATTTTTTTTTTGCGATATATGGGAGTGAAATTGGCGTGTTTCCATTTGGCGTATTTTCAATCGCAATTTCAATTTACACAATTTGAAGGGTAATGAAAACGCAGCTAATGTCACGTAACTCAACTCAGAAAAGCCATTCGTTGACCATTAACTTGATAGTTAGTCAGCAAGTGCGCACTCACCACCAAGTGGACAGAGGTGAAAATTACAGTTACAAGTTACAATCAGATCACCCTCACTGTGATCTGTCAAAATGACAGAAGGCTTTTAGATTATTTCCGTCACAGCTAAAAAAAAATTATGTCTATGACGGAAATTTCGGTAATGCGACCTGTGCTCTTAGCCTTGCGCTTTTTTCATTCCACTGGCGTGTGTATCACATTTTTAAAAGCAAAAACGCATTTTGTGTAAACTGGCCCTTTTGCTGCACTGAAAAAAAAAACTGAAAAAGGATTTACTTTGAAACTATTTTCACTCAGAAATGTCTAGTATATTTCACAAATAATGGCAAGTAACACATTGAATTAAAAGACTGAAATATATATATATATTTTTTTGTACAACTGACCCTGATAATCTGTTTTATGTATAGTCCTGCTATGAGTAACCCACTTCAACAACCTTGAATTTGTGAATATGTAATTTTTGCCAAAATAAATTGCGAGATGTATGATATTCCATCATGTAAGCAAAGTCAACAGTGATTACAAGGTGTTTGGCTTCATTTCTTTGACATGTTCTAGATGATTAGTCATTTCTTTGGTTAGACGTCTATTAAATCTTCAGTGACAGCCCAAATTTGGCCTTGTTTCAGCCTAGACGTCAGAGCTGTGTTTGGACGGCTATTAGATGTCTTTAAAACGCAAAATTGCTTGCTGGGTATTTAAATGTTGTATAACCTACTTCCCCCCTCATGCAAATCTGTAATCCTCACTCTTTATGTTTTCTCAGCCTTGAAGGACAGTCGGTTTCAGCTGGTTAACTTCTCAGACAACGAGCTGCTGGTGTCGTTGTCTAACGTGTCGCTCTCGGACGAGGGGCGGTACGTCTGCCAGCTCTACACGGATCCTCCGCAAGAAGCCTATGCAGACATCACAGTGCTGGGTATGACGTCTACCTACAGAATGCTAAACTCCTGATTATCGATTGACCTCATTGATTCGTACACTCAATTGAACTTGTCTAATTGAATCTCACCATGACACAATATCAGCCAATTACTCTCATGCCGTTTCCAATAACACAATTCAAACAAAAAGGAACAGATGTTGCGCTATTGATATTGGTAGATCGCTTTTGGCAGGCGTATTGACTGAATTCCTCTTAGATGTTGAAAAGACTACATCGAGCGATTCTGGAGTTAGCTTTGTGCGGCTCTTGCGTTGAATGACACTAACGTTAGAGATTTATTATGCTGTGTATTTGGACATCCTGGAGAGCTGAATGGACTTGAGTGCTCTCTAAAGTAGCGTGAGTTTTATGAGGATATGCGTTCCGTCACAGCATGGACTCTTAACCACAGGACATGAAAGCATGAGGCAAGATATTAGAAAAAGAGCCCTCAAATGGCAGCTCTTGTAGTGACAGACGCTCTAGTGCCATCAGCAAAGCACCATATGAGCTAATGTGCTATGAAAAAGTGAAACACGAGTAAAACAGCTTGTCAACTGGTTGAGTGGTTCTGGCACAGTCCAAATACACAATGGGATCATCGAAATACAGTAATGCTTCTGTGTGTAGCTCTAACTGTTTCAGAGATGGCTTAAACAAATTGATTGTTGCTAATCTAGCCATGATGTTCATCAGCCTAAATTAGCTAATGAAGCTGGTCAGAATCCCAAAGTACCCAAATGACCTCTTAAACAAGCCATAGACCTTCTTGACCATGCAGGGAGACCTCTTTTTTTTCCGAGAAAGGATAGCTTAAACCAGGGGTTCCCAAACTTTTTCATCCCAGGACCCACCTAGACAAGTATAATCTGTCTCAAGACCCACCAAAATAATTTTAAAGGGGTGATGAATTGAGAAATCAACTTTCCCTTGAGCCTTTGATATACAAAAGTTTGTGATATAAGAAAGTTTCCGAGCTGAAAACTTCCTTGTTAGTCAAAGAAAAGCCAGGCCCAGAAATTATTGACACCAGGCCCAGAAAACGAGAGATCTCAGAATATGTCGACCCTTGACGTCATCGTATGCTGAAACGCCGCCTCAATAGATAAATATGTACGCCTGATTCTGTAGCCCCGCCCACCGACTTATGGAGCTAAATGGATCGCGCTACCAAGCAATTTCGGTACAATCCGAGTATTTTTCGGATTGTACCGAAAAATACAATTTTGGAAGTTTTGTTCATGCTGTCAGCAACGTACTTGGCGCGCACGTATATCCACCGATCGGGCAGGCCAAGTGATATAAAATAACATTCATATTAATTGTTGGTAGATGAGAGATAAATAGGGTTGGGAATCGTGAGAAATTTTCCAGTTCCGGTTCCGCCTAACGATTCCGGTTCCGATTCCGGGTTCCATTAAAATTATTAAACAAATAGTGGTAAAGGAAAAAGGCACAATACGCAACTCAAACAATCCTTTTTGTGTTTATACTTGCTCTAAAATTAATTTACAGGTTGGCAATGTCAAAAAAGTCCTGTACTGTACATATATTACAGTATTAATTAAGCCATTCTTGCAACACATTTTTTTTCAAATGAACACCTCTGAAATTGTCTTATTACATTTTATCTCTCTGTCTCTGAATAAAACCAAGTTATAAATTATATTTATTAGTTATATTTATTAATTAGTTGTATATTAATTTAATAGTAATTCAGTTATTCAGTGAACTTGTAAATAATAAATTGCAATTCAGCATTGCAAAGGTAATTGTGCCTATATATATATATATATATATATATATATATATATATATATATATATATATATATATATATATATATATAATATATAATATATAAATCTGGTATAAGCCCTGAGGCACTCTGTGCTGTAGCAAATGTTTTGTCAAATTGCTAGTGCAGCCTCCTTTGCATGTTATTAACTTTTCACATGTTACATTTTGCTTCATTATCATTCATTCTTTGGAAATGAATCCATACTTGTGACTTTCTCTTCGCCATGCTGGTGGTTAACGAGAAAATATCTGACGCAAAACCGTAAATGTGTAGCGCGAGGGCTTTCAGGCTGAACTGCGTTACACTCCTGGAAGCGGCAGGCAACGTAATTAATATTCATGATGAGGTGAGCCAGGGTTGCCAGGTTTTTACAAAAAAAAAACACACAATTGCACAATCGCTTCAACCCACGGAAATGAAACAGCCCGCGGCAACAGTGGAAAGCGGGAAAGCGGGAAAACCACGGAGTTGGCAACACTGGCTGTCACTCGCTGTGATGAAGGTTCGATGTAGGGTAAGGAAGGAAGAAGACAGGGGTCGGCGTGACTGGGACACGTGCTCTTTATTTATAATATAACTCAGAATAACAGCGCTCACGGGCGCAAACAGCTCTCAAACTATAGCAGCTTTTAACCACTTTCTCCAGCATTCAATATTTCTTGGCACAGGTCAGGCAGATAGCAGCAGTGGTGTCCCAGTCCCTCTCTCTCTCCATCTCTCTCTCGCAGTGGCTTTATAGCTCTCTCCACGCCAATTACTGTAATCAAAGACAGGTGTTTTTAATCAGCGCTCAAGCCGCTTACTCACCGCTCGGATCCTTTCCTTCTCTCCGCCCGCAGACCTCGCGAAAACCACGCCCACCTCACCACATACCCCCACCGCACGACTCAGGCCGGGGAGCCATCCGGCCTGCAGCCCCCCCCCCCCATTCCTGGAGAGGAAGTCGGCCACAACCATCTGAGCACCCGGCCTGTGGACCACCTGAAACTTAAAGGGCTGAAGAGCCAGATACCACCGGGTGATCCGCGCGTTGGTATCTTTCATGCGATGGAGCCACTGCAAGGGGGCGTGGTCCGAACAGAGGGTGAAATCCCGTCCCAGGAGGTAATAGCGGAGAGTAAGAACGGCCCACTTGATGGCAAGACACTCCTTTTCTATGGTGCTGTACATCGTCTCTCTCTTAGAGAGCTTACGACTGATGTACAGCACCGGCCGTTCTTCACCCTCCACCTCCTGAGACAGGACAGCGCCCAGCCCTCGGTCCGATGCGTCAGTCTGCAGGACAAAAGGGAGAGAAAAGTCAGGAGCCGTTAATAGCGGTCCGCCACACAAAGCAGCCTTTATCTTGGTGAAAGCCTGCTGGCACTGCTCCGTCCACTGAACCGTATCTGGCACTTCCTTTTTCGTTAGATCAGTCAGCGGGCTGGCGAGGTCCGAATAATTAGGCACAAACCTTCTGTAATATCCCGCCAGCCCCAGGAACTGTCTAACTTCCTTTTTGGTCTTGGGTCTGGGACAGGTCGCAATCGCTGCCGTCTTATCAATTTGGGGACGCACCTGCCCGTGACCCAAGTGGAAGCCCAGATACCTTACTTCCACCCGCCCAATCGCACACTTCTTTGGGTTGGCCGTGAGCCCAGCCCTCCTCAGAGACTTCAGGACAGCCCGCAAATGCTGCATATGACGCTGCCAATCCCCGCTGTAGATGATAATATCATCCAGATAGGCAGCGGCATATGCAGCGTGCGGCCGGAGAATTCTGTCCATCAGACGCTGAAAGGTCGCTGGAGCCCCGAACAAGCCGAAAGGAAGGGTGACAAATTGGTGTAACCCGAACGGCGTGGTGAAAGCTGTCTTTTCTTTGGACAAAGGAGATAAGGGGATCTGCCAGTATCCCTTAGTTAAGTCCAGTGTCGAATAAAAGCGAGCAGCACCAAGCCGGTCCAGCAACTCGTCAACCCTGGGCATTGGATAAGCGTCGAATTTACACACCGCATTGACTTTTCTATAATCCACGCAGAAACGAACGGAGCCGTCAGGCTTTGGAACCAAAACGATCGGGCTCGCCCAGTCACTGTTGGACTCTTCTATTACCCCCATATCTAACATTGCCTCCAATTCGCTCTGAACTATCTTTTTTTTGTGTTCGGGCAAGCGATACGGGCGGCTACGAACGACCACACCCGGTTCCGTCTCAACGTGGTGATGGATGAGATTCGTTCGACCGGGAAGGGGCGAGAACACGTCGGCAAAATCTGTCTGCAACCTTTTCAAGTCGGTGAGCTGCGAGGGTGAGAGGTGATCTCCACCAAGGGCCAGGGCAGCGGATTTAGGCTTTGGGAGTGCCTCCGGTCCGAGATCCACCTCCCCGCTCACTACCGTCGCCAGCAACACCGACTCCGCCTCAGACCATTTTTTTAGAAGGTTGAGGTGATAAATCTGACGTGCCCCGCCCCTATCCGTACGAAGAACCTCATAATTGAGATCGCCAACTCGCCGTGTGACCTCAAAGGGCCCTTGCCACTTGGCGAGCAATTTAGAGTTAGATGTGGGAAGCAATACAAGTACTTTATCTCCCTGTGCAAATTGACGTAATCTAGAGCCCCTATTGTATTGCGTACGTTGTCTGTCCTGAGCCTGCAACAAATTCTCCATTGACAGCCGCCCCAAAGTGTGGAGTTTTGTTCTCAGGTCCAGGACATACTGAATTTCGTTTTTGCTATCCGAAGGTCCGTCCTCCCAAGTCTCCCTAAGGACGTCTAAAACCCCGCGGGGCTGGCGTCCATAGAGGAGCTCAAAGGGGGAAAACCCCGTGGAGGCTTGGGGGACCTCCCGTATGGCAAACAACAGAGGTTCTAGCCACCTGTCCCAATTTTTGGCATCTTCCCACACGAACTTCCGAATCATGGTTTTCAACGTGCGATTAAATCGTTCCACCAGATCGTCTGTTTGTGGGTGATAGACGCTCGTGCGGATCGATTTAATGCCCAGTAACTCGTATAGTTCGCGAATTGTACGTGACATAAATGCCGTGCCCTGATCAGTGAGAATCTCTTTCGGGATTCCCACTCGGGAGATTAACTGAAACAGTGCCGCTGCGACGCTCTTAGCGGAAATATTACGCAATGGCACTGCTTCAGGGTACCGTGTTGCGTAATCCACAAGAACCAACGCAAAGCGGTGCCCACGTGCAGACCGTTCTAATGGCCCGATGAGGTCCATACCAATTCTTTCGAAGGGGACCTGCATTAGAGGAAGGGAGCACAATGGTGCTTTTGGGGTGGCCGGAGGATTCACCAACTGACATTCATGACACGCGGCACACCACCTGCGCACGTTCTCGTGAATGCCCGGCCAAAAGAAGCGGGCCATGAGACGGTTTAGTGTCGCTGTCTGACCTAAATGTCCGGCCATTGGGTTAGAATGAGCCGCCTGGAAAAGCATTTCCCGACGGCTCCTTGGAACTAACAACTGGGTTGTATCTTGTTTTGACTGGGCATCTTGGGTTACCCGATACAACCTATCTTTGATGACCGTAAAATAGGGGTAGGAGAGCGGTTGGTCAGGTCGGAGAAGTCGGCCGTCGATGGAGCGGACCTGTTCGAACGCATGTTTGAGCGTTTCATCGCGGGACTGTTCCAGGGGAAAGTCATCGCGCTCAGAGAGAATAGTTCTCTGCAGAGCGCTCATTTCCCCTGAATCAGGTTCCCGAGGTCCCGGCTGAGCTTCCCCGAGCTGAACCACCGCGGTCCTGCCTCGGTCTCTCTTTCCCCAAGAGGCACCCGAGCATAAATAACCCATCAGTTTATTAAATGCCGGCCAATTCGTCCCCAAGATAATCGGGTGCCGGAGGTGCGGGTTAACTGCAACCTCAACACTATGCTTTTGTCCCCTAAAATGAATCTGAACCGGCAGCAGCGGATAATTCACCACTTCCCCGTGCACACACCGCACCTTAACCACGCGGCTATTAACCAAAGCCCGGGGTTGAATCAGACTCTGGTGGATGGAGGTCTGGTTACAACCTGAATCCACCAGAGCATGATACGTACCCCCCTTAATACTCACTGGTATTTGGTACAGGCCGGCCTGACCGGGGGCGGCTTGCGGCTCATCGGGGACCCGGATCAGCGTCCCGACCTCCATGACTGGACAGCGATCCACAAAGTGTCCAGGGTCCCCACAGCGCCAACAAGCCGGCCCAGACCTCACCGCTACCCTGGTGGCAGGAAGCGGCTCGCGCAATTGGCGTGGAGAGAGCGGAGGGGAAGAGGTAGCCGCAAAAGAGCCGGTGGGAATCCCCAGCCCTTTAGGCGGAGCCCGTGACGTCACCGGAGGCTCGGCTGGGGATCCCGTCCTCCACCTGGGCGCCAGTTTCGGGGCGGGGGCCCCTCGCGACCTGGGTAGAGAGACAGGAGCAGGAACAGAGGAGGAGACAAAAGGGAGAGAGAGAGAGGAGAGAGAGGCAGATGGTAGGGGTTCGCCGACCCCAGGGCACGCCACCATTTGGTCCTCCGCCAGTTGGATGGCCTGGTCCAGCGACGTCGGGCGGTGGCACTGGACCCACTGCGCAGTCTTCTTGGGTAGCTTGCCGACGAACTGCTCCAGTACCACGCGATCGATTACATCCTCGACGTCACTCCCCCCGGCCATCAGCCATTTGCGGCAGGAGTCCCGGAGCTGTTGGGCGAAGACGAAGGGTCGGCCGGACTCGTCGAGGCTCATGGTCCTGAACCTCTGACGGTGCTGTTCCGGGGACCGGCCGACCCGCTGTAGAATGGCCCTCTTCAGGTCCTGATAGACCAGGAGGTTCTGGACTGGCAGTTGGTGGGCGGCTACTTGTGCGTCTCCGGACAGCAACGGAAGTAGCCGCATTGGCCAGTCCACGGTGGGCCACCCCCGGAGCTCGGCGGACTTCTCAAAGAGGTCCAGGAACGCCTCAGGGTCGTCCTGGGGACCCATCTTCAAGAGGGGGACGGAAGCCGCCGGGTCAGATGATGAGTGGGGAGTGGCCTTATCCTCCCGGTCTATCCAGCTCCGGAACAGCTGGCGGTCTTCCTGCTGAGCCTGGAGGAGCAGCTCGAACTTCTTGCCCTGCTCCTCCCTCATGGCCAGCATTTGTTCATGTTGCTCTTGATGAAGACCTGCCAGCGAGTGGATGATGTCCGCAAACGGCGTACCTGACGGAGACTGCATGGCGGCGGCGTTGTTCTTCCCTCCCGGGTTTCGGCACCAGTGTGATGAAGGTTCGATGTAGGGTAAGGAAGGAAGAAGACAGGGGTCGGCGTGACTGGGACACGTGCTCTTTATTTATAATATAACTCAGAATAACAGCGCTCACGGGCGCAAACAGCTCTCAAACTATAGCAGCTTTTAACCACTTTCTCCAGCATTCAATATTTCTTGGCACAGGTCAGGCAGATAGCAGCAGTGGTGTCCCAGTCCCTCTCTCTCTCCATCTCTCTCTCGCAGTGGCTTTATAGCTCTCTCCACGCCAATTACTGTAATCAAAGACAGGTGTTTTTAATCAGCGCTCAAGCCGCTTACTCACCGCTCGGATCCTTTCCTTCTCTCCGCCCGCAGACCTCGCGAAAACCACGCCCACCTCACCACACTCGCTATGAAAGGATACGCTTCCAGCGCTTCGCACACACATTGCACCAGAACCGTTTTCGGAAACGAAACTTAGGAATTTCGCGCGGTTCTGGTATTTTTCAAAAATCAGTTTCGGTTCTGCATAAGAACCGGTTCTCGGTTCCCAACCCTAGAGATAAATAATTGTGTTTGTTTTATAAAGACCTTTTGCGAGCCTTGCGGTGAATCATTAAGGTTGCCGTTTTTCCCCACACGCTTTCAAAACAATGGCTCACACGTTCTCATAGAGACAGAGCGACACGCGTCATAATCTGAAGACCTCGCCCACCGGGGGGAAAACAATCAAACTGTCTCCATTGACTTTGCATTGCGGGAGGCTGCCTCCTTGTCATTTCGGACTTATTAAAAAAACTGAACAATGTATAAAAGCTGATATGAACAAAGTGAACTGCAAACAAACTAAACAAAACCCAGAGGCAAAAACCCAGACATTTTTATAAGCTGTTGACCCAAAAAACGAGCGTTTAAGGACAAAAAAGTGGATTCAGGCCATTGAGACAGAGCGCTACAGGTCATATTACACTGATAACTACGGCGACTAGAGGGGAATGTAATCAACGACAGGAAATATCATATATAAAACGGACATTTGGATATTTGACTTAACAGTGACAAAATGTTTACTGCACACATAGACATACTGAGACATACTGAGTGTCAGGATCCCAAAATTTACCCATTCTTCCTGCTGAAGCGTCACTTCGTATTGCCTGTATCCACTTTTATCTTCTTAAATGCTCGTTTTTTTGGGTCGACAGCTTATAAAAACGTATTTCTGTGTTTTTTAGCTTGTTTGCTGTACACCTTGTCACATATCAGCTTTTATACATTGTTCTGTTTTTTGTTATAAGTCCGAAATGACAATGAGGCAGCCTCCCGCAATGCAAAGTCAATGGAGAGCGTTGGATTGTTTTCCCCCCCGGTGTGGGCGTGGCCTAAATACGCTCTGTCTCTATGGGGGAGCCGAAGCTCATTAAATATGCAAAGCATATCCAATCATAACAGTGGGCGTTTACTTCCAAGTCTTCAGTGCGCACGCCCATAAAAACAGAGCGTTCCATGAGAGAGCCTCAAAACCAGGGCAGAAAATAGCCTATTAATTATTCATTATGATGTTTTTGAATGTAAAAACCACGCGAACATCACAAGTAAACCTCAGACAACAGTATAAAATATTTTAAAAGCCAGTTTATGACCCCTTTAAAGCATGAATGCAGGGTGGGGGTGGGAGGCGTTAATTCTCTTTAGAGCAGTTTTTATAAAAATTTTGATAACAATTAAAATAGCCGCCTAATGGCTATGCTGAAATAATGTGAAGAGTAACCGAGTAGTTTCTGCTGCCTCAAATGATTTACACAGACATGGAAGGACAAATTTAAAACAAATGAAAAAGCAGCTTAATCTTTACCAAAATTTTTATATGACAAAAAAGAATATAAAAAAATGCAATACTAATATGGTTTCATTTCTTCATTTACTAATGTCTCTATAAACGTGATTTTATTTAAACATTAATGAGAGACATTCAACTTTACAGTATAACTGAAAGCTATATCAGTTTCAACATTTATTAGGCTTTTAAAAAATAACTTAAAACAATCCTCACATAAACCCATTATAATAAATGTCATATTTACCTGTGGCCTGTTAACAGGAAGGAAATTTACAGAAATTGAATAAAGTTATCAAACAGTCTGCACTGCATAAATAATAAATTAAATATAGATTGATTCTCATTAAAGCTACCGTTTTCTCTGTTCTCTTTGTTCTGTGATTAACATTAATGACAGACAGCATTAGTGGTTGCTGTTCCTTTAAGATCGAACGCGGATCTGACACGCTGTCACGCGCATCTAATTTTCCCTCAACTCTTTAAGTTAATTTAAGACTGCTCTTATGAGGATACTAGACAAAACGGACACTTTGGCATAATTCTGTGTTATTGTTTGTCCGAAAGCGAAAGAGAACTTGATTCTGGTGCGCTGTGTTTGTCTCACAGACAGGAGTGCCACATTCACAGACTATAGCGTGCTCATACATAAAAAGTGAGTAAAGTAAGTGACCCGCCAAATTGGCTAGTGATTTGACAGAGTTAACTTACCCTCCACAATTGATTTGTACCATTTGGCGGGTGTTAATTTCAAACCCTGTTAATAATGAAGCTGCTCTGAGACGCTGAAAACTGTTATCACAACAAGTCACGCACGTGCGCTTCATGAAACACAATGCTGATATATTTATAAATTAAATTGCAGCCTTTGCAATTTGAAAAGCACACTAAGTAATGTAGCGATTTATATTTAACGTTGGTATATTGTGCAATCTCAGACTAAACTTTGTTTGTTGTGTGTGTGTGTGTGTGTGTGTCATTCACTGAAACGTAAATTTAACTGCAGCCAAGTGACTGCGTGACCCACCTCTTCCCACTTTTTAATTAGAAACCCACAGTTTGAAAACCCCTGGCTTAAACAATCTGGTTTGTGGCTACTTTAGCCGCCCTCCATATGGCCTTAGATGCCCGCTTAAAGGGATGGTTCACCCAAAAATGAAAATTCTGTCATTTACTCACCTTCAAGTTGTTCCAAACCTGTATGAGTTTCTTTGTTCTGCTGAACACAAAAGAAGATATTTTGAAGAATGTTGGGAACCAAGCAGATAGAGCAACCATTGACTACCATAGTATTTTTTTCCCTACTATGTAAGTCAATAATAAAATAAATAAACATAAAATTAAGTTTATGGTTCTCTGATGTCGGTTGATGGTCACATGACATGCAGGTTAACAATTTTAGTTTTAGTGAATGTTTTTATTTTAAAATTATTTTTATGATTTACTATTTTCCATTAAACTCCTTCACGAACCCCAGTCTGGGATACCCTGATGTAATGTAATATTCACTTCATTTTGAGATATTTTCTTTCTCTTTGTATTTTATATCAATAAGGTACAAGATTATCCTATTCAAATCAATGTGATAAACGAGTTAGGTCAAAAGTAATCAAAAAGTAATCGGAATGCATTACCTAAAATGAGTAATCTAGATTACATTACGTTATTGCCATGTAATTTGTAATCAGTAATTGACTACAATTTGGTAGTAATCTACCCAGCACTGATTATCAGTTATAAACAGATTGTCTGCTTTATATTTTTGTAGAAAGTGTGATTTCTTTGATTAATAGAAAGTTCAAAAGAACAGCATGTCTTTACTGTCACTTTTTATCAATTATGTATTAAATAATTTCTGATTAATTTCAAATTTTTGAATGGTCATGTGACCATTGGCGTAAACCATCTGAGGGTTGTCCCAACCCCTAAAAATATAATTAAAAACAACATTGTGTATTGTAAATGAGATAGTCCTCCCTCTCTTGCCCCACAGGGGTTTGGTCCACAACGGCGCGCACCTCACCTACACACACGACAAGTCCGATGGGAGAGAACACAGTTCTTCAGTAGTTGTTGAACTCCAGTTAGTGTTAAAGTTAAAAAAATTAAACCTTTTTAGCTTTTAGTATAACTATGTCAGCCTTAAGGTTAGGAATAAGCTGGTGTGTTCCAAAACAATGACAAAATTCGCATTTAGGAGATATAAGCATTCGAAACGTACAGTCTCTCACTTCTGTTCAAATGAATCACAGATTTTGATGACATCATCGCAGACTTCATCTTCTCATCATATCTTCTGTCCAATCAAATGCTCTCTAGAATCTGAAGCGCCCGCCCCCTATATTATAAATAGATGCTGAAGCTGCATCTGAAATCGGTCAGTTGTTCACACATTTACTCATTTCTTTGGTGAAAGGCACATAGCGCACTATACATGCGATAGGAAACGATTCAGACATGTAATGCTTTCAGTTGAGGCGAATGAAGTCTGGTTTCACGTTAGTTTCACGCGCACCACGGCAGCACACACAAATATACACACTAAACGGCTCTGGTCTAAAGTTAGACTAGAGACACGAGAGCGGATCATTTGCGCGAGTCGGCGCTAGGGATGAAATGATAACCGGTTTCACGATAAACCACAATAAAATTTTGTGACGGTTAGTAATACCGTTTAAAATTTAATTATCATTAAAACCGCGTGTGATTATCACGATTTTGAAAACTTGCGGTAAATCTTGTTCAGTCAGCGTCAGTCTGGTGCAGCGCAGCGCAGCGCTGTTTTTGAACGAGAAGAAATGGCAGAAGGCAGTGACAGCGCCGGGAGATTGTTCAGATTTCTAAAAGGACCAAATCTGAGGCGTGGTCATATTTTGGCTTTTACAAAAGTCCTGAGGGAAACTTAATCGAAGATGGTCACCCTGTCTGCAGAACATGCCAGAAGAAAGTCGCTGTAATAGGGGGAACACTTCAAAACTACGAACGCAAGGCAAGTGAACTTTGACCTCAATACCAAAACTACGTCTGGGAAATAACGTGAAGCGAACAAACAAATTCAGCCAAGACCAGGGTGACATTTAAGGGTTAATAATCAGGGCTTGACATTAACAACCGCCATTTGGGGTGTAACGTTATTTCGGCTGCACACTAGCCACTTTGGCGGTTGAACTTATTATAGTCTTCTCAAAAGCCATCTGTTATAATCGCGTTGCGCATTGTTATAACCAATCACACGTGTTTCTATTGAGTTTATGAATGCAATGTCTCAAAATCAGAGGCGTTCAGATTAGCCAGAGTTATGTTCAGAGCGCGCGCTGCTCCCACTCGCCGAAATCTACACTCAAATCAGAGATATACGTGCGATGTATGATGAAAGAATCTCCTGCGTACAGTGATTGACTGTTTTTGTTCTATTTCAGCAGCGAAAATTGTTTAAAAAAAAAACACAGCAGAACCACAGCGCATCTGATGTGACTGGCATAACGCTGGCGAATTTAGGGACCGTCTCTAAAGTTACACACAACATTGGTAACGTTATACACGTTTCAAACTTCAAACGCATTTGAAGAGAATGACAGTCATAAAAATGACTGTAAAGTGATCATTTAGGTGTCAGGTATGATGCACACATTTTGATATTTAATAAAATAAACTGTCAAATCATATGAAAATATGGATATGCATTATTTCACTAGGATACTGTTACACAAAATATGCTAGATTTAAATGCATCATTGCTGAACACTGATGAGAATATTGCTTGAGAATATATTTAGAGATAATATTAGAGATTATATTTACACCAAATTATTATTATTTATGCGTTGCTATTGACGACGGACATTATAATGAAGGAAATCCCACAGAATCTACCTTAAAAAAGTGCATAGAGCTGCTTGATTTATTTGTTGTTTGTTGATTTTCAAATATAAAACTTGTTTAAATGTTTTAAGTGTGTGCATCTGTTCTTTTTGAACACTGTCATCTCATTTGAACAAAACCGTGATAATATTGATAACCGTGATAATTTGGGTCACTATAATCGTGATGTGAAATTTCCATACCGTTTCATCCCTAGTCGGCACAGACAACAAAACATATCGGACCCATTTAAATTCTGCACAGACTGCTGTATTTCAAGGTGATATGGAGGAAATTATGATGATAAACGGTTAGAGATTAGGAGGAAACTGGCTTTACCAAACAGAAAAGGCTCTGGTCAAACTGTGGTATTGGCGAAACGCTATTGGCCATTTCAAAAAAGGGGAGGAGCTGCTTACAGCTGGAGCTGTTTCAGGGTAAATTACGTCAACACATTGAATAATGCTGCGCGTTTCAAGGCGCTTCAGTGGGCCTTTTAAAGCCTATTTTATTCACTTTAAACATCGGATTAAGTGATTCTTTTCTCTTTAAAACAGACGATGCTGAGTTAATAATAAATTAGCAATGACAAAAAATTATGATAACCGATGTATTTTTCTATAAGTCCGATATTTTAGCGATTGTTGTTTTGGTAGCTTGTTGTAAATCACCCACTACAACTAACACGGCCATAAGCCTATGTGTGAACTGATATTAGGTTAATATTGCAAATCTACCGCTGTGTTGGGTTTTGCTCAATGCTATGTGGAAGAAACGAGATAATTTAATAATTATATTACCGCGTGGTGAACCTGATAAAATGACACAGAAAAGGAAAACGGACATGGGATCATTTTTCAGTGCACAAAAATTGCACAAATGTACAATTTTGGCTGTATTGTTTGTCCCCTCCCCCCCACTGTTAAATCAGATGTACACCAATGCATGTGATCAAAATAATCTTACTTATTCCAAACAGATAATGTATATTGTACATACATTTATATATGTAATGATATATGTATACTTTTTATATATTTGCGTAGCACTTTTTACAACACATTGTTTCTAAAAAGCTCTGCTAAGAATAGTGCCTTACAAAACCCCATTGAGGAAGCCACAGGCGACAGTGTCAGCCCCCAAACATGGTTAGGTGGGAATCGGGATGAGGTAGAAACCTTGCGAGAAACCAAGGAAGTCTTGCTGATAGAGCTTGTTAAAAAGCCTGGTGGGGACACCAGCACACCAGCATTCCATGCTGGAGACCAGTATCCAAACCAAAACATATACATAAACTATAGGGTGTTTCAGATTGGCTCAAAAACAACACCTTTTCCACCACATTTGCACTGTTTGTACTTTATTACCAATTTAAGTTCTCGATAGTCATCAGCAGATCTTAGGAAAATAACAGTTTGTCCTTTAGCGAGCACACAGATAAAAAAACATTGATCTAACGCCGAAGAGCTGTCGCACCATCTCTAATCTTGCTGTTGATCTTCTGCCAGTTCCACCAGGCAACCCAATCTTAGAGTCCCGCGAGGAAATCGTGAGTGAGGGGAATGAGACCGAGATAACCTGCACCGCCATGGGCAGCAGACCTGCTTCCACCATCAAATGGATGAAAGGGGACCAACCGCTGCAAGGTCTGACTCAGATCCAAGGAAGATTGTGCTGATAAGTTTGCTGTGATTACTGATGTCTCTGATCTGCACACAACACACCACGGTTTAGGATTCTGACTTCATAATGACTTTCAATTAAGCCTTCGGAAGGTGTATCCAGTGTATTGACAAGAAGAGCTCAACACGCGGGATTTTTGGTGCTTTTCAGTTGAGCTTAAATAAGTAGCTTTGAATGAACTCCAACTGTTTACCTCCCACTCAGCAAATGCTGCCCACATATTAGTTCTCACTGGTTAAGGCAGAGCGGGCTGACATAAAGGAGTGAATGTGCAGGCTGGTTAATGTGCTTATAAACAGCTTTTCCCCATTAGACAGCAGGGTGGGACTGTTGAATAACATTCAGATAGACTACCTGGGGAAACAGAGGCAAACATGGCAGATGATATGGAGCATTTAAAAAGAATCTAAGTTTAATGTGTCAACTGTTTATGGATTACAAACATCACAGCTTCATTAACTGCAGTGAAAGCAGTCAGACAGTGGCCTAAGGCGAAAGATTTCACGTGCTAAATGAGTCAAATACTAGCTAGTACACATTAAGGATTGCAGAAAACGCACATTAAGGTAATAATGACTGGTTTCTAATTAAAAAGTCTTAATATGAACCACACAAACTCTGGTGTAATTACATATTGCTCTAAACACCATTGATTACAACACTTTGGAGGACATTATTATTAAGTATAAAGCAGATTTATGACCCATCTAAGACAAAAATTATTTTATTTATTTATCAATTATCATAAACTGTATTCTGATGTTTTGCCATAAATATTATATTTAATATTTAAATGACATTCACTATGGTACGCTTTCTATTTTTATGCAGTAGCAGCAATATGAATCAGTGTAATTGTATTATTATTTATAGTTATAGTTATATAGTTATAGTTATTATAGTGTTATAATAGTGTGTGTGTGTGTGTGTGTGTGTGTGTGTGTGTGTGTGTGTGTGTGTGTGTGTGTGTGTGTGTGTGTGTGTGTGTGTGTGTGTGTGTGTGTGTGTGTGTGTGTGTGTGTGTGTGTGTGTGTGTGTGTGTGTGTGTGTGTGTGTGTGTGTGTGTGTGTGTGTGTGTGTATATATGTGTATATATGTATATGTATATATATATATATATATATATATATATATATATATATATGAATATATGAGGGGTGTAACGGTAAACAAAACTGACGGTTCGATCCGTACCTTGGTTTTGAAGTCATGGTTCGGTACAGCAGTTTTACAAAATTGCTTTTTATTTATTATTATTAAACAGTGGTTTACTGGGAAAAAATGTGTCTGTCCTTAAATGAATTAAATTATAACTAAAAGTTTATTGAATATATTGCTGTAAACTATATAGGGAGCCTTTACTTACACATTATAATATTAAAGGTTAACAACAGAGCCCAAACAATAATCCTAAATTCAGTTGATATTTATTTTTAGGTATAATAATCAACAATCAAATAACAGTATGCAAACATGTAAACTTCACATAAGGCAGTTTTTGCAATAACTTCTAAATCTAATTATAAAATAGCTTTTTCTCCAATTCGTTGTTGAAATATTCACTCTAGAACTATTAATGATGCGGAATAAAACATGGTTAAATACATGTGCATCGTTAATCATTTACACAGTGACTGTCATTTTCGTGACAGATTTATTTAAACATACATGATATAATCAAGACATCACTAACAGGCTAAGTAGAATATAATGAATATATAGGCTAATATAATGCATATGTTTAGTGAAAGAGTTAATTTTTCTAGTGAACAAAATTCTGTGGACACTGAATGACTGCCTGAGGTAAATGTTATTGGTAATGTAAATGTTATATACATGACATTGTTTAGTTTACAAGCAGTTATATTGAGGTCTTTCCGCCGTTGAAACACTGATTTAGCGATTACACCACATATGATACGTGACAGTAAGTTGTAATGTATCCTCAACATACCTTCAGATGTTTATTCTTTAGGAAGAGATGATCTATCGCATTCACAGATGATCACGTTCACACTTGAACTGATCAGTCACGCCACATAGAGCGTCAAAACGGCATTTATCGTTTGAATTTCGTGATAAAATGGACTGAATACTCAATATATTCGTGTGGGAACTCAGATTGAAGTGTGTTCCGTGCTTAAAACAAGCCGACCCGAATAATGTTAAAGATTGCATTCGGAAACCGTTCGGTACACGCGTGCACCAAACCGAAAGCCCTGTACCGATACAGTGAGGAAAATAAGTATTTGAACACCCTGCTATTTTGCAAGTTCTCCCACTTAGAAATCATGGAAGGGTCTGAAATTGTCATCGTAGGTGCATGTCCACTGTGAGAGACATAATCTAAAAAACAAAATCCAGAAATCACAATGTATGATTTTTTTAACTATTTATTTGTATGATACAGCTGCAAATAAGTATTTCAACATCTGTCTATCAGCTAGAATTCTGACCCTCAAAGACCTGTTAGTCTGCCTTTAAAATGTCCACCTCCTCTCCTACTTATCCTAAATTAGATGCAACTGTTTGAGGTCGTTAGCTGCATAAGACACCTGTCCACCCCATACAATCAGTAAGAACCCAACTACTAACATGGCCAAAACCAAAGAGCTGTTCAAAGACACTAGAGACAAAATTGTACACCTCCACAAGGCTGGAAAGGGCTACGGGGAAATTGCCAAGCAGCTTGGTGAAATAAGGTCCACTGTTGGAGCAATCATTAGAAAATGGAAAAAGCTAAACATGACTGTCAATCTCCCTCGGACTGGGGCTCCATGCAAGATCTCACCTCGTGGGGTCTCAATGATCCTAAGAAAGGTGAGAAATCAGCCCAGAACTACACGGGAGGAGCTGGTCAATGACCTGAAAAGAGCTGGGACCACCGTTTCCAAGGTTACTGTTGGTAATACACTAAGACGTCATGGTTTGAAATCATGCATGGCACGGAAGGTTCCCCTGCTTAAACCAGCACATGTCCAGGCCCGTCTTAAGTTTGCCAATGACCATTTGGATGATCCAGAGGAGTCATGGGAGAAAGTCATGTGGTCAGATGAGACCAAAATAGAACTTTTTGGTCATAATTCCAACTAAACGTGTTTGGAGGAAGAAGAATGATGAGTACCATCCCAAGAACACCATCCCTACTGTGAAGCATGGGGGTGGTAGCATCATGCTTTGGGGGTGTTTTTCTGCACATGGGACAGGGCGACTGCACTGTATTAAGGAGAGGATGACCGGGGCCATGTATTGCGAGATTTTGGGGAACAACCTCCTTCCCTCAGTTAGAGCATTGAAGATGGGTCGAAGCTGGGTCTTCCAACATGACAATGACCCGAAGCACACAGCCAGGATAACCAAGGAGTGGCTCTGTAAGAAGCATATCAAGGTTTTGGCGTGGCCTAGCCAGTCTCCAGACCTAAACCCAATAGAGAATATTTGGAGGGAGCTCAAACTCCGTGTTTCTCAGCGACAGGCCAGAAACCTGACTGATCTAGAGAAGATCTGTGTGGAGGAGTGGGCCAAAATCCCTCCTGCAGTGTGTGCAAACCTGGTGAAAAACTACAGGAAACGTTTGACCTCTGTAATTGCAAACAAAGGCTACTGTACCAAATATTAACATTGATTTTCTCATGTGTTCAAATACTTATTTGCAGCTGTATCATACAAATAGTTAAAAAATCATACATTGTGATTTCTGGATTTTTTTTTTTTTAGATTATGTCTCTCACAGTGGACATGCACCTACGATGACAATTTCAGACCCCTCCATGATTTCTAAGTGGGAGAACTTGCAAAATAGCAGGGTGTTCAAATACTTATTTTCCTCACTGTATATATTACCTTTACCTGTACCTTTACACCCCTAATATATATATATATATAGATATATATGCTATATTTCAATTACCAAAAAAATTAAAGGGACAATTCACCCAAAAATTCTGTCATCATTTATTCACCCTCAAATTGTTCCAAACCTGTATGAATTTCTTTCTTCTGCTAAACACAAAAGAAGATATTTTGAAGAATATAGGTAACCAAACAGCTGATTGGCCCCATTGACTTCCATATTATGATTCATTCATACAGGTTTGGAACAATTTGAGGGTGAATAAATGATGACTTGAATTTTCATTTTTGGGTAAATTGTCCTTTTAATATTTTTAGATTTAGTATAATCCTAATTAATAATTGTGAACATTCATAGACCATATATAGATTCCACATTTGCAGTTCTGAATTTTCCATGGTAACGTCTAGGTTACTATTGTGACCCCTGTTTCCCTGAAGGAAATAACGGAGAAGTTACATCAGAACGACTGCGCATCGGGATCTCGCCTGAGAGCCCAGTCCCTTTTGAGTGGTAACAGAACAACCCAATGCACATTGGCGAGTTAGATTTGCATCACAAGCCACTTCTGCGTATATAAGGCAGCGTGCAAACACTCACATTAAGTTTTCCGCTGAGGAGCTGGGAGCCCTGAATAAAATGCTGGGTCGTCTCAGGCGAGATACCATTTCTTCAGTCGTTCTGACGTAACATCGAGCATGACTGACTGATTGGGAAACCACAGTAACTGCAGTAAAGTACAATTAAACCGTAACAAGAAACTTTGTCCCAAGCTCTTTAATTAGGGGAATATCATTTTCTATGATGGAGAAATTATAGTTACTATGAAAAGAAATAAAAAATAATAATAATTTAATAAATTACAAAATTAGTATGATCCTTGATGAAGAGTCTTTGGGGACTCATTGACTGAAAGAAACTTGTCATAGGCCATAAAGTGTCTTTGGCATACAGTAACTTATGTATTTTTTGCAGCAGTGTCTTAGTATGCGCTGACAGAAGAGAAGGGAGATGAGCTATAGGTCAGTGCCGAGCTGTAATTATTTCCCACTTCATTAGGTCCAAGTAAACCATCATACTCTGTGCTGCAATTAGCTCAATGCCCTTGAGTTTAGAAATTGTCTTAGGATGAAGGCTAACATGATGGGCAGTAACCCCGCAGACAGCCACTGACCTCTGGGCTGCTTCATATGAATTCATCATGGTCACATGTCCTGATCATCCATTGTAATTATGTGCTTTTGCCATTGTTACAATTAATTTTTATTTCAGTTTTAGTCATTTCAGTACTTAAAACTTATTTCCGTTAGAATAACTTTCCAAGACAAGTTTTTTAAAAGTTTGTTTTTCATCTAATATTAATATACTTTTTAGCTTTATTTCAATTACTGAAATGGATTTTAATAGTGTTATTTTAACAATAACAACACTGCTTAGCTAAGAAATTAGTTGAACTATGTTTCTCAGTAGCAAGGTGGTAGCATCACACCTTATCATACCTTATCAAAGCTATATTTTTAAGTCACAAGGTAGCGCTGTTACATTTTCCCTATCAATATTTGAATAATCAAGTCATGTTTCAGACAGTTCAATCACACACTGACGTTTAAAGCAGTTTCTCATTCATTACAGTTTTTTCCAACTGCTTACACATTTTCAAAACCATGTCTCCTTTTTTCAAAACTCTACACACAATTCCCAAAACCGCACACACAAAATGCCTCACATCTCCTTCAAAATGTAACACTGCATTCAAAATGCCATAAACGCATGTGTCACGGGATGACTGAGGAAACTGAGGTGAGGACTCAATTGCAGGAAAAACGGATGAATTTATTATAAAAGTAAACATGAATACAAACAAAGACCCACGAGGGGGAAAACATACAACTAAGAAATAACTAAATCAACTAACATACTCAAACCGGGAACACAGGGAACAGGAGACGCTAGACATCACAATGAACCGACCAGGACTGCAAACACAAAGGAACTTATAAAGGGGACAAATAAAGCAGGTAACGAGGGAACACAGGTGGGGCAAATTAAACCAATAAGATGATAACAAGGAGGGTGGGAACTAGACAAGGACGGAAAATAACAAACCACCACATGTGCTACACAAGACAGGACAGGCATGTGACAGCATGTCAGAATGAAGCATTTGCATCAAATGGCAAACACTTCTTTCATAATAGTACATTTTTGGATATAATCTAAGTCTAAAGCTCTTTGGTCTTTCATAGGCTTACATTTCAATACAATGTTCTACAGTGAAAGTAATCTGCTGAGAGGGGTAAAAAGCATACTGTAAACACCAATGCAGAAACGGAAAATATTTATTAGGTCAAACATTACTGTTGTATACAGTAGCATACAACAAAACCATAAACATATGTAAACCAAAAGTATATTCTTAAGAATACAGTAAAGAACATTCCTGTTAGATTTTTGTGTTTTAGGTAGAGAATTGCGTGTAGCGTTTTGAGAAAAGTGTTTTATGCAATTGAAAACTGAGTCAAAGGCTGAGAAATAGCTTCTGGTTTTGGAGATTTGGTGTGTAGTTTTGCACTTTGAGTGGGGGGTTTCAAAAAGCGTGTGACATGAACAGATTTTGTGTGTAAGCAGTTGGAAAAAACTGTAAATTGGTAAAATGACTTTTTCAAAACACAGAGAACAAAAATAGCGCTGGATGAAGCAGGATATTTACTTACAATCTGTTGCTAATGCATCCTATCGTTTGCCAGCGATGGACAAGCTATTTGTTAAATTCAACACCTGCTTGTGAATGACACTACTGAAGATAAAGACATTTAACAAACTAAAGAGTACACAAAAACGGGTACACAAAACACCAACAGTATCAAAAGTTACCTTTACATTTTTAAAAGGACATTTTGAGAATTTAAATTAGCAATGTGTCATGTAAATAAGACAGACTTGGCTGGAACAAACCTTTTCTGTTGTGCTTTTCCCACCTACTAAACGTATCAGATTACCTATTATGGTTACACTTTATTTTGATGGTTCACTTTACACTATTCTACTGAAAGTAACTAGAGTATTAGTAGACTGTAGTACACTGTTAGGTTAGGGTTAAGGGTTTGGGTAGAGTCAGTAGAATGTCTGTTGAGGGACCATCAAAATAAAATGTAAGTAGATATTTGGCAGACAGTCTACTAATACTCTGAGAGTTAGTTGACTTGTAGTTGGAAAGTTACATATAGTTAATAAAATATCTAAAGTGGACCATCGGAAAAAAGTGTTACCCAGATCAGTGGCTTTCAAACCTGTCCTGGAAGCACTCCAGCCCTGCACATTTTGTATGTCACCCTTATCAGACACACCCAATTTAGTTCTTGCAGTCTCTACTAACGAGCTGATGAGTTGAATCAGGTGTGATAAATGAGGGAGACACACAAAATGTGCAGGGCTGGGGTGCCTCCAGGACAGGAAAGCCACTGACCCAGATTATTATGTTATACACTATATTGCCAAAGGTATTGGGACACCCCTCCAAATCATTCAATTCAGGTGTTCCAATCACTTTCATGGCCACAGGTGTATAAAACCAAGCACCCAGGCATGCAGATGTTTCTACAAACATTTGTGAAAGAATGGGTAGCTCAGTGAATTCAAGAGTGGTGCCGTGATAGGTTGCCACCTGTGCAATAAGTACATTAGTTTCCTCACTACTAAATATTCCACGGTCAACTGTTAGTGGTATTATAACAAAGTGGAAGCAATTGGGAACAACAGCAACTCGGCCACGAAGTGGTAGGCCACTTAAAATAAAAGAGTGGGGTCAGCGCATGCTGAAGTGCACAGTGTGCAGAAGTCGTCAACTTTCTGCAGAGTCAATAGCTACAGACCTCCAAACTTTGTGTAGCCTTCAGATTAGCTCAAGAACAGTGTGTAGAGCTTCATGGAATGGGTTTCCATGGCCGAGCAGCTTCATCCAAGCCTTACATCACCAAGTGCAATGCAAAGCATCGGATGCAGTGGGGTAAAGCACGCCGCCACTGGACTGTTGAGACGCTGCAGTTGAGACGTGTTTTCTGGAGTGACGAATCACGCTTCACTGTCTGGAAATCCGATGGATTTGGCGGTTGCCAGGAGAATGGTACTTGCCTTTCTGCATTGTGCCAAGTTTGGTGGAGGGGGGATTATGGTGTGGCGTTGTTTTTCAGGGGTTGGGCTTGGCCCCTTAGTTCCAGTGAAAGAAACTCTTAATGCTTCTGCATACCAAGACATTCTTGGACAATTTCATGCTCCCACCTTTGTGGGAACAATTTGAGGATGTCCCCTTCCTGTTCCAACATGACTGCGCACCAGTGCACAAAGCAAGGTCCATAAAGACATGGATGAGCGAGTTTGGTGTGGAGGAACTTGACCGGCCTGCACAGAGTCCTGACCTCAACAAAATACAACGCCTTTGGGATGAATTACAGCGAAGACTGCGAGCCAGGCCTTCTCGTCCAGCATCAGTGCCTGACCTCACAAATGCGCTTCTAGAAAAACTGTTAAAAATTCCCATAAACACACTCCTAAACCTTGTGGAAAGCCTCCCCAGAAGAGTTGAAGCTGTTATAGCTGCAAAGGGTGGACCAACTCCATATTAAACCCATCGGATTAAGAATGGGATGTCATTAAAGTTCATGTGCATGCAAAGGCAGGTGTCCTAAAACTGTTGGCAATATTTTATAATTTTGAATACTGTTCATAAAAATATGTAGAAAAAAAAATAAATATGGGAAGCTCCTATGCCATGTAGCTATAGCGTAAAAGTGCAGTAGCATAATGTTAGGCACCAAAATGTCTTTTGTCATGTCAGTAGTGTAGCAATGTGTATGAAGCAAAGCTCACTCACACAGAAGTCACTTTCAAGCCGTTTCTGTTGGTCAGCTTTGGGAATCCGCATGTCCAGCTTGAAATTGTTGCGAAATTTGTGCTGGGAAATAATTTGCCCTCACGGAAAATAACTACAATGCTTATTCCTGTTGAAATAACTATTTTGCCTCTGATAATTTCGCCAAACAGTGGTAAATGTGACCTCCCCCAACCCGATCTTATAAGAAAATATAACTATTTTATGAGATGTATGAATTTGTTCAATGTGACTCATGAAAATGAATGATTTTTAGAAAAAAAAAAAGTAAGTATTACCCTTACCACCCTTAACACCACCTCTAAAAATAACCGTCACGGAGGCGTAAGCAGATCGCACGGAAACGCAGAAATGAGAATTGTATTCAAATTAGCCACCAATTCACCTAAATGTAAATAAGGGTATGTTTACACTAAACTTTGTATGCATTTTCGGACGTTCATTTACATGTTCACGCATGCATATTACGTGTTCGCAGAGTGTTTTTTGACAAAGCGCCATCTCCAACTACTGGCCTGGCATGCATAATACAGCCTTTTTAGTCGTTTTCGCAGATCTTTGTGAACGGGGATCGTTTTGACAACGTTGTCATCTGTTTTTAGTACATTGTTGTCGTGTAAACATACATTTAGTTACAAATTGCCATGAGATTGTGTTAGACTGCACCTTAACTGCTTCTGATGTTTATGGCATAACTTAGCAGCTAGCACATGTGCGAATGGTGTGGATGACATGGATTCAAAACCCTTTTGAAAAAAAACCCCCATTTAAACCAGCCTAAACTGATGGTTTTAATTGGTCCCCCAGCCTTGTCAGGCTGGTGTGTTGACTGATTTAGGGCACTTTTCAGCTGGTCAGACTAACTCATATAACACCAGTTTTGGAGACGTGTAAACCACCTATGACCCGCATTGCTAACAGTGGTCTAGCTCATGTCATCAATAAATCAATCAAAGTGGCAAACCCAAAATAAAAAGCACTTCATTTTCACATGGTGAACGAAAGCTGTCACGCAACCCTGTGTTTAATGTCCTGTTGTGATGTTTGGGCGTCACATACATGGCTCAGAATGTGTCCTGTGCATGCTGCATTAAATAAATGAATGTGAAATTTGTCTGGAGGTGACGGTATCATTCCTCATGACCCTCCTCCCTCTCCTGGTGACACAGTGTTATTATGAGCAGGCCGGGATGGAGGGAGATCGCTTGTTATGGCTGACATGTCACTCTTGCGGCTGTTCCCAGGTGAGGCGACTGTTGAGGAGTTATACGACAGGATGTTCACTGTCACCAGCCGGCTCAGGCTCACCGTCTCTAAGGAGGACGATGGAGTGGCCGTCATCTGCATCATTGACCACCCGGCCGTGAAGGACTTCCAGGCCCAGAAATACCTAGAAGTGCAGTGTGAGTCATCTCAAGAGGAGGAGAAAACTTCCAGCAGTAAAATAACCTCGGTTTAATGTTCCCACCTGCATCTGGCGGTCAATTTGACTGACGCTGTAATGAACTATAGACCTTTTGTTACTCAATTAGACGCCCAAATAGTTCACCCAAAAATGTAATTACTCACCCACATTTGGAATTAGTTTTTAAGCATCTTCTCGCAGCAATTTGACTGACACTGCTATAAGGAAATCAACATGAGTGAAGCCTAGATATCTGTTTTACAGGAATAGTTCAATGATTTTTGAAATGCCATTGTTTGTTTCTGCCATTTTATCATTTTTAATCATTTCTTCAAGCTGCTCTTTTCCATAAATCCCACAATTCACAGTGCCCTCACATCTGTTCAGCTCCAAAAAATGTGATAAACACCAAAGAAACACAATGAAAGTAGTCCATATAACTCATAAACTATATTTGAGTCATAAGGCAGCTTTATCCTGAAGAACACTCTGAAATTCTTTATTATTCACTGACAATCCTCATCTCTAGTGAGCTATAACCTGATCACTGAGTTCAGATCTGGAACAAATCATTTTTTCAGTGAGCCGATTCTTTTTCAATGAAGCTTTTTTTCCCCCTTCAGTCTGAACAATGTATTCATGAATCATAGTTCAACTCATCTGATCTGTGTTTACAGCTCACTGGAGGGGAAGATTGTGTGAATAACAGGTTAAATGTCTCCTAAAGATATTATGTGAATTCATAAGTGGAATATAGTGCTTGAATCATATGGATTATCCTAATGGTGCTAGTTTTAGCCGTGGTCACTATAAATTGTATGGAAAAGACCCATTTTGATTTGTTCCGCAGTAGAAACAAAGTAACATGGGTTTGGAACAAAAGAAATCAAGTGAGTAAATAATAATGGAAATGTAATTTTGGGGTGAACTGTGCTTTTTAACCCGGGCAAGGTCCAGGCATTTGCTTTAATTAAAGCAGACCCTGTCTTGTTATGCGAAAGCATGAAATGCTGTCCACCAAATAATGCGTTGATTAAGAGCGTTTGCTGCACGCTTTTTTGTGGCACAGGAAGTCCTGGAAAGGTTAACCTACCCTTTTGTAATCTTGGCAGAATATTAATTTATTCAGATAGCTGACTGCTCAGGGTGACCTTTGAGAAGAAAAGGCAGGAGGGATCAGCTCAACTGTAACAGCTTGACATTTTGACTAACATAGATAAAAGAGAAAAAGAAAAAAAAAACATTTTACAGTACTGTTAAATTGACTGTTTAAATTCATAGAAGTGTCATCCTTCCTCATACGCTTTACCCAGGCTATAAAAATCTCGCAGTGTCATGTTCGCACTCCTTTAGGCTCACTGCTTTGACTTAATATAGTGTAACGTGAACAATGAAGCCCAGAAGAGCAGCTGAGATCTGCGGTCTTCATTATTCAGGTCTTTGTATTAAGCATGAATACATAATACACATGAATGTATAAATGCGAGTGCGCAAATGATGTCCAAACCTGCCGGGGATGTTTTCTAATCAGACTGAGAGGCAGGTATGTGGCCATAGAATGATAATTAGATAGATACAATAGTTTCAAGGGTACCAAGCTGAATCAATGTACTGCAGTGCAACTAGAAATGAGTGTGTTTGTGTCTTTGTGTTCATTGCACAGATAAACCAGAAGTGAAGATTGTAGTGGGATTCCCAGAGGGTTTGACCAGAGAAGGAGAAAATCTTGAGCTGACATGCAATGCTAAAGGAAAACCGCAGTGAGTCCAACACAGAGCCCTCAAGCTACTTTACTCATTTCAAATGAATTTGTTTGGTTGCTTTATCATGCAGATAATAATAGATGATAACAAGAATAGCTTGGATATATAGACAGGTATGCAAATAGGTCTGTGGTTTGGTAGTTATATTTCGTACTTATGTATTTATAAAACGGATAGATAGATAGATAGATAGATAGATAGATAGATAGATAGATAGATAGATAGATAGATAGATAGATAGATAGATAGATAGATAGATAGATAGATAGATAGATAGATAGATAGATAGATAGACAGACAGACAGACAGACAGACAGACAGACAGACAGACAGACTGGTTTGTGTTATATTTCGTACTTATGTGTTTATAAAACGGACAGACAGACAGACAGACAGACAGACAGATAGACAGATAGACAGATAGACAGATAGATAGATAGATAGATAGATAGATAGATAGATAGATAGATAGATAGATAGATAGATAGATAGATAGATAGATAGATAGATAGATAGATAGATAGACAGACAGACTGGTTTGTGTTATATTTCGTACTTATGTGTTTATAAAACGGACAGACAGACAGACAGACAGACAGACAGACAGACAGACAGACAGACAGACAGACAGACAGACAGACAGACAGACAGACAGACAGACAGACAGACAGATAGATAGATAGATAGATAGATAGATAGATAGATAGATAGATAGATAGATAGATAGATAGATAGATAGATAGATAGATAGATAGATAGTAGGGGTGTAACGGTACACAAAACTGATGGTTCGGTACGAGTTCGGTACAGCAGATTTACAAAATTGCTTTTTATTTATTTTTTATATTTAACAGTGGTTTACTGGAGAAAAAAGTGTCCTTGAATGAATTAAATTATATCTAAAAGTTTATTTAAGATATTTCTGTAAATTATATAGGGAGCCCTTACTTGTACATTAATATTAAAGGTTCACAACAGAGCACAAACTATGAGCCTAAATTCAGTTGCTATTTATTTTTAGGTATAATAATCAACACTCAAATAACACATTGTGTGCAAATATGTAAACTTCACATAAGGCAGTTTTTGCATTAACTTCTAAATCTAATTATAAAATAGTTTTTTTCTCCAAATCGTTGTTGTAATATAATAATTTATATACAGTGTCTGTCATTTTCATGACAGGTTTATTTAACATGCATGAAATAATCAAGACATCACTAACAGGTTAAGTAGAATATAATGAATATAACGGCTAATATAGAGCATATATTTAGCGAAAGAGTTGATTTCTCTAGTGAATAAAATTCTGTGGACACTGAATGACTGCCTGAGGTAAATGTGATGCTAACGTTACATGACATTGTTTAGTTCACCAGCAGTTATATTGACATCTTTCCGCAGTTGAAACACTGATTTAGCGATTACACCACATATATACATGACAGTAAATTGTAATGTATCCTCAGCATACCTTCATATCGTCATTCATGTTTATTCTTGAATCTTTAGTAACAGATGATCGATCGCCTTTGTCGCGCGGCCGCTTGAACTGTGATCAGTGAGCAGTCACGCCACATAGAGCGTCAAAACGGCATTTATCGTTTGAATTTCGTGATAAAATGGACTGAATACTTAATATGTTCGTGTGGGAACTCGGATTGAAGTGTGTTCCGCGCTTACAACAAGCCGACAGTGAACTGTTAAAGATTACATTCATAACCGTTCGACGCGTGCACCGTTCACAAATGATCGCGCGCGGCCACTTGAACTGTGTTTAGTGATCACTGATCAGTCACGCACATTAAAGAGCATCAAAACGTCATTTATAGTTTGAATTTCATGATAATATGGACTGAATACTTAATATGTTCGTGTGGGAACTCGGATTGAAGTGTGTTCCGCGCTTACAACAAGCCGACTGTTAACTGTTAAACATTACATTCATAACCGTTCGGTACACGCGTGCACCGTACCGGAAGCCCTGTACCGAAACGGTTCAATACGAATACGTGAACCGTTACACCCCTAATAGATAGAGATGGATGGACACAGACAGACATATAGACGGACAGACAGAACGATAGATAGATAGACAGAGAGACTGTGGTTTGTAGTTATATTTCGTACTTATGTATTTATAAAACAGATAGATAGATAGATAGATAGATAGATAGATAGATAGATAGATAGATAGATAGATAGATAGATAGATAGATAGATAGATAGATAGATAGATAGATAGATAGATAGATAGATAGATAGATAGATAGATAGATAGATAGATAGATAGATAGATAGAGATGGATGGACACAGACAGACATATAGACGGACAGACATAACGATAGATAGAGAGACAGAGAGACTGGTTTGTAGTTATATTTCGTACTTATGTATTTATAGATAGATAGATAGATAGATAGATAGATAGATAGATAGATAGATAGATAGATAGATAGATAGATAGATAGATAGATAGATAGATAGATAGATAGATAGATAGATAGATAGATAGATAGATAGATAGATAGATAGATAGATAGATAGATAGATAGATAGATAGATAGATGGACACAGACAGACATATAGACGGACAGACAGAACGATAGATAGATAGACAGAGAGACTGTGGTTTGTAGTTATATTTCGTACTTATGTATTTATAAAATGGACAGACAGACATAGATAGATGGATAGATGGATGGATGGATGGATGGATGGATGGATGGATGGATGGATGGATAGACGGACGGACAGAGATGGATGGATGGACACAGACAGACATATAGACATACGGACAGACAGAACGATAGATAGACAGACAGACAGACAGACAGACAGACAGATGTAGACGCACAGACAGACAGATAGACAGATCTATCTATAGATGGATGGATGGACGGACGGACGGGATAGATAGATAGACGAAACGAAAGACAAATTGATAGATGGAACGATAGATAGATAGACAGACAGACAGACAGACAGACAGACAGACAGACAGTGGTTTGGTAGTTATATTTTGTACTTATGTATTCGTAAAACAGACAGACGGATGGATGGATGGATGGACGGAACGATAGATGGATGGATGGATGGATGGATGGACAGATGGACGGAACGCTAGATAAATAGATGCATTTGTTTGCACAGGTGGTGATTTTACAGCAGTTCTAAAGTTGTCCTGAATATAGCGCATTATCCTCTCTGCCTCTGTCTGAGCATTTTCACACTGAGCACTAAATGATTACTCTGATGTTTTACAGGCCTCATCAAATTAACTGGCTCAAAGTGGATGATGATTTCCCCTCCCACGCCGTGATTACTGGCTCTGATCTCTACATCGAAAACCTTAACAAGTCCTACAACGGAACGTACCGCTGTGTGGCATCTAACTTAGTGGGAGAAGCCTACGATGATTACATCCTTTATGTATATGGTATGTACTTGAACTTAATCTGCGTCTGTAAACAACAATCCGTACGAGCAGAGTTTCCCAGACAGTTCCATTTATAGTCTTAGACAGAATGACACCGTTAATGGTTCGTTTTTAATATCAGTCTAGGTCTTGGCTTAATCCGTGTCTGGACAAGCAGCCATTGATGTCTGCACGTAATGTTGTTTTGTATCTTAAGCGTTTCAAGTTCAGTTCCACATATATTTCCTGTTTTAAAGCTGCAGCTCTGTAGTTAACTCAGTTGTTTGATGTTTTTTTGTGAGACAGAACCGTTTTTAACCCTTTATTGCACAATGTTGCCTCTGGCTTTTCTTCACTTGATGCCAATAAAATGGGTAATAATGAATGGATGATTTAGAATAAACCAGTAAAAAGCTTTTTTCGGTCATATTTTTCCTGGCATAATTTACCAATGTAGAGGACATACATTTTGCTCTCGAAAACTGCCTTCATTAAATAATTTTTATTGATTTTTTTTTCTCAAAAATATGATTCATATTTCCTAGTGAGTAGGCTTCATTTTAAAACATTTAGAGCCATATAAATTATTTGTATGTTTTGAGGAATTGCTTGAATGTGTTTGTTGCCCCGAAGCAATACTGTGCGACAGTGGAATGGATATGAATGTAGTGGATATGGATCCACTATATTGCAGTTATTATTTTAGGGTGTTTTTGTTTTATGGAAATATCAACTTTTTAGCATTTGAATACAATTTAAAAAAGAAAAACATATTTTAATATGATTTAATAGTTTTGTTCTTGACAGTTTTAGCACTGCGACATCAGTACAAAAAAAGTAAAAGTCACAAAAATATTCACACATATTTAAATGAGTAAAAAACAGTCTTTGAATATTTTTTGAAGTGTTGCAAAGCATACCTAAAAAGCCGCCAACAAATTATCTTTCAAAATGTGTTTTATTTGACTAATTAGGTCCATTTTATGCAAGACAAGTGAATCAAAAATGTCTTTTTCAACATTGTTTTCATAACGCATGCAATAGAGGGTTAATACGCTTAAGAGTTTTTCATAATAGCAGTCTTATTAACACAGGAAGTGCATTGTGTTTAGCGCATGTTTAATCCTTAACAAGGGCTGACAGCTGGATTTTTCAAAGCCCAGGCAATAATTGCTATGACAGTGGCACTCGAAGCCTGGGATTTAACAAAGCTTTGCTTTGCTATAGAAGAATTGAAGTGTTGTTACCGTTTAAAGCAGGTTGTGTTCGGGACCGCTAACGGTCTGCCAGCTGCAGCTATTATGGCCTGTCCTGTTGAGCTAAAGATATTAGCCTGAAGAGATGGAAGAGGGTGGCTCGTCATTGAGGTGTTTGTCGCAGCAGTTATTGGCCTCTGATAATGCTGATATCAGAGGCAGGTGTTTGGGAATGATGTCATCAGCATCCCATCTGCAGATGGGCGAGTTTGCGTGCATCTCATGCCTGGAAGCGGTTCCAGCTCAGCTCTATGTCTGTCACCTCTACCTGAGCGAGCACCACCTGCTGATTACACTACCTCTGTTTTCACAGGCTTGAGGAGTTTGGTTCTGTTTGCTATGGAAGCTTGTTTCCACCACAGAATAAAACATTTTAAAAGATTATTGCCACTTTGTATCTCACAATTCTGACTTCTTTCTCAGAATTGCATGTTATAAAGTCAGAATTGTGAGATAGAAAGTCAGAATTACGAGATATAAAGTCAGAATTGTGAGATATAAAGTCAGAATTGCGAGATATAAAGCCAGAATTGTGAGATATAAAGTCAGAATTGTGAGCTATAATGTCAGAATTGCGAGATATAAAGTCAGAATTGTGAGCTATAATGTCAGAATTGCGAGATATAAAGCCAGAATTGTGAGATATAAAGTCAGAATTGTGAGCTATAATGTCAGAATTGCGAGATATAAAGTCAGAATTGTGAGATATAAAGCCAGAATTGTGAGATATAAAGCCAGAATTACGAGATATAAAGTCAGAATTGTGAGATATAAAGCCAGAATTGTGAGATATAAAGTCAGAATTGTGAGATATAAAGCCAGAATTGTGAGATATAAAGTCAGAATTGTGAGATATAAAGCCAGAATTGTGAGATATAAAGCCAGAATTACGAGATATAAAGTCAGAATTGTGAGATATAAAGCCAGAATTGCGAGATATAAAGCCAGAATTGTGAGATATAAAGCCAGAATTGTGAGATATAAAGCCAGAATTGTGAGATATAAAGCCAGAATTGTGAGATATAAAGTCAGAATTGTGAGATATAAAGCCAGAATTGTGAGATATAAAGCCAGAATTGTGAGATATAAAGTCAGGATTGTGAGATATAAAGTCAGAATTGTGAGCTATAATGTCAGAATTGTGAGACAGAAAGCCAGAATTGTGAGACATAAAGTCCGAATTGTGAGCTATAATGTCAGAATTGCGAGATAGAAAGCCAGAATTGTGAGCTATAATGTCAGAATTGTGAGATAGAAAGCCAGAATTGTGAGACATAAAGTCAGAATTGTGAGCTATAATGTCAGAATTGCGAGATAGAAAGTCAGAATTGTGAGCTATAAAGTCAGAATTGCGAGATATAAAGTCAGAATTGCGAGATATAAAGTCAGAATTGTGAGATATAAAGTCAGAATTGTGAGATATAAAGCCAGAATTGTGAGATATAATGTCAGAATTGTGAGATATAAAGCCAGAATTGAGATATAAAGTCAGAATTGTGAGATATAAAGTCAGAATTGTGAGATATAAAGTCAGAATTGTGAGATATAAAGCCAGAATTGTGAGATATAAAGTCAGGATTGTGAGATATAAAGTCAGAATTGTGAGCTATAATATCAGAATTGTGAGATATAAAGCCAGAATTGTGAGATATAATGTCAGAATTGTGAGATATAAAGCCAGAATTACGAGATATAAAGTCAGAATTGTGAGATATAAAGCCAGAATTGTGAGATATAAAGTCAGGATTGTGAGATATAAAGTCAGAATTGTGAGATATAAAGTCAGAATTGTGAGATATAAAGCCAGAATTGTGAGATATAAAGTCAGAATTGTGAGATATAAAGTCAGAATATAAAGTCAGGATTGTGAGATATAAAGTCAGAATTGTGAGATATAAAGTCAGAATTGTGAGATATAAAGCCAGAATTGTGAGATATAAAGTCAGAATTGTGAGATATAAAGTCAGAATTGTGAGATATAAAGTCAGAATTGTGAGATATAAAGCCAGAATTGTGAGATATAAAGTCAGAATTGTGAGATATAAAGCCAGAATTGTGAGATATAAAGTCAGAATTGTGAGATATAAAGTCAGGATTGTGTGATATAAAGTCAGAATTGTGAGCTATAATGTCAGAATTGTGAGACAGAAAGCCAGAATTGTGAGACATAAAGTCCGAATTGTGAGCTATAATGTCAGAATTGCGAGATAGAAAGCCAGAATTGTGAGCTATAATGTCAGAATTGTGAGATAGAAAGCCAGAATTGTGAGACATAAAGTCAGAATTGTGAGCTATAATGTCAGAATTGCGAGATAGAAAGTCAGAATTGTGAGCTATAAAGTCAGAATTGCGAGATATAAAGTCAGAATTGTGAGATATAAAGCCAGAATTGTGAGATATAAAGTCAGAATTGTGAGATATAAAGTCAGAATATAAAGTCAGAATTGTGAGATATAAAGTCAGAATTGTGAGATATAAAGCCAGAATTGTGAGATAAAGTCAGAATTGTGAGATATAAAGTCAGAATTGTGAGATATAAAGTCAGAATTGTGAGATATAAAGTCAGAATTGTGAGATATAAAGTCAGAATTGTGAGATATAAAGTCAGAATTGTGAGATATAAAGCCAGAATTGTGAGATATAAAGCCAGAATTGTGAGATAAAGTCAGAATTGTGAGATATAAAGTCAGAATTGTCAGATATAAAGCCAGAATTGTGAGATATAAAGTCAGAATTGCGAGATATAAAGTCAGAATTGTGAGATATAAAGCCAGAATTGTGAGATATAATGTCAGAATTGTGAGATATAAAGTCAGAATTGCGAGATATAAAGTCAGAATTGTGAGCTATAAAGTCAGAATTGTGAGATATAAAGTCAGAATTGTGAGATATAAAGCCAGAATTGTGAGATATAAAGTCAGGATTGTGAGATATAAAGTCAGAATTGTGAGCTATAATATCAGAATTGTGAGATATAAAGCCAGAATTACGAGATATAAAGTCCGAATTGTGAGATATAAAGCCAGAATTGTGAGATATAAAGTCAGAATTGTGAGATATAAAGCCAGAATTGTGAGATATAAAGTCAGAATTGTGAGATATAAAGTCAGAATTGTGAGATATAAAGCCAGAATTGTGAGATATAAAGTCAGAATTGTGAGATATAAAGTCAGAATATAAAGTCAGAATTGTGAGATATAAAGTCAGAATTGTGAGATATAAAGCCAGAATTGTGAGACATAAAGTCCGAATTGTGAGCTATAATGTCAGAATTGCGAGATAGAAAGCCAGAATTGTGAGCTATAATGTCAGAATTGTGAGATAGAAAGCCAGAATTGTGAGACATAAAGTCAGAATTGTGAGCTATAATGTCAGAATTGCGAGATAGAAAGTCAGAATTGTGAGCTATAAAGTCAGAATTGCGAGATATAAAGTCAGAATATAAAGTCAGAATTGTGAGATATAAAGCCAGAATTGTGAGATATAAAGCCAGAATTGTGAGATAAAGTCAGAATTGTGAGATATAAAGTCAGAATTGTGAGATATAAAGTCAGAATTGTGAGATATAAAGTCAGAATTGTGAGATATAAAGTCAGGATTGTGAGATATAAAGTCAGAATTGTGAGATATAAAGCCAGAATTGTGAGATATAAAGTCAGAATTGTGAGATATAAAGCCAGAATTGTGAGATAAAGTCAGAATTGTGAGATATAAAGTCAGAATTGTCAGATATAAAGCCAGAATTGTGAGATATAAAGTCAGAATTGCGAGATATAAAGTCAGAATTGCGAGATATAAAGTCAGAATTGTGAGATATAAAGCCAGAATTGTGAGATAATGTCAGAATTGTGAGATAAAGTCAGAATTGTGAGATATAAAGTCAGAATTGTGAGATATAAAGTCAGAATTGTGAGATATAAAGTCAGAATTGTGAGATATAAAGCCAGAATTGTGAGATATAATGTCAGAATTGCGAGATATAAAGTCAGAATTGTGAGCTATAAAGTCAGAATTGTGAGATAGAAAGCCAGAATTGTGAGATATAAAGCCAGAATTGTGAGATATAAAGTCAGAATTGTGAGATATAAAGTCAGAATTGTGAGATATAAAGCCAGAATTACGAGATATAAAGTCCGAATTGTGAGATATAAAGCCAGAATTGAGATATAAAGTCAGAATTGTGAGATATAAAGCCAGAATTGTGAGATATAAAGTCAGAATTGTGAGATATAAAGTCAGAATATAAAGTCAGAATTGTGAGATATAAAGCCAGAATTGTGAGATATAAAGTCAGAATTGTGAGATATAAAGTCAGAATTGTGAGATATAAAGTCAGAATTGTGAGATATAAAGCCAGAATTGTGAGATATAAAGTCAGAATTGTGAGATATAAAGCCAGAATTGCGAGATATAAAGTCAGAATTGTGAGATATAAAGCCAGAATTGCGAGATATAAAGCCAGAATTGCGAGATATAAAGCCAGAATTGTGAGATATAAAGTCAGAATTGTGAGATATAAAGTCAGAATTGTGAGATATAAAGCCAGAATTGTGAGATATAAAGCCAGAATTGCGAGATATAAAGTCAGAATTGTGAGATATAAAGCCAGAATTGCGAGATATAAAGCCAGAATTGCGAGATATAAAGCCAGAATTGCGAGATATAAAGTCAGAATTGCGAGATATAAAGTCAGAATTGCGAGATATAAAGTCAGAATTGTGAGATATAAAGTCAGAATTGTGAGATATAAAAGTCAGAATTGTGAGATATAAAGCCAGAATTTTGAGATATAAAGCCAGAATTACGAGATATATTGTCAGAATTGTGAGATATAAAGTCAGAATTGTGAGCTATAATGTCAGAATTGTGAGATAGAAAGCCAGAATTGTGAGCTATAATGTCAGAATTGTGAGATAGAAAGCCAGAATTGTGAGATATAAAGTCAGAATTGTGAGATATAAAGTCAGAATTGTGAGATATAAAGTCAGAATTGTGAGATATAAAGTCAGAATTGTGAGATATAAAGCCAGAATTACGAGATATAAAGTCAGAATTGTGAGCTATAATGTCAGAATTGTGAGATATAAAGCCAGAATTACGAGATATAAAGTCAGAATTGTGAGATATAAAGCCAGAATTGTGAGCTATAATGTCAGAATTGTGAGATAGAAAGCCAGAATTGTGAGACATAAAGTCAGAATTGTGAGATATAAAGTCAGAATTGTGAGATATAAAGTCAGAATTGTGAGATATAAAGTCAGAATTGTGAGATATAAAGCCAGAATTTTGAGATATAAAGCCAGAATCACGAGATATAAAGTCAGAATTGTGAGATATAAAGTCAGAATTGTGAGATATAAAGCCAGAATTGTGAGATATAAAGTCAGAATTGTGAGATATAAAGCCAGAATTGCGAGATATAAAGTCAGAATTGTGAGATATAAAGCCAGAATTGCGAGATATAAAGCCAGAATTGCGAGATATAAAGCCAGAATTGCGAGATATAAAGTCAGAATTGCGAGATATAAAGTCAGAATTGCGAGATATAAAGTCAGAATTGTGAGATATAAAGTCAGAATTGTGAGATATAAAGTCAGAATTGTGAGATATAAAGCCAGAATTTTGAGATATAAAGCCAGAATTACGAGATATATTGTCAGAATTGTGAGATATAAAGTCAGAATTGTGAGATAAAGTCAGAATTGTGAGCTATAATGTCAGAATTGTGAGATAGAAAGCCAGAATTGTGAGATATAAAGTCAGAATTGTGAGATATAAAGTCAGAATTGTGAGATATAAAGTCAGAATTGTGAGATATAAAGTCAGAATTGTGAGATATAAAGCCAGAATTGTGAGATATAAAGCCAGAATTACGAGATATAAAGCCAGAATTGTGAGATATAAAGCCAGAATTGTGAGCTATAATGTCAGAATTGTGAGATAGAAAGCCAGAATTGTGAGATATAAAGCCAGAATTACGAGATATAAAGCCAGAATTGTGAGATATAAAGCCAGAATTACGAGATATAAAGTCAGAATTGTGAGATATAAAGCCAGAATTGTGAGCTATAATGTCAGAATTGTGAGATAGAAAGCCAGAATTGTGAGATATAAAGCCAGAATTACGAGATATAAAGTCAGAATTGTGAGATATAAACCAGAATTGTGAGCTATAATGTCAGAATTGTGAGATAGAAAGCCAGAATTGTGAGACATAAAGTCAGAATTGTGAGATATAAAGTCAGAATTGTGAGATATAAAGTCAGAATTGTGAGATATAAAGCCAGAATTTTGAGATATAAAGCCAGAATCACGAGATATAAAGTCAGAATTGTGAGATATAAAGCCAGAATTGTGAGATATAAAGCCAGAATTACGAGATATAAAGTCAGAATTGTGAGATATAAAGTCAGAATTGTGAGATATAAAGCCAGAATTGAGATATAAAGTCAGAATTGTGAGATATAAAGTCAGAATTGCGAGATATAAAGTCAGAATTGTGAGATATAAAGTCAGAATTGTGAGCTATAATGTCAGAATTATGAGATAGAAAGCCAGAATTGTGAGACATAAAGTCAGAATTGTGAGATAGAAAGCCAGAATTGCGAGATATAAAGCCAGAATTGCGAGATATAAAGCCAGAATTGCGAGATATAAAGTCAGAATTGTGAGATATAAAGTCAGAATTGTGAGCTATAATGTCAGAATTGTGAGATAGAAAGCCAGAATTGCGAGATATAAAGCCAGAATTGCGAGATATAAAGCCAGAATTGCGAGATATAAAGCCAGAATTGCGAGATATAAAGTCAGAATTGTGAGATATAAAGTCAGAATTGTGAGATACAAAGTCAGAATTGTGAGATATAAAGTCAGAATTGTGAGATATAAAGCCAGAATTTTGAGATATAAAGCCAGAATTACGAGATATAAAGTCAGAATTGTGAGATATAAAGCCAGAATTGTGAGATATAAAGTCAGAATTGTGAGATATAAAGTCAGAATTGTGAGATATAAAGCCAGAATTTTGAGATATAAAGCCAGAATTACGAGATATAAAGCCAGAATTGTGAGATATAAAGCCAGAATTGCGAGATATAAAGCCAGAATTGCGAGATATAAAGTCAGAATTTTGAGATATAAAGCCAGAATTACGAGATATAAAGTCAGAATTGTGAAAAAAAGTCAGAATTTTGAGAGAAATGTCCAATTACCTTTTTTTATTTTTTTATTCTGTGGCGGAAACAAGCTTCCATTATTTTCACCGCGTAGGCGTCTCAGAAGAGAGATTTATTGCTGTCTGGCTTCATATAAGTGGCAGTTTTTAGTTATAATCTCCCAAGCATTGTGTAATATGTGAGCAAGGACTTTGCAAAATATGTTCAGCCATAAAAATACTTATTATAATGGAAATTATATGCATTTGTTGTGTTACCCTGAGATTTGCTTTTTCTCTTTAGTACGGCCCAAATTGCTTACGCTTTGCAGTAAATAAAATCATTGTCTTGTGGTGCATTTCTAAATCAATTTACGCTGCAATTGTTGAGCATGCCCTACCTCAGAGGACTTCAACAAGTGGAAAAGCTCTTGTAGCTTGATAATCCTGGGCACACTATACTTCTACAGCCTGTCGGAGTTACTTTTAATGCTTCTCCTGGGGGGGATGGCAGCTTTGCTTTAGCAACAGAGCATTTCCTTTTACTGCCACAGTAAAGCAGTGACTTGTGTTGAGCAAACGCTTACAGCTCCTAAGTCTTTCGCTTCATTTTGTCGTTCATGAAACACTGAACAGGTTGTAGCATACGCTCATTCCTCATTTCCTAAAATCACAGAAAGCGTGTAGTATAATAGAGAAACACCATGCATGCCAACTTTGCCAAGCCAATGGCAGCAGTGTAACGTTTTCTCCACTTACATGGCATTCCTTCACCAAAAGGGGCTGTTTTGATGTTTTTGAAGGCTAATATGAAATTGCAAAGGAACAGATACATGTCACAACTTGATAAGCTTGTAGCATAGATGCTGAGAGTGAAAACCCATCCTGTGTTACCGAAGCCTCTGGCACGTATAGGGCTAATAGGTTAATTTGCTAGAAAAAAAAAGACGAGACATTCACTTTATTTGTTTTCAAACTTGGAATTGCAATTGGATGGAAACAACAAAAGTCATAATAATAATAATAATAATAACAACAAAATTAAGCAGGGTGTTATTTCTGTCTGATAAGAAATTAAATATATTTTATGGATTTACTGAATGCTTTAGAAAACCCTTTCTCAAATACCAAACTCAAAACACCAATTTAAAAAGCTAGACCATTTCATTCAAATAAATATCTAAATGTATATACAGCAAATATATAATAAACATACTATACATAATATCACTATATACTATATATAATATCATTATAGTTTACATGCACAAATGAGTAATGATGCTGAAAATTCAGCTTTGACATCACAGGAATAAATTCTACATTTTAAAATATATTAAAATAGAAAACCGTTCAATAAAGCTGTATATAATATTTCATAATATTACCGTTTTACTGTTTTTTTTGACTAAATAAATGCAGCAAAAGAGACTTCTTTTGTTCAAAAATCATTCTTTTATAACAACCTTCAGTGTCACATGATCCTTCAGAAATCTTTCTAATATGCTGATTTGGCGCTCATGTAAAATGTCTTGATGTTATCAATGTTGAAAACAGTTGAGCTGCTTAATGTTTGTATGGAAAATGTGATGCATTTTTTCCCCCAGGATTCTTTGGTGAATGTTCAAAAGAATAGCATTTATTTGAAATGGATTGTAACTATTTAAAAGTGTTAGGCCGCGTGTCCACCAAAGCGTTTTTTCACGCGGATGGCTGGCATATTCAGTTCTTTTCAATGGGAGCGCCGCGTTTTTAGAACGCCATGAGTAACGAGGCGCTGAGCGAGTATTTCACACTCAAGCGCTGAGCGCTCAGCGTTTTTTACTGGTCGCGAGAGTTGAAGAATGTTCAACTTTGAGTAAAACGCAGAGCTCATCATTGTCACTTTTCACCGAGACGTACAATCACAGTGAAGGGGCGGGACAAATACAACACCGACCAACCGCAACATTCTGCTTGTACAACATCAACAGATGAAAACAAGCAGTATAATAATGGAACAAAATTATTTAAAACAAGAGCCAGAGCAAATACTTTACATTCAGGGCTTGACATTAACTTTTTTGCTCACCAGCCACAGTGGCTAGTGGTTTTCCAAAGTTACTAGCCAATCAAGGAAATTTGTTGTTGGCTATATGTAAATTACTAGCCTGGATGCCAGCCGAACTTAGCCCCACCCACAACATTTTAACTTAGGCAGTTTGGTCTGGACTTGATCCGTAGAGGAGTAATTAAAAAAAAGGCATTTGGGGGGTAAAATATGTGTTATTTTGGCAGGGCTGCCTGCTAAAATTCGCATTCCTGGGTCTGTATATCACATAATTGGGGTCACTTCAACCCGCGGCCATAGAAAAAGCCACGGACTTGGCAACACAGTGCAGTTGAGTTCTGTTGACATTTGACAACTAACGTTATGCGTCGCTCCGTTGCTCTGATTGGTTGTAGGTCTATCCAATTGAGGTCTTTCCTGGTTCGGATGAAACACGCCCCATAATCACAGCCCAACGGAGCAGCATCAGACTCATATTCTGACTAGAATTGAGTATGACGACGTCAGGCTAGTAAATTACCACTGTAGACATCCAAATCAAGTCTACATGAAATGTATAACATGACAGGTCATCAACAGCTGTTTGTCTGAATTTCTTTTTTACATAGACATATTTAAATCTAGCATATTTTGTGTATGAGCCAATAAAGTAGCCTAGTGAAATAAATATACATATCATGTGATTTGACAGTTTATTTGATTAAAAAATTTGATTTTGTAAAATTTGATTTGATCTAAAATGTCTAAAAGGTGTGCATCATACCTGACACATAGATGAACACTTTACAGTTGGTTTTATGACTGTAAGCCATTCTCTTATTGCTATTGAAGTTAGAAACGGGTATACCAATGTCGAATTTGCGAATATCGAACGTCAAGCCAACTTTATGCCAGTTCACCAGGTGCGCTAGTTTCAGCTATGACTAATCTGATTGTCTATGATTATGACATTGCATTTATAAACTCAACAGATTTGCGTGATTGGTTTTAATGCGCATCGCGTTTACAACGTGGGAGTGACTGTTACACGCCACAGCTGATTGATGGCTTGTGGGTGTTAATGTCAAGCCCTGTTTACATTGTATCTGCATTTTTATATAGAATCAATACAGAAACAAACTATCTGTGAAATGAGATACTAGTAACATGTGGATATTCCATATCACAACAAGCAAAGAGTCTCAACTGAAAAAACGCTGCGCTGCCAAAACTCTCTCAAGCGCGACAGCGAGGCGATGGATAAAAACATTTTGGTGGACACGCGGCCTTACTGTCACTTTTAATTAATCTATAGCATCTTTTACCGGCCCCAATTGTTTTGAATGGTAGTCTATATAAACTGTACAAAACGAAACTTTTTTTCTACCTGATCTGACCTTTTAAAAAGGAGTTTCATTGGTGTAGTCAGGTTGATTTAGTCATATTTGATAGTATTTATGACATGATAAAACCAGTTAATTTAGATGTTTGCACTTTTTGAGGTTGCCTGACAAATATTACAGTGCACATTATATATGATGTGTTTGATTTAACAATACTATCTTTGCACGTTAAAACAACGCATCACATTTTTCCATTTTCCGCTACTCCACTTTATATCCCTTTGTTCCAGTTTCTAGTCCAAATTCAGACAGAGGGAAATAATATTAGGCTGCAAATCTAGTTTAAAAGATTTGTGATATACAGCTAAAGGCAGCTCCAGTTCAAGAAATGGACGGGTGTAATATCTTCTCTTTGGTAAATGTGAGTAACTGCACCGCTCCAGGAGATGTCTATGCCATGACTTTATAAGTATTTTTCTGGGTGAAGAGCTACAGGGTTAAAATCCAACTTGATCCCGGTTCTAGTGCTTGGTGGGTGGCTCAGTCCGGAAACATCTGCACTATGAATTGGAAGACCCAGGCTTAAGTCCTTCCAGAGCCATTTTTGTTAGCTTTTGTGCCCTTGAGCCGGACACTTAACCTCCTTTCTCTACAGGTTCACCCTTTGACTGCCCCGCATCTCTGTTTGTGATATAAGAGCACAGATATACAATAAAAAGAAGCGTACAGTAAACAAGTAGAAAGTTGAAAGCAATATTCCCTGCACAGTCACAACAAAATGGACCTGAAAGCTTTTATGAAAATTGCCCGATATTCCTCTACGGAGACCTACAATACCTTCGTCCAGTCCTAAAACACTATAGATCACTAGAAGTCAATTGTCCCCGTTCTTTAAAGGTGGTCACATTTTCGGATGAGCTTTTAACTGGAAGAGGATATAGAGTAGTCTTATTCTGTCTAGCTATAGCAAGTACTTTCTCCATTAAATGTTCAGTTCACTTCATGGTCCTTTTCCTTCAGAGATACCGTCTAGTTGTAATGATTTTCCAGGTAGGTGATTTTGCCCGCAGGATTGGTCCACTGACTGCAAAACCTGCTGATCAGGTACTTCTTTAATGCAATTCATGTACGTTTATCTGCGTTTATCATTTATCATCATAATGAAGTTGTTTAAATTATCTGGAGATTTGGCAGTTGGGAATATGCAACACTAAAGGAATTGGCACGTCATATTGGATGCTCAAGGTCTGCAGCTTTGACATTGAATTCATGCTCCATCCTTTTGTATCATTCTGTATGCGTTTGGCTTCATTATCCATACTTGAGTCCCCTGAGTTACATTACCTCTTTGATGTAAATGTAGTTTGTATCTTGCAAATCCATCAGTGACTCGTTACTCTTTATTAACAGAAAACAATATGCAAAGTGTAAGTATTTATAAAGCTATAGAGGTTTAAATGTGTTAATATGAGCTTTTAATTACATCTGAGGTATCTTATGTTGACCTAAAGCATGCTAAAATACAGGAAAAATAGCTAAATACACATGGTGCTCACCAGGGGATTGATTTCCCCCACTAATCATGGCTTCCAGATTAATTAGCGTGTATCTATTAACACCCTGTCTGCATTTTTAAGTATAGCATTCACAGTGGAATATTGCTTGCAGGTGTAGTTCAGGCGGTGCATTTAATTTGTTGCAGGAGCTAATCAATCTAGTAAAGTCTAATTGCATATTTGCTTTTTAGTATGTCTCTTGTTTTTAATGTTGCTGTTCACCTGTTTTGAATTGCCAGTCTGTGGATTATGATAAGAAATGCTTTATGTCAGTGGTTCTCAAAGTGTGGTACTCAGGCTTCCTTTGGTGGTACGCAGAGGAATCACTAAATAAATGAATGTTAACACATACATTTTAATTTAATCTTTATTTGAGTAAAGTTTTTTTTTTCTACATTTAAGTACAGTACAGTTTTAATTTAACGTTACAACACATTTTAATTTAATATTTAACATATAAACTGCCTCGTGTTTGAACTGTGCAGAGCTGTAGTTGAATACTTAGGCCTACTACGCTACTGTTTTTTAATGCTGGTCATTATGGTGGTACTTAGAGAGTCAAATATTTTCTGAGGTGGTACTTGGATAAAAAGTTTGAAAACCACTGCTTTGTGATTTAAACAAGAAGGGTGTGTTCCTGGATCAACATCTTTATCAATATCAACCAAACATTGACCTATTATTTAAGACGTGGGGCTGTGATTAACAGGACTGATTAATAAATTATTTTATATTGTTTTTAGCGCTGTCAAATCGATTAATCGCATCCAAAATAAGTGTACTGTGTATAATTGTATATAAATATAAATGTAAATATATATACACACGTGTGTGTGTGTGTGTGTGTGTGTATAATATATATATATATATATATATATATATATACATATACACATACAATACATACACACACAGTGGGGCAAAAAAGTATTAAGTCAGCCACCAATTGTGCAAGTTCTCCCACTTAAAAAGATGAGAGAGGCCTGTAATTTTCATCATGGGTACACTTCAACTATGAGAGACAGAATGAGGAAAAAAAATCCAGAAAATCACATTGTCTGATTTTTAAAGAATTTCTATGCAAATTATGGTGGAAAATAAGTATTTGGTCACCTACAAAAAAAGCCAGATTTCTGGCTCTCACAGACCTGTAACTTCTTCTTTAAGAGGCTCCTCTGTCCTCCACTCGTTACCTGTATTAATGGCACCTGTTTGAAATTGTTATCAGTATAAAAGACACCTCTCCACAACCTCAAACAGTCAGACTCCAATCTCTACTATGGCCAAGACCAAAGAGCTGTCAAAGGACACCAGAAACAAAATTGTAGACCTGCACCAGGCTGGGAAGACTGAATCTTCAATAGGTAAGCAGCTTGGTGTGAAGAAATCAACTGTGGGAGCAATTATTAGAAAATGGAAGACATACAAGACCACTGATAATCTCCCTCGATCTGGGGCTCCACGCAAGATCTCACCCCGTGAGGTCAAAATGATCACAAGAACGGTGAGCAAAAATCCCAGAACCACACGGGGGGACATAGTGAATGACCTGCAGAGAGCTGGGACCAAAGTAACAAAGGCTACCATCAGTAACACACTACGCCGCCAGGAACTCAAATCCTGCGGTGCCAGACGTGTCCCCCTGCTTAAGCCAGTACATGTCCGGGCCCATCTGAAGTTTGCTAGAGAGCATTTGGATGATACAGAAGAGGATTGGGAGAATGTCAAATGGTCAAATGAAACCAAAATATAACTTTTTGGTAAAAACTTAACTTGTCGTGTTTGGAGGAGAAAGAATGCCAAGAATTCCAAAAAACACCATACCTACTGTGAAGCATGGGGGTGGAAACATCATGCTTTGGGGCTATTTTTCTGCAAAGGGACCAGGACGACTGATCCGTGTAAAGGAAAGAATGAATGGGGCCATGTATCGTGAGATTTTGAGTAAAAACCTCCTTCCATCAGCAAGGGCATTGAAGATGAAACGTGGCTGGGTCTTTCAGCATGACAATGATCCCAAACACACCGCCCGGGCAACGAAAGAGTGGCTTCGTAAGAAGCATTTCAAGGTCCTGGAGTGGCCTAGCCAGTCTCCAGATCTCAACCCCATAGAACATCTTTGGAGGGAGTTGAAAATCCGTGTTGCCCAGCGACAGCCCCAAAACATCACTGCTCTAGAGGAGATCTACATGGAGGAATGGGCCAAACTACCAGCAACAGTGTGTAAAAACCGTGGAGACTTACAGAAAACATTTGACCTCTGTCATTGCCAACAAAGGGTATAACAAAGTATTGAGATTAACTTTTGTTATTGACCATCATTTGCAAATAAATTATTTAAAAATCAGACAATGTGCTTTTCTGGATTTTTTTTTCTCATTCTGTCTCTCATAGTTGAAGTGTACATATGATGAAAATTACAGGCCTCTCATCTTTTTAAGTGGGAGAACTTGTACAATTGGTGGCTGACTAAATACTTTTTTGCCCCACTGTATATAAATGCAAATATTTCTTAAATATATACATGAATGAGTGTGTATTCAAATATACATAATAAGGGTGTGAACCTACTCTGGTCTCACAATTTGGTTCGATTACCATGTCATCGATTTGGTTCAATTCGATATCACGGTGCATCACAATGCATTGACGATGCACTGCATCCTCATGTATACAATTTTGTCAGTCAGTTATATGAACTGAACCTTTAATTTTACCTGCTCAAAGAAAACATACTTCTTGAATGTATCAAACAAAACTCAAGTCTGGGCACAGAAGACAAAAGGAGCGTTTAGAACAAATACACAATATACTAAAAGCCACTTCAGGGAGGTGGTCTGGGCCGCTTTCCAGATGAAACTGAACAGGTCTAAATGCATCTGGTTGTTGAAACCACATATGTAAATTTTACTCCTCCCAACAATGCTAAAAAATAAACGTGTGAGTGTTATGGGCTATGACATGTTATAGCCAGATATGACAGCGCTATGGAGCACGCATCGCCACAGACGAGCAACGTTATCCCTTCATCAAGCCAATCATTGCACAAACTACCGCGAATTAAACCGAAATTAAGTCACAGGTGCTCAACATGAAAATCTTCATTAAAAGTAGACAAACTGAATGATGTTACCAGTGCTGTTGCCGTGCTCGCTCCTATTGCGGTCTTTGATTTTGAAATTAGCTGATGATCAATAAAATGCAGCTCATATCTGTTGTTTTCGCTGACGTGAACATTAAATCTACATATAATGCGGGAAATGAAGATCGGATTTATATCCGTTTTGCGGAGATACATTTATGTGCCCAAGTGTAAATAAAATCATGTTAATAAATCAGATCCAGGTCGTGATTACCAGGTTGTTCATAAAAGTCGGAATGTGTCCAGATGTTGGCTTATAAATTAGTTGGACCATTTTAATTACTCGCATCTCGCCTCCCTCTTCCATTGTATGCTACCGTAACAAAGCACGTACGCGACAATGTCAGAAAAGAATCAGTACATTATAATCGGTTATGGTCTATTACTGAACCGATACCAAATCGTCCTCGTCTGCATCGCGATGCATCGTAGAAACGATTAATTTCGACACCCCTAATATATAATATACGTATGTGTGTGTGTAATGTGGTTAATTACGTAAACACAAACTTTTATTTTGGATTTGATTAATCACGATTAATCGATTTGACAGCACTAATTGTTTGTTTATTATATTAATTATTATTATTCAACAGAAATTATTATTATAGATTTCCCTAGTGTAAATCAAATTGTGATAATTATAAATGTAAGCTTATATCATTAATATTAGTATAATATAATAATAATTATAATACATCTATATAGTATCATAATAATATTAATAATGTGCATTTAATATTAATGTAATATAATATTTGGTTTATTGTGTATTGGTTGCATTAATTTAATATCATCTATGACCATTTATCATGTGCATTAAAGTTATATGAAACATATTCATAACATGAAATTCAGGCTATTGTATGGGTTTTTTTTGTTGTTTTTTGGGGGTTTTGTGAATTTGCCGTACACACCTGACAGACTCTAATGTGTGTGTTTAAACCTTTTAAACCTGCACCCTATGTGTTTCCACCTACATCTAGGTTGGCAGTGTTGTTATTTACCACTCTTTTTAACCAACGTTTCTCCCAGTGGGAATTGTGTGCGTTTCAATTACAGTCACTTGATGTTCTGTGCAAAGGCCTGTTGGGAGAGAATAAGTATCGACACAGACCATGTCCAGCATTAACCTCCATATTCAGGCTCCTTTGGGAGATGTTCGCTCAGCCAAACCCATGTAACATCCACTCTTGTTAAAATACAAATGTAGGCTCTGAGTCACGGCGTGCCACATACAATCTCATCTGTTTTCCTGACTGTCTCTCACTCTGAATGACTAGAGCTACTTTGTAATGTTTGAAACGAAGCCAAAGTTTCTGTCAAGACTGCTAATACGCAGTATAAAAGCTGTGTACTGTATATCTGACAATATTAGACAGCCTTTCAACCGCTTTAATTTCTGCAGTGACAGGGTAATACATTTGACATTGAGAATAGCACTGATACACCACATAAAGGGAGCCATTGTGTATGTTTGAGGCCTCTCATACATTAGCATAGATCATTTATCATGCACTCAGAGGTTTTCCGTTTTCCTGGGTCAGGGACCACAAGGAGAGCTGTTTAATGTTTCGTAAGTAATAGTTGCTACCACAGGATTTTTACTGGTGATGATCAGTGTATCTTTCTCTCTTTCTAAATTCTGTCATCATTTACTCTCATGTCATCCCAAACCTGTATGACTTTTTCTTCTGTAGAGCACAAAACAGGTTGTGTGTGTTTCAATATAATTGAAAGTCAGTTGAGTCCAGTGTTGTTGTTGAAAAAAGACAAAAATCTTCAAAATATCTTCTTATTTGTTCCTAACACAGGTTTGAAGTGACACAATTTAAATTCTTGGAACTATCCCATTTATGTACACTGAACAAAATTATAAACGCAACACTTTTGTTTTTGCCCCCATTTTTAAGACTTTGTCTATGTACACAAAAGGCCTATTTCCCTCAAATGTTGTACACAAATCTGTCTAAATCTGTGTTAGTGAGCACTTCTCCTTTGCCGAGAGAATCCATCCATCTCACAGGTGTGGCATATCAAGATGCTGATTAGACAGCATGATTATTGCACAGGTGTGCCTAGGGCTGGCCACAATAAAAGGCCACTCTAAAATGTGCAGTTTTTTGGGGGGGCGGGGTCCGAAAACCATATTTGGCTGGAACTCACTGTCGTATACGCCGATCCAGAGCATCCCAAACATGCTCAATGGGTGACATGTCCGGTGAATATGCTGGCCATGCATGAACTGGGATGTTTTCAGCTTCCAGAAATTGTGTACAGATCCTTGCAACATGGGGCCTTGCATTATCATGCTGCAACATGAGGTGATGGTCGTGGATGAATGGCACAACAATGGGCCTCAGGATCTCGTCACGGTTTCTCTGTGCATTCAAAATGCCATCAATAAAATGCACCTGTGTTCGCTGTCCATAACATACACCTGCCCACACCATAACGCCACCACCACCATGGGCCACTCGATCTCTAATGTTGACATCAGCAAACTGCTCACCCACACAACGCCATACACGCTGTCTGCCATCTGCCCTGTACAGTGAAAACCGGGATTCATCCATGAAGAGAACACCTCTCCAAAGTGCCAGACACCATCGAATGTGAGAATTTGCCCAGTCAGGTCGGTTACGATGACGAACTGCAGTCAGGTCGAGACCCCGATGAGGACGACGAGCATGCAGATGAGCTTCCCTGAGACGGTTTCTGACAGTTTGTGCAGAAATTCTTTGGTTATGCAAACCGATTTTGCAGCAGCTGTCCGGGTGGCTGGTCTCAGACGATCTTGGAGGTGAAGATGCTGATTGTGGAGGTCTTGGGCTGGTGTGGTTACACGTGGTCTGCGGTTGTGAGGCCGGTTGGATGTACTGCCAAATTCTCTGAAACGTCTTTGGAGACGGCTTATGGTAGAGAAATGAACATTCAATTAATGGGCAGGGATTCCTGCAGTCAGCATGCCAATTGCACGCTCCCTAAAAACTTGCGACATCTGTGGCCTTGTGCTTTGTGAGAAAAATGCACATTTTAGAGTGGCCTTTTATTGTGGCCAGCCCTAGGCACAGCTGTGCAATAATCATGCGTCTAATCAGCATCTTGATATGCCACACCTGTGAGATGGATGGATTATCTCGGCAAAGGAGAAGTGCTCACTAACACAGATTTAGACAGATTTGTGAACAATATTTGAGTTTATTTTGTGTACATAGACATTGTTCAGTGTATTTGTACTCATTTTCTTCTTGCCCTAAAAATTTTTGTTAAAAACCAATACATAAAAGACACCAAACTTATTAGGATGCACTGTAAAAAATGATATGATCACTAAGTTATGACAGCAAATGTTTTTACATTGCTTTAACTAATCAAAATAAGTTAAGCAGTTTTCAGCTTATTTTTTAAGTTATACATGATTCAGCTATTTTCAGTTTAAGTTGAAATGACTTAAACATTCAAGTTGATTGTACTTAAAAATAAGGAAGCAGCTTTTTTACAGAATAATAAGCAAATGTACATGTTTGCTTCTGAACCATAATGAATAGTGTCCTTCATAGTATTAATTAAAAAGATCTCATTAAACAAATATTTAAAATATTAAATATTTAAAATATCTGACAGCCTGTGGCTCACACCTCTGAACACGTGTAAACACATTTTCAAATAGGTGCTATGTTTATATATATTTATATTAATTAGACCACATATTTGAGGTCAAAACAACTACAATCTCACCTAAAATACTCATAACACATTCCTGAAACCCAACAACAGTAATATTTGTACAATTTTAGTGGGTTTGCTCCTCCGTCATTGACGCTCGCTGTGTGAAATGCTGCCAGCACTCACTGTAAAGTGATAAGTTGACAACTTAAACAAAAAAAAGAATTGTCAAGTTCACATAACTTAATTTTTTCAACTATGCATGAAGTTTATTTCTTCATAAATGTAAGGCAACTGATTTAAAGTTAAGTCAAATGATCTTTTTTTTTACAGTGTATAGATCTGTTAGAATCAAGCGGAGTGATGCATATGTGAAACGTTTCGATGTGATATCAGTCGAATATCGCACGTCTGGAAAAGGCTCTAAGCCAATTAGATTCGAGATCCAGAACTGGATACGGTACGGGATCAGGCAGCTGTTGAAAGTCACACCGAGAATTTATTGATTGAATTTATTGTGTCCGTTCCTGTTTCTGCAATCAATGAAGGTTATTGTCATCAAAAGAATCACAATAATTGCAGCGGTATCTTGGTGTGATCTTTTCACCGTAAATAACACAAAAGAAAGGCAGGTCTGCCTGACTCATGCCGGCTCAGCTCAAATCTGGACCATTACCCAGAGATTCAACACATTCAGCATTGCTAAGAGACTATGGAACAGAGCCAGTGGGTTTTATGAGGACACGTCTCGCAAAGTGTTGTCAGGGCAATCCCGCTCGCGATAAGTACTCGTATCGTCCATTTTCTCACCGCGTGATTGGAATTTCATATTTCCGTCCTTCACATACAAATGGAAATATTGCACGTCCAAACGCATTCGCATCTCGCTGCTCATAACGTCGAGCCAGGAGTCACCCAGCCTGCAAATTGCCCATGGAAAATTCTTGTTTGCTTGACTATTATGCATGCCACATCCTATTCAGACCTTTGTGTTGGCCGTATCCCCTGCATGCACAATTTCAGCCACGGGACTATGACATTTCCAAAACCCGTCTGTGATCGGTCATGGCGCGCACAATCCCTGAAATATTTTCATCAGGCCATGCGTCTCCCAGCATCTACATTCAGAGACATTATCCTGTCCTTGATGTTTTATCATTAGTCGGGAAGTGTTTGGGCTCCTACTGAGATCTTTTGATGGAGCACAGACAATAAAGTGATGGAGACAGCCAGCCAATTTTGCCTGCTGCGACTGTTCCCCAGCAAGGCGCCTGAGTAGCAGTGCAAAAAAGTGGAATGATAGTCACATCGCACAGCCACAGTACAATAGCTCGGACGCATTTGCCAGCGGCCCATTATTCCGCTGATTGTGCGAAGGCTGTATCCAATATGACTGTGTGTTTATTAATAAATGATTCTCGTAATGTAATTTTCTCTTCCTCCCATTTCCATACTCGCCGCATGATGGGAAATCTGTCTGAAAGATTTGAATCATGTCGAGGGCTTCTTGTAGGGTGCTTTGGTTCAAGCCGCACATAGATCTTTCTTTTCAGATGCAAACTTTAGAGCTGACCGTCCGTGCTGTCACTTTGCAAGGAATAAAATCTCATCCGTTTGTTTGGGCCGTGTAAGTAAATATCTGGTACATCTACATCAGTTGCCGCAGCAATGATGTAAGCGTCAACAGGATGCCGCAAGACTTTCTCATACAACATCTGAGAGCAGCTGTCAGGGGGGAAAGAGAGGATGCAAAACTGGAAATGTTGCCTCTGCTCACGTCCATCACGGCATCTCAGCGAGGCGCATTCATGCAAATACAGCATCCAAAACAGCTGATTTATTTGGAAACAGCTGCACTTTGTGTGACGTACACGTGTCTCGAATGACGAAAAATGACGGTCGAATGCATTCCAAAAAAAACACCACCTCAGATTTTAATCGGATTGGATGTGGTTTGGATCACTTTGTAAACATCGGATTTCGTGTGGGTTGTTTTTCACTGTCCTGTCTACAAACAAAACAACTAAACGGATTTGAGTCAGATATGCCAAAACATCGGATTTTTGCTGCCTGTCTGAACAAAGCCTTTGGCAAAGTGTGTTTTGTTTAATCACACGGCTTGTGTCGGCCGGTGTCATGCCCATTCAAAAGCAGGTTTTTATACAGTACCATTGCTTGGACGTCTAATTCTATATTACTTAAGCCATCATATTTTATTGTTACAGGAAATAAGCCTATCATTTTAATTCAAGTCATTTTCTTTACATTTTTTCTTACATTACGTTTGATCAAATAGCTAGTCAATTTGCCTTTAGCTATTTCAATAACAGTGTTTTGTAGGACAATGCCCCACTGTCAAGACATACGTTTTCATGTAAAAGCAAAATGACAGGCCATTTTCGTTTCAATCAAGGACATTTACGAGCTATTGTCTGTCTTTACACCCGCATATTATTTGGATATTCTTTGGTGGTGATGTTATATACTTATTTAAATGCATTTCAAGTATGATCATGGGTTGCACAACCTGAACATGTTCGATCATGTGCCAGATATTACAGTTGCTAACGGATAGTTTAAAACATTCATTTTGACAGGTTTCAATCCTGTTAATTTTCTCTATAGGGGAATTTATTTTTATAGCAAATGTTTTGTGTCTTGTGTCAGTAAGATTTTTATGCATTAAAGGCACAGTATGTAATTTTCACCTACTAGAGGTCCCCTATTCAAAACAAAGGCATCGCTTGATGACGCCTTGATTTCGTGGAATCATGGGAGTTGTTGTCTTCACCTCTACAGCCAATGGAAAAGAATCCGACGGGACTCGGGCAAAAATCATATTCATGGATGAGCTAATGTATTAAATATTTATTAGATTTACTGTAGTATGAAGCAGGGTGGGGCTAAAAGCCGTTGGAGCGGAACGAGGCCGCTGGAGCGATTGATAATGAGAGACAAGCGCGACACACGGCTCGAGAGCAGTGGAGCTTTTATTATGCCACAGACGACGCTTCCGCTTCTTCCGCTCATGCGTATGTGGGGTAACACAGCGCTGTTTTATCGTATTACATACATTTGAGTGTGTTGAAAGTTATGCTATAATGCTTCTCTCGGTGGCTACTATGAGACACTTGTTGCACACTGTGGGAAGATAGATCGAAATTAGCCATGGTAAAACATGGTACTCGTGACAAGTCAAGAAAACCAGATTTAAACAATAAGTCTAACTGTGTTGAACGATATAACAATGATTCGTTTTCTGTCACTTAATGTATCCAAAAAGTTGCTCACCTGTCCAATAAAACACACAAAATGTTTCTATGATTTCTTCAAAATAAAACCGGAAATCGAGTGGGCATGATGTCATTGATAGGCGACATGCCTTCTGGTTAAAATTGCTTATTTCTCAGTATTTAAACATTCAAACATTTGGGATAATGTAAGTACACAAGTGAAAGACTGTGAAAACTTGCATAACTCCATATTGTCTGGCGAAAGACAGTAACTCTCTGAGAGGACACTTTTTGATTCCGACGTCCCACTGAGTGAATCAACTGAGAATGGCCTTCATTTGCATGTATTTACCTTGCCCCAAATATCCCCCATCTTACTCCACTTCCAGTTGAGAGATCACTTAGAATTAAGGATGGGCGTATCGATATGAAGTATCGATACTGATGTGAGCATCGAAAAGTATCGATACTCAAACAAAAATATCGATACTAAGGTGTTTTTTTGTATTTTATTTAAAAAGATTTTTTATTGCATACAATACAAATAGCCTATGTTACCGAATAGTTGTGTAGTATAGGACTATTTTCCTGCTAATGTGAACCATGATCTGAACGCACGCAAATGCTGCAAGACAGAACCAGTCAATCACAGAGAGAGCGTTCGCTCACTGATGACACTGTATATAAACAGAGCTGCGTTTCCCAAAACTATCATAAGAAACCATTGATGCTTTTGGACAAAAAAAACATTTGTTTGAGTTATTTCACAATAAACAAATAGAAATTGTAGCCTACAAAGTGCAATTACACTCTTTACATTTAATGTTAAAAGCTGATATTGATCATGTTCTCTTCTGTAACTAATGTAAATATAAATCATGTCAGAATAAAAAGGTTGCATTTTATATTATATCATTTTATTATGCAACATCCTGTCACTGGCAGTCCCTGTGAAAATGGACCATGGTTTGTTTTTTACTACAGTGACCTTAGCTCAACTATTTGTAGATTTCCATGGTTACCACTACAAGTAAACATATTTTAACCATGTGCAAACAAAAATATGATCTAATAAGTTGCAAGTAACGGCAGTTTCAGCAGAAGGCTAGCTATTGTACTAGTGCTGGTCCACGGAGCTGTGATGCGTTTAGATGATGACATGTAAAATACTGCTCAGCCTCACAAAAACCAACCACATTCTTTAAGGAAATATAATTGTAACGTACTGAAATAGACAGTAATTGCATTTAGACATGTTCAGACACACATTCATTTAATTTAATTATAAAATATATATATTTGATTTTGACAGGGCCAGCAGAGAAGGCCCTGATGGCCCTGACAGCCCACCACTGCTAGTTAATTAATATTACTCAGTACTTATATATATAATTACACTGTTACAATAACACCTTAAAATACAGCGCAACCTTCATTTTAATTCAATTACATCATGCATAATAGGATTGTAGTTTATTCCCTCATAAAGGCCAGACAGTCTTGTACCTTTCCATTTTTGTCTAATCTTCAAATACATTTTTGTTTCAAAATTAGTTTCAAGTCTGTAATGTTGTGATCAATCTCGAAGCTGGCTGGTTTGGTTCTCGTCTTTGAACTCTTTGATGAAGATTTAAAAAAAGAAATCCCCAATGGAAAAAAAAAAATGAACAAAAATATTTCCGGAACTAAGATGGCTTAACAAGTGGGCAGGCACTGTTGCGCTCTATTGCATTTCTCTGCTTTAGAAACATTCCCACAGCCAAAGGATGCTAATAAGGCTTAGAAGTGAGGAAAATGGGAGACAATAAAGTTTTAAATTGCCCCTTCTAGGATTTGGAAAAAACAAGAAATTGTTCATTAAATTGAGCAGATCACAAGACCTGATAAAAGAACAGCATATCACACAAATCTTTCAATCAAAATGACAGATATTAATCTGTTTGCCACAGCTTACATAGATGGAAAACAAGACAAAAATACAGATTAGGTAAAGATTTTTGTCCATGAAATGTCCAATTGAGATTCAATGACCAAAAAGTCAGGTGTAAAGTGGGTCTTGGTAAAGAGATGTTTCTCTTTCTTTCAGATATCTCTATCATACTAACATGCAATCTTTCCATGAATTCTTTTGTGACTTCTCTCCTTCATTTAATACCTCTTATGTGTGTTTTCATTTTCTCCATCTAGATGTTCTCACCACAACCCCCCCACCCACCACTACCACCATCAACGCTTTCCAAGGTACAGTATCCCATCTGAGCTGCAGGGTTCTCACTCCATCTCACCCTTTTTTACATTTTTCCTGTGTCCTGCTGTGCGTGTGCATTCACGTGTATGTGTGTGTGTGAGAGACGAAGTACACTGCTGATGCATGTTACTGTCCGTGAGCTAAAAAAGACAGCGGGAAGAGGGTAAAGTGCAGGGGCTCGTGCGGAGGCGGGCGGGCCGCCCTAATAAGATCGAGACGCAGATAGTGGACTCGGTGGCCTTGCGGTGCCTCACCGTCATTTGTCACTTGTCAGGTTGTGCTTGTCAAATCCTTTTCTGTCACTTGCCTGATCTTTCACCGTAGAGATTCATTTTGGAGTAAAAATCATATCAGGATCTTGGCATGTCCGTGCCACAGATTACGATTACAAATATCCTCGACCTTCCACAAGAATGAAATCAACACATCCTTGAAATGCTCTGATGGGACATATTGACAGTGATTTATTGTGCTTCTTAAATGTTGTTGTCAGTTGTCATTATCAATTTTTCAATAGTGGTTTTATTCTGATCTTGATGAGGTTTTCTTGAGCGCTTAAACACACTTGAACCAATCCAGGTTTATTAACAAGTAAAGGAAAGCTCAGGACTAGGAGAAATCCCAGCAAATCAATCAAAAGCAGGTACATTCTTAACTCTTTCCCCGGCATTGACGAAATTTTCCGGCTTTCCGTGTTTTCACTGTTATACGCTAGGGGGCGCTAGTACACATCTTCTGAAAGAGTTACTGAATCTCCTGATCAAAACAGACAAAGAAGACGCAGAAACGAGCGATATCATGTCATATAATGCGATCATCAACATTAAACCGCATATAAATCGAAACTGCCTAATGTTATTGAATGAAATGTCGACCCAGGACGAGCTACAGGACTGTGCAAACATTAAGGTGTTGATGGACTTGATCTACTCCATCTATCAACGTTCTGAATTGGATCCGGATGTAGTCTTTGACAAAAACATTATTTTCTCTAGCCTTGAAATCTAGACGCACCCTAGCGGCAGCAAATCTAATTTGCAGACAGGGTAGTCTAGCAACTCTCTGTTGGCGTGCGAACTGGAAAAACCAAACTCTGGTCAAGCCAATCACATCGTGTATAGAGTCGGTGGGCGGGTTTAACATAATGATGGCAGAGTTGTCGCGGTTTCGCGTGCTACTTGTAAACAAAGAAGCTGGCGAACAGCGGCCTTTTGAATCGGCTTTGGCCGCGACTCTGGAAGGCGTGGAGTTAAGCTTCTCTTTGAGAAAAGAACAAAGAGCGGCACTGAAGTCTTAAGAAAGGAAGATGTGTTAGTGCAGTTTAATCTTTCAACTAGCTCCGCTTCACCTTCTTCGTTGCTCTGGTTGGTTGTAGCGCTATCCTATTGCGTACAGAGGGAATTTGAAAGACAACCGTTTATCCCGCCCCTCGGTTTGAGCCCTACCAATGGTGAGTTCCAAGACATGTGGGTCTGGCTTGTAGGGCTAGATTTTCTCAGCTTTTTGCTCAAAATTGCCTATAAGTGTTGAAAAAAAAAAAATGCATGAAGCTAGAATAATTTGAACAATAGTTTTTTGAATTATAGTTTTTTTAGTTTGTTTAAAAGCAGAGGGTCTGTTATTTCTTTTGACATATTGCATGTTCAGATATTCATACAACTACATTTTCTGAGGGCCATGGATTTGTGAAAATGGTCAAAAACACTTAGCCTAACGTCGTCATACTCAGATTCTAGTCAGAACAATTTGATTGGTCCGAACAGCTCTGGTTCGAGTATAGTTGCTCCACAACGAATCAAGTCCAGACCGAACTTCCCGACCTCAAATGTTGTGGGCGGGGCTAAGTTCGGCTGGCATCCAGGCTAAAAAACTAAAAGAAAAAGATTTCTATTTCAAATAAACACTGTCATTTTGAACCTTCTATGCATAATCCTGAAAAAAAAAATAATCACAATTTTCACAGAAATATTAGCGGCACAACGGTTTTCAACATCGATGATAATAAGAAATGTTTCTTGAGCAGCAAATCAGAATGATTTGTGAAGGATCATGTGACACTAAAGTGTAATGCTGCTGAAAATTCAACTTTGCATCACAGGAAAAAAAATAATTTGAAAATATATTCAAATAGAAAACATGTATTTAAAATTGTAACAACATTACTATTTTTACTGTATTTTTGATACATATCTTAATATACAACAGATATTTATCATGTTTTTTTAATTTCATGTCAGATGTCATTATCAATTTTCCAATAGCTGTTTTATTCTGATCTTAATGAGGTTGTCTCGAGCACTTTAAAATACTTTATGAACAAATCCATGTTTATTAACATGCAAAGGAAAGACCGGGACTAGGAATCCCAGCAAATAAATCAATGGCAGGTAATTGGTGCTATATAGAAATGTAATGCATTTTTGATGAGCTAGCAAAGAGTGAGAAAGGATAGGGTGCACACTCTACTATCAAAAAAATCAATTAAGCCATAAAGTCTTGCCGAAACGCTCAGTAGCTTTAGGGGGTGACATTTAGAGATGATTGCCATTTATAACACAAAATAAATGGCTAAATGGAAGCACCGATAGTGGCACCTTTAAAACAGATGCCGCACTTTCTCCTCTTTCGTAAAATCGTCATGCACGGCGAGTAGAAGCCGGATGGTGTCAGCCTTTCAGAGGAATCATCTACACTCAGGACTTTTCTGTGATCATCAGGCTGAACTAAGTCATGTCTGGTGTTCTCTCGGAAGAGCCGTTCTCTTGTGTTTCTTCCCGGGCCTAACTTCTCCGCATGCAGAGTAAGCATGTAAGAAGTTTATTGGTGTAACCGTCTTAACCTCGGATTACCATTCAAGCAGAACTTGCTTTCAAGCAGACATGACGGGTAATCCACTGACGTTGAGGAGAACTCGAGGGACCTGCTAGCCATCTGAAACAGTCACAGCGTTTTATCTGATATGCAGTCTGGTCTTGACAGAACGTGACCCTGGGTCCTGCGCGTTTATCTGTGGGCATGAGGGGTCAGGTCAGGGGAATTGGAGCTGCCGTGGATCAGCGATTAATATTGATAGGTGCGTGTAAGTGCCAAGCTGGTTTATGTGCAAGGGCAAAAAAGTGGATATATGGATGCATATGGAACAACCCCTCACAGCATTATGTTATCAGTATTGCATATGTTTGATTGTTTTATCAACATTGCATTTACACTGCATAAATGCAGCATATGCTTACTTTTGGGGCCTTTTGTAGCTTTTATTTTTATACAGTAGAGACCGGAAAGTGATGGAATAGCCTGATCTCATTAACATCTGTGTTTATACTAACTTTTCGCATGTTTGGATATACAATAAAGAGATATTGGCTGCATCTTGAACATAAGTATTTACATATGCACTACGTTGGAAATATAACAGATCTTTACTAAGCTTTTATATTGTGCTTATATTCAGGGGTGGACAGTAGTGAAGCATTTTTACTTTCTACTCAAGTACATTTTTCAAGTGTCTGTACTTTATCAGTTTTTTTCTTTAGAAAACTTCAACTTCGCTACATTCCAAAGCATAATGTCATATTTTTTACTGCACTACATTTCATAAATAAAAGCTTTTTTTTACCTTTAATTAGGGGTATAACAATATACCGTTAATCGATACATCGCAATATAAAAATGCGACGAAATGTATCGTTGATGTAAACGATATGATTCGCAATTAGAGTTGTTTTATCCAAGGCTTAACTTGCTGTATTTATAAGGTATAATTCACCCACAAATGTAAACTGTCATTATGTACTCGCCCTCATGTCGTTTTGTTTAACTTCCAAACACAAATGAAGATTCTTTATAAAACCTGAGAGATTTCTGTCCCTTCATTTAAAGTCCATTCCTCTCAAATTTAAGAGATCCAATAAATGTCATAAAGACATCGTAAAAATAACTAATCGAGTGGTCTAATCCAAATCCAAGTCTTCTGAAGAGACACCATGGCTTTATATGATGAACAGATTTACCACGACGCGCATACTGTAGTAAACGCGGACGTACAAATTATTGCAAAATTTTTTGGATGAGCTAAACATTTACAGTTTGAGAATAGTCATGTTGACACGCGTTCTTAGAACTGTGACTGATTGCATTGATCATCTGAAACGCATGCGCTACCGGAATGACACTCCTTATAGTAAAAAAGCAAACATTTAAATCACCAGATCACATTTGGTTTTAGTAGTGTGATTATTCAAAGCATTTTAGATGGTTTATTCTTATATGTAGCCTAAAGCGTGAGGGGGGAAAAATTTGAAATACGGAGTTTCAGTGACATTACTACATTAAACGACTATATATAATGTTAAATATAATTTATAATGATGCAATGGGGGAATATTTGTGGATCCTGATAATAATACAATAATAATAATAATAATAATAATAATAATATTATTTTAAGAATAAAAAAAAAGTAAAAGAATTTTTTTTTATTTTGACTTAAAATATCTCTGCTTAAATAAATATATTTGTATAGTTAAACTACCGTTCAAAGGTGTTTTTAATTGTATTTTTTTCAGCAAGGAGACATTGAATTAATCAAAAGTGACATTTATAATGTTAACGATTTCTATTTCAAATGAATGCTGTTCCTTTTAACTTATATTTTAACTATCTTGAGAAAACTTTTATTATGGTTTCCACAAAGAAATTATGCAGCACAGCGGTTTTCAACAATGTTAATAATCAGAAATTTTCTTGAGCAGCAAATCAGCATATTAGAATGATTTCTGAAGGATCATGTGACACTGGAGACTGGAGTAATGATGCTGAAAATTCAGCTTTGCATCACAGGGAAAAAAAAACAATTTTTAAATATATTACACTAGAAAACATCACAATCACAAATTGTAACAATATCGATATCACAATATCAAAATAATGTTTAATCACATAAATTCAGCCTTGGCATTGAAGATAAGAGACTTATTTCAACAACAAAAGAAAATGTTTTTTTAAATGTTATTGACCCCAAACTTTTGAATGGTAAAAAGTTAGCATTTTAATTATTTTTAAGTTCCCAACCTCACCCATAACCCAAACTACTTATTAACAAATATGAAAATGTAGATACAGTGAAAATATTTTGGTACAATATTCTTTCATATAATATATAAAGTATAAAGTAGTAAAGTACATAGATTTGGAATATATTAATGCACAAATAAAATGGAGTGCCTTTATGATCATTTTATGCTGTGGTGTAACTATATATTTAGTAATATAAATATAATATAAAACGGTGGTAAATTGCCCAAAAATAACCATCAGGTTCACTTGTTTCAGCCACACTTGTTCATGACATCACACTGTAAAAAAAGTACAATAAACTTGGATGTTTAAATAATTTCAACCTAAATTACATTCAACTGACTTTAAAAAATGAGTTGAATCTTGTAAAACTTATTTTGATGAGTTAAAGCAATGTAAAAACATATGTTGTCATAACTTATTGATCATATAATTTGTTTACAGTGCACTTTTTGTGGGAGGGGCTCTCAAGATTTGTAATGCACCACTGAGCAGGCCTGCAAGTTCAGTCTGTGAGTATGAGGGGTCAGCTCAGCATTATTTGATTCCGAGGGGATTGGATCTGCCATTGGATCCGTGATTAATATTGATAGGTGCAAGTGAGTGCCAAGCTGGTTTCCGTGAAAGGGCAAAAAGCGTATCATCCAACTGGATATATGGATGCCCTGCTGGGTATTGATAAAATATATAAACCAATGCAGACAGCTGAGCTCTAGGTTAGGTGCACCGCAGGGCGGGTCTATATTTTATAAGTGTGTCAAGTTAGAGGTGTTTTTTTCTTCTTCTTCTTCCAGAAAATGCTAGATGTGAATGCACATACACATCAGTATCTGTAGATGTTTTTCTCCTCTCGTTATCCATTATCGCCACCTCAAACTTCCCTGTCCTAGAAATCTCCTCCATGAATCTCCCAAACAATCCAATTAAGGCCGCAACATGGAGACAGGCAGCCGGACGGATCCGATTGTTGACTCAGTCACTTTTAGCAGCTTTGTTTTTTTGCGGTGGGACGTTTAAAGGTTACCAGATTTGCTTTAAAACCCTTTGAACAGACAAAAGATGATGTGTCATTGCTCCGTATGTAGACATCAGCAATGTTTTCCTATATAATGAGTTCCTCCTCAGAAATTTTTCAAGGCCTATCCAATATGTCCTGGCTGAGCTCACTGTGCCTGCAGGTAAAGCGGAGGGTGCTGGGCTCATGGATCTGTCTGCTGAGCGTCATTTACGCAGCTCTGCGTGGGAATGATGGAGTTGCTGCCGGCCAAACAACACACTGAAGACTTTGTGTATCATTAGTCTTAAAACAAGCTCTCCAGCTTTGGCTGTGATTTAATTTGTCACCGGGAATGTACTGCGTTCCTTCCCACCTTACGATCTTCTTTCACAACACAATGCCAGGGAAGGCTAATTTTAGACTTTTCTCACTGTTTGTTGACTTGAGGCACATAGTATCTTGTTTTCTAGCATTGCTGTCAGTGCATTTATAATATGCAAGCTTTTGGCTCCTTAGCTGACTTAAGCCCAATGCACACTATTCTACTGAGACAAACTGCGGGTTTTGTGAAAAGATGGCAGAATTGGCAGTCTTTGATCGTTTAGTGTGTCACCCTCACTGATGGATAATTAAATGCCTGAATTGATGAATTGTACGACAGGCTATCAATACATATTTGTAGATTCACAATGAGTACGTTTACATGGTTAACAGAACTCCGATATTAATCTGATTAAAGGTGAACTATGTAGGATTTTTGCAGTAAAATATCCAGAAACCACTAGGCCAGTGTTATATATTTTGTTCAGTTGAGTACTTAGAATGTCCCAAATGTTTTCAACTATTTGTAAATCGTGAGAAAATTGCTATTTTAACCAAGGAACCGGGACGTGTGAGCTACGGGTGTGAGGGAGTCGCCTGTCGATTGCGTCATATCTGCGTCACCCTCGGTCTCCGGTTTTATTCAGTGAAACACTTTACTCTCACTGCATTGTGAACAAGTGTCATAGCAGCCGCCGAGCGAACGTCATAACTTCCTTTTCAACACACTCAGATATATCTAATATACGATAAACAGAGTTGCGTTACCTCAAACTCATGACTGGAAAAGAGGAAGTGGCGCCGGCAACCGTGTCATAATAAAAGTCCCGCCAGCGACTATGCCATAATAACAGTCCCGCTCTTCAATCGCTCCTGCGGCCTTGCTCAGCTCCACAACACTCGGTCCTGCTCTGCTTCATACTACAGTAATGTTAATAATCGCATCCATGAACATGATTTCTGCCCGAGTCCTATCCTGACTCTTTCCCACCGGCTGTGAGGTGAAGACCACATGTCCCAAGATTCTGCGCTCAAACTTGCCGTCATCAAACTATGCCTTTGTTTTGAACAGGCGACCTCTAGTGGACGGAAAAGTTACATAGTGTAGCTTTAAGACAATACTCTGATTAAGAAGCTACCATGTAAACAGTGATTTCTAGGGATGCACCGAATGTTCGGCAACCAAAATTATTTGGCCGAAATAAGTGGAAAGGCAGAATAAATTTAACCAAACAATGACGTTTTTGATGACGCGATCAAATGTAGCAACCAGCGCATGTGAGAGAGAGGCTTCTAAATGCAGCACATGTTGGAAGTGTGGAAGCATTAAGCCTTGTTTATTCTTTAATCTGGCTCCGCAACGCAAGCCTCCGCTGACTGCGCGTGCACCTCGTCCGCTTGGCACTCTGGGATGACGTCGTTTTTGACGCGCGCACCCTCGTGCTCGTGCGGACATGTTGAGTACAAACAATGCGTTAAAGTGTCTGAGAAATATATACAGAAATGACTGTTTGCAGACACTTTTCTGCTGAATTGTCTAAGCATCCTCAAATGCAAGCGAGAGCACCCTCAGTTGATACTGTAATAATATATTGGCAAATGCTCCAGTGCATATTTGTGTCTGTAGAACGTCAAATGTATCAATTTACAACGTGACATAGTTGTTGATCTCTTGTACGCAATGGCCAATATGTTTTAAGCTAGTCAGACTCCACTCACTGCTCAAACCGCCAGAGTTTTTATTCAGTGGTGAGTTATACAGGCTTGCAAAACCTCTCATGAACAAACAAACAAAATTTTATTATGATTTGATTATGACACCTGTAGGCATAATAGGCCAAAGACAAGATAAGGTGACCAAATAAAAATATTTGTATTTTATTTATTAAAGTTATATTGTGCTTTGTTTGTATAATGTCTACTGGAATACTAAAAATGTTCAGTGTTAAATAAATATTTTTAAATTGTAGTTTTGTAAAAAAAAAAAAAATTTTTTTTTATTTTTTTCAAAAGCAAGACAAAATAGTAAAAAAGCTAATTTATGCAATGGTGAAAAAAATTGTCAAAATAAATGGAATTTTTTTTCTAAAAAACACGTTCTGTGTTTGGCTTCGGCCTTCGGCCAAGTGCTTTATTGTTATTCGGCTTTGGCCAAGAATTTTCATTTCGGTGCATCCCTAGCGATTTCTAATGACCTTAATCTGGTTAAAGTCATCGAATTAAGACATGTGGAGTATGCCTATTTTAGTCGCATTAATCTAACTATTAACGTCATGTAGGAGTTTTCGCCACATTTTGTTACAGGACACATGCACACCAGGCAAGTGCAGAGGGGAAGGCTTTGGGGGCCTGGCCTTTTTAAAAATGTATCAAAAGTGCCCCTCTCAACAATCATCAATAATATTGTGGCCAATAAAACAGAATTTGAATTGTAATTAATATAAAAACGCGTACAAAACAATAACAAAGCGCTCAAATGTCAAAAATTCCCGGTTGTTCTGTCTGAAATGTTGTTGCTATGACGTGTTGCTATGGTGCGTGTGTCTTGCTTAACTGCTCATTCTGACACTGCCATTGTAAAAGTCAAATACAATAAGTTTGTATCTGTAATCCCATATTCATAATTGTGAGCAAACTGTCTGCTTACAACAGTGGTCGGGAACCACTAGGCTCGTAAGCCATATGGGTGATTCAGGGAAAGCCTGTGGCTGGACGGCAGGAAAAAAACTATCCAAACAATCATGATATGGAAACCTTTTTTATCATTAATCAAAGCTATTATTCAAAATGTAGGCTTTCAAGAAGGCAAGAGGGGCAGTGTCTCTTAAAAAAACATGAGACAATATATAATATTACAAAAATAAAACAATGTAAACATCAGTGGTGGAAAGAGTACTGAAAAAACATACTCAAGTAAAAGTACTGTTGGTTGTCAAAAAAAATGTAGTGCTGGTAGAGTAAAATGACCTGTCCTAAATACTACTCAAAGTAGGAGTAAAAAGTAGCCCTTTTAAAAGTACTCAAGAGTAGGAAGTATTAAGCTATTAATGTTATTCCACCTTATACCCTGCAAATTAAAAATGTAGCTTACTCTTTTATGGATGATTCTCAGTAAGAACAAAAAAAACAAGAGCTCACCAACAGTATTTCAGTATTTTTGACTGCTAGCCTTAAAAATACAGCCATGTAATATTTGAGAAAGCAACCAATAATCTGGTAGCATTTATGACAACCATTCTGTAGAGGTTTTCTTGCAGGTTAATTAAAAAAGGTTACAAAGCGTTGTACATTAACAATTTTACGTAAAAAAAAAAGCAGAGTTCTTTCTTTTCTAGATGCATATACTGTTTTAATTTCAATGGATGTTTTTCAAGAATACGCTTCAGAAATCAGAATCGAGTAACTCACAATTTAACCACTGATTATTTTTGCATGCAATTAAAAAAATAAACCTGATTTAAATATAAATCTGATGTTTAATGAAAGTTATTTGCTAGGCTATATACATGGACAAAAATGTTAAATTGCCATGTGAGAATTAATGCGTTTACATGCTGAGCGAAATTGATGTAAGGGACACAAATCTATGCCTAATGTCTAATGCACTTTGAAGCCTGGCAAACAATCAAGCTAAATTAAGTGTTTCCATCAGATGGCACCTCGAGCTCCCGCAGCGCTAACAGAATATGTACAATTTGTGCGTGTATTAGAAAATGTAATATTCTGCAGTCAATTTTTTGTAATTGTTTTGGCAATTTCTGGATTTCAGTCATCATACAGTAACCAGCAACAGCCCCCTTTCACAGGGACGTCGTTAGGCCTATTTTAAGGGGGTTGAAGCTACCCCAAAATGTTCCTAAGCCCCCCTAAATGATAATAAGAACAACATTTGATTTATCAATAACCGTATCCTCATTCATATTTAGACACAACAAATGATATATATCCAGCTACAAAAAAAAAAGCAGAAAAGTCGGAAGTTGGACAGAAGTAGCCTAACAAAGAGTCGTTGTGCTATCAAGATGATGCACCGCGTCTCTTTGCATTGGTGTGAACTGTGGCAGCTTTCAGAGCGTTGCAGACCGGAGCGCTACTGCAATTAACTGCCTGGAGGATTCATCTCGTCTCGTCGTTACCAAGGTTATAACCGTTAACGAAAATGAATGAAAACTAGGTGGGTTGTCGTTAACTGAAATAAAAATAAAAACGAGGCATTACAAAAAAACGACAACTAACCAAATCTGTAATGTGTGTTTGGCAAAACTAAAATAAAATTATAGATTAAATGTACTTAGCTTTCGTCTTTATCAATGTCTTTCATAGAGCAAATAACGTTCAGATGCATTTCCGTTCCCTCACGCTCTCTCTCTCTCACATACACGCGCGCCACACACACATACACGCGCGCGCACACACACACCGCCGTCTTCATGAGAACGAGTGTTCGACGTTGAAAGCAAGTTCGCGAAAGGTTGGTATCTCGTGAGCACCTTTACACAATCACACATTAAAAAGTGCTATAAAAATATTTTTAATTCAGAATATAATTTTGTCAGTGTGTTAATGTCGACCCGAGAAGTGCTACTTTAGAAAGTTAACTAGTCGCAAGTTTGAGGTAAAATGCACGTGGGTTGTCGATGTCAAAACACTATAGAAGCTGTGCTATTAAATAATGTTATGTCATTAGGCTATTGTATAGGGTAAATTTAGTATAGGGTGTGAAAATTGTACAGCTGTGTTATTTGTAGCCTATAGGTTTAGCTCAATTTAGGTTTAGCTGTATATTTGTATTTTAGCTCTAAAATGGGTTGAATACATGCGGTTCTGTGTAATTAAATAGCATTATGTGGACAACTTATCTTATATAGAGAGGAATAGTATGCTATTACTTTATCATGCATTTACATGAGCAGACGGATAGCATTTAAGTCATTGCTTAGTAACTGATAAGTGTAGCTCTAGATGTGAGTGCAAAGATTTTGCAAACGCAAGTTACAAATACCCTGGGGGCTAATCCCCCCCAGTCTTCCAATCCTAGTGACGTCCCTGCCCTTTCATAAAGTGTGCATGGAGTCACAGGACTGATTATTCGTCTTAGCCAATCACGTTGACAGGAAATAAATTAAGGGAAAATAGCGCAGTAATAGTACCGATACAGCACTTAAAATGTACTCAAGTAAAAGTAAACTACTTAAGTACAATTCCTGAGAAAAAACTACTCAATTACAGTAACGAGAGTATTTGTAATTCGTTACTTTACACCACTGGTAAATATATATTAAAAATGTTTTATTAAAAAGTATAAAAATCACTCGTTTATTTCAAGTAACACTGTCCAACAGCGACACCCGCAGGTAAAGTTACAGCGGGTTGCCTGAGCCCATTGAATTTTAACAGACCCGCCAAAGTCGCGCTATGATTGGACGTCGGATAGCGTAGCGTGGCATGGGGACGTAACGACATGCCATTAATCGAGCCATGTTCTATAACATGTAAAACAGGAACATGAACGGAATATTCCAAAAGCAACTCATGTAAACACCTTAATCAGAAAACTGTCTTAATCAGAATAAGGTCAATAATTCGATTACTGCTGTCCGTGTAAACGTAGTCAATCTCTCAGTTCTGTTTACAATTTGATTTGTTTCTGATTAATTTAGTATATTTCCATTATAATCAATTATAGTACATTTTGGTTACATATGAAAGAAATTCTCTCTCAACTGAAATTTTAAACGATGCATGGAGAACCTTAACTTTTACCTATGTTCGGTTCAACAATAGAATTTGAATGGCAGCCTATGGTGACATTTTAACTAGTGAAAATTCAATTGTTGATATCAAGAATTCATATCCTGAATAAAAGTCGAAACGGCTTGCCATAAGTACCGCAATTGATGACGTGTGTGAAAAAGAAATAGACGTTGATGATATATGATATTTAATTTAAATATCTTGTTATTTATCATCCCCTTCCCATTAAGGTTGTATTATACAAGTACCTTGAGTTTGCTTTGAAGAATGAGCAGCCCAATAATTGACTCGTTCATCAAACACTGACAGACTTCAACATTAGCACAATGGCTTGCTTGACAAGTGTCATAATTTGACTCGGTTGATGATGTAAAACGGCCAATAGACCCTGTCACTTGTGACCAAAGTCCTAAGTCTGGCATAAAAGACGATTGATGTCGCACGGCCTGCTTTGGCTTCTCCCCAAGATCTCACCAGGCTCACCAGGCTCACGTACAGTCCGACAAGCAACCGTCGCAAAGGATAGAAAAAAAGTCGCGCGGTGTGCACTTGGCTTTAGACAAAACCGAGTGCACTTGGCTTTAGACAAAACCGAGTCTATTAAAGGATTTCTTTTTTTGAAAAGAAATGAACAGCGGTGGCTTATTATCAGGCGTCATTCATCGCAACAGCATGGTGTCACACAGCAAGCTTCACAGTACCCACATAGAGTAAATCACTGTGAATTCCCATCAGATGCAGTTGTACTAATCAGATGTGAAAACAGTGTGCCAGATGTTGCCTTTGGTCACCCCATATGAGCTCCTCAGAGAAGTTTCCTCTGTTGATTTTTAGAGAACAAAGAACAGCATCAAATGAGTGAAATGCCACAAACCGTGCAGCCTCTTTTAGTGCCGAATCCCCTGTGATTACTGCACGTGGAGTGATGTTTAAAAACCCTTCGTTTGTATTTTACCCTATGCTCTCATTAAATGATACATGATGTTCTGCAGAATGTAGGCTATGAAATAGCAAAATACCACAAACTGCTCTTACTGTTATATATTTTATAAGCAGCATAGTATATACATATTCTGTATGCATTTTCGGTTTGTCAAAATGTACAGTATACATCAGTTAAAGATGCAAAATCTTTGCCTGTCGTGAATTATTCCTTACATATTTAACATTGTTACATTATTTAAAGCACTTAACGCACATTCATTCGTTCAAATTTTTTTTTAAGACTGGAATAAAGCACCAGCGCACACAAACAATCCTTTTTATCAGTCAAATGCATTTAAAACCGTAAACTCAACTGGTAAGAAATATGATCAGATATAAACACTGTTAATGAGAAGACGAGCACTGGGCTGGTGCAGGTTAGCGGGGAATATATTTATTTATTATTCAGATTGCACAGTTGGAAAGAGAATATGTTTATAGGAACATTTCAGCAGGCTCAAGATAATTCATGTTAACGCAGAGAACATGATTTGTTGTTTTAAAGGTGTCATGAACTGGGTTTTATTTTTGTATGCTGTTGTCTGGGGTCAACTTATGATGTTTGCGTGGTTTTTTCATTAAAAAACGTCATAATGAATAAGTAATAGGCCGTTTTCTGCCACGGTTTTGAGGCTCTCTGAAGACACGCTCAGTTTTGATGGGCGTGCCGCACTGAAGACTTGGAAGTAAACGGCCACGGCTAGGATTGGAAAAGATTTGCATATTTAATATGCTTCAGCTCCCTGTCAGTACATGTAGGGATTGTTTTAAAAGCATGTGTGAAACCGTTCACAGGCCTCATGAAATGCCTTTATCAAACAAACACAATGATTCATCTCTCATCCACCCGCGATTGATTGGAACGTTATTTTTGTATTTTGGCCTGCCCGATCAGTGAATAACCGCAACCTGTACACACACACACACACATGCATTATTTCTCTAATTAAGATAGCCCGTCGGCAGGCCGATGATGTTGGGCTTTGCGAGCACTGGCATTACAAGTCCGAGTCTGATCACGAATTAACCAATAACACCTTCTCCAGCCTGTGACAGCGTGCTAAGGTATGTAATCAATAGATATCTAACACATATAAAAAAAACTCACATAAGTGTGTTGCAACAATCCTGTCGGATCCATTATAGAAGGCACAGCATTGTGTTTTAATCTCAATAAGTTGGGCCCTATGAAATCAGTTTTATTTTTTCCCAAATTCTGTTTAATTTTTCCCCAAATTCCTTTTTTTTTTTTTTTTTAATTTTAGCTAATTCCTTTTTTTTACGTAAAATTTTTTGGGAATTCAGTTTTTTTTACCCTTAACTGTTATTTTAGTCGTGTTAAGAGTGTTTTTAATGTTAATATAATAGAACATAAAACATAAAATAGGAATGACTTTAAATTTATTGAGGTAACAAACATCACATTTACTTTTCAGGACAAATACTGCATGATGCAACATAACACTGCCCTCTAAGTATTTCAAGTCACAACAAAATAATAGTGCTGTGAATTGATAATAAAAAACGAACTAATCAAAAAAATGTCTGTAATTAATCATGATTAATTGCAATTAAAAACATTGGAGTTTTTAATATTTTGATATTGTAGTAATTTCAGTTACTCTCCAAATTAATGAAGAAACAATTTACAGACAGTTTATTTTAAATATGTGTTGTAATGGCATCTTTTTATGAATGAAGGCCAGTATCACTGATATTAATGTCTATATGAAACATTAATGACGTTACATTACAGTATAACTGAAAGCTACCAATTTCAACATTTATTAGGCTTTAAAAAATAACAACTTTTAATTTAATTGAACTTAAAACAATCTTTACATAAACCCATTATAATAAATGTTATATTTACCTGTGGCCTTCCCTGTCAGACATAGTCTACACAGAAATTGAATAAAGTTATCAACATCTTTCTTAACTGCATAAATAATAAGTGAAATATAGATTAATCATCATTAAAGCTACAATCTTCTGTTCCCGTTGTTCTTTGAACATTAATGACAGACATTATCAGTGCTACTGTCACTTTAAGATCTACCTCTGCCGAACATGATGTGGATAAGACGTGCTGACCCGCGCATCTCATTTTCTCTCAAGTTCATTTAAGACATTATTTTCCATGCAGTACACTAAAGTGCATTAAAAACAAGGCAAAATACAGCAAGCACTCCCCGCGAGGGAACTGCTCAGCTCGGTACTGAGGGCTTAGCGTTGAGTTTCTTAACTTTTTCGCCGACGAAAGCAAAGCCGTGGAGAGCCGCTTCGCCATACTTTCATTGTTTTGAAGGGGGAGCTGAAATGATGGGAAGGGTTGTGTCGCCCAGATTTGCTTCCCCCGGTCTGCATTTCCCCCAGACATACGTTCTTCTCCCACACAAAACAGCATTTCATTAATTTCAAATATGTAAAATTCCGGGAAATTCCGCATTAACACTAGATTCCGCGTTAATATGCCAATTCCGCGATTCCGTGATCGCGGAAATTATAGGGCCCTAAATATGTCTGCAAATCCAGTCTCGACCTGTATCTTGTTTACAATCGATTCTGCTGTGAAATGAAGCGAACAATGTCTTACGCACATGAGCTGCTCGTTAGCGCAATCCGTTTAGCTCCATGAGTCAGTGCTTCTGCATTCTGTGACGTCAGTGGTCGACATATTCTGAGATCTCTCGTTTTCTGGGCCTGGTGTCAATAAAAGCTTTTCTTAGACTAACAAGGACGTTTTCAGCTCTGAAACTTACAGGATATTCTTATATCACGATTAACTTTTATATATCAAGAGCTCAAGGGAAAGTTGATTTCTCAATTCATCACCCCTTTAATCAATTGGCAGGCAGCAATGAAACGTAGTGATAATCTGTAACTAACTCCGTACTTTTTTTTTCAGTTGGACCATTTGTTCTTAAAGGTCCTGTTCTTTGTGATCCCATTTTTCAAACTTTAGTTAGGGTGTAATGTTGCTGTTAGAGCATAAATAATACCTGTAAAATTATAAAGCTCTAAGTTCAATGCTCTAAGACTACATCCCTGTACTCCCTGCTTTAATGACGTCAGTAGAACAGTTTGTTGACTAACCTCCGCCCACAAGAATACGCAAAAAAGGGGGCGTGGTCTTGTTGCTCTCCCACGTGGAGAAGAGGAAGTGTTGCGTTCATAGAGTGTGTTTGTCGCCACGTCGTCGAGACGCTGTTATTTTCATCCCGGAGTCAAATCACCTTTGTTTGGCCTTCAGGGACGCTGTACTTTGAGCGCATGCATCTCCCCGTTATGGTAAGAGGCGTGACCTTTTCGGGGGAACGTGCGCTAAGCTGCTGTCGAATCACAACATGGGAACCGCTGGAACAATCAGAACTCGTTACGTATTTCTGAAGGAGGGACTTCATAGAACAGGGAAATCATCAAGCCGTTTTTAGGACAGTGAAAACAGCGGTATACAGATCAGTAAATTGTGTGAAAAATACTGTTTTTTTTACACGCGAAACATGAACAAATGTTATATTGCACACTGTAAACACAATCAAAGCTTCAAAAAAACAGGAAAAACGGGACCTTTAAGGTTCTGCCTAAGTGAACCGGAAGTTGCAACTGATTTTATTTCAGTGCTGTGACGCATTTCCAAGTGAAACGGAATATTGAATAGAGGGCAGGGTTTTACTTCAGCGCTCCTCCTCTCCATCTCTTGCTCATAGCAGACTAACAGTTGGAGGGGAGTGCTTAAGGATATTCAAACCCAAGCCGGCAAACTACAGTCATCGGAAAGGGAATGCCATTCCAGACCGGAAGTTACTTTTCAGATTTTGATTAAAGATTACCACGACAAATTATTTTTTTCTGTGTATTAACTTGCACGGATGAATTGTTCACCCTAAGACCTGTAATGTGTGCTAACAAAGTAAATAAGACCGATTTTGATTTCATGAGGACTAAGAACAAATGTTAGTAGTTAGTTAGTTAGTTACAAACTAGTAGCTCGTAAGCTCTCCGTAAAGTAATGTGTAGTCGCATATGACGTTTACCCTAATAGTCCAATAGCAGCCTTCAAATATGTGAGCAGATGTGCTGCGAATTTCTTTTAATAAGTGCTTTTATATGGATGCTAAATGCCATTCAGAAACTGTATTTGAAACTAAATTAATAAGGAAAATTTAACATTTATTGATTATGGCTGATTTGGTATGCACAACACGGAGCAATGCACATAACGGTGCGCTGTTTAGGACGGGCTCGTATTAAAGAGCCATTAACAAAGTAATCTTTTCACAATGTTCTCTCTCTGAAAATCATACCTGTCAACATTTGGGTATCAAAATCCGGGAGAGTTCTGAGCAGGGGTATGGGGGGTGCTGGATGGCAGAGGCAGGCTAAATGCACATAAATTGCACATATATCAACATGAATTAATACATCATTTTTCATATAGATTAATACGTTTCTTACTTTTTTTATTATTGCGATCAATCAATTAAAATAATTAACTAGATTCTTATTTTTTCTGTGATTTTATTCATGATTAATCACCATTAAAAACACTTTTTAAAATATATTTGATAATGTAATTTCACATTTAGGGCCCTATTTTAACGATCTGAAACGCAAGTGTCAAAGCGCGAAGCGCAAGTAACTTTGTGGGCGGGTCTCGGCGCTGTTGCTATTTTCCCGGCGGGATAAATGGCTCTTGCGCCCGGCGCAAATCTAAAATGGGTTGGTCTGAAGTAGCTTCATTATTCATAGGTGTGGTTTGGGCGTAACGTGAATAAACCAATCAGAGCGTCATCCAACATTCCCTGTAAAAGCAGGTGCGCAAGTTCCATTATGGATTGCTATTATTATGGCGTATTTACCAGGCGCACGCCAGGAGCGGTTCACAGCCGAGGAGACTGATGTTCTTGTAAGAGCAGTGAAAGACAGAGAAGTGAAGTTGTATGGGGATGGGAGAAACCCACCCAAAATAGCGTCGGTTAAACAGGCGTGGGAGGAAATAGCCACAATTGTTTCATCAGCTGGCATCCCCAGGACGTCGCACCAGTGCCGCAAGCGCTACAATGACATCAGAAGACGGGGAAAGTCCAAGCTTGCCAGCATCAATCGGGCACGCCGTGTAACGGGAGGTGGATCTGCCTCTACTCAGGACCTGACGCCAGCAGAGGACATTGTGCGTCCACCCTCGCCGATTTTTTTTCCTGGTTCTTGACGGACAAACCAATTTGTTAGATGTCCTTATATACATATATGTCTTGCCAGAAGTTGCCACTATTGGGCAAACAGGTCTCCTTAATTATTAGACTACAATTAGCCTGAATAATTTGTAAGCTAAGTAAGATTTATGCCTATTTTTTCACATCTTCGTGAATCGTGGCACACCACAATGATTTCCGTCATCTCATGTGTTAATATTTTTTAGTGTAACAATTTATGATTTGCAAAAATAACTGTTGCATCTGTGTAGATTACATGAGCAAAGTGTATGCGCGTTGTGCACGCTATACATTATGGTCAAGCATGCGCCCTTAAAATAGCATAATGAACAACGCGCCACTGACTTTAGACTAGGTTTTTTCTGGTCAGTGGCGCAATTGTTTAATGGAACAGCAAAATAGCACCAGGGATTGTTTGCGCCGGAACACGCCTCCTTTTTTGCGCTGAACCGCCCAGGGAGCGCAAGTTCATTCACTAGTTTAGCGACGTGCTTCTGTGGAGGGAAAAGCGCGCTTTGCGCGGGTGCAAAATAGGAATGACACATGCGTCGGTGTACAAAGTCAATTGCGCTGGGTGCAAGATAGGGCCCTTAATCTCCAAATTAATGTAGAAACAACAAAGATAATATTTTTTAAATGTTTGTTTAATGGCTTCTTTTTATGAATGAAGGATAGTATCACTGATAGTAATACAGCTACTGATGTCTCTATGAACATTAACATTTATTAAGCTTCAAAAAATATAACAACTTTTTATTTGTGAATTTAAGAACAATCATCACATAAACCCATAATAAATGTCACATCTACCTGTATAACAAGTAGGAAATATACAGAAATTGAAAAGTTATCAGTTTGCACTGCATAAATTATAAATAATTACTTTTGTTCTTTACATTGTCATAAGTGGTTATTGTCACTTTAAGATCTTTCGCTATCGCACATGAAGCAGTCTCGTTTACTCACACCTTTAAGTTAATTTAAGACATTATTTAACTCATTTAAGACTGCTCTTATGAGGATACACACAATTATGCCAAAATGTCAGTTTTGTTGAGTGTGTTATTGTTCGTTCTAGCTTGAAAGTGAACTCGAATCTGGCACGCTGTCTGTGCGCGAGCTTTCAGCAAAGCACAACTAATAGTGGCTATGATTGGGTCATATTACATAACATAATAAAGAGAACAATATTGTAATAAGACATTGTAAATGATTTGGGTTTAGTTGGCTGTTCATCGCGTTGCTTGTGAAAGAGTCACGCATTCTGGGGGGTATTCCACAAAGCAGGTTATGTGGTATACCCGGGTAATTTAAGAGTAAGTAAGCAGATAAGCTCAACTTTCGGTTCCAAAAACGGAGGTAACTTTCAGGTTATGTAAGTAGCCATAGCAACTCACTCTCTGAACATAACCTGCTTCGGAACAGCTTGTGTTCCAGGGTTAGTTTGCTTAAGAGGTATTCAGATGTGTGTAATGTAATGTAATTAATATAGTTAAATTAATATAACTAAATGTGTTATATAGTTACAATTACAATATACAATATTATATATTAATTCTAAAGCACTATTATAACAAGGTAATGTTTAAATGTTAATTCAATTCAAATATATTTATTATTTATTTTATTGTCATCTCACACATGAATCTGCATTAAATTAATAAGCATCAAACTAAAAATATAATCCTTATCTCGGTGAATAAAGATTACGAAGATATTGAAAAAATGATTGCACAACCATCAAATAGGTGGCGATGTGCACTAAGTAGGTTATGTAAATCGCCATTGAACGAAAAAAGTAGAATGGTGCGCTTTTTCTTAGCGTCTGTTTCCATGGTGAATCATCGGTTCGTTGCTCGTTGCTTCACGGTTAACATACTCTGAGTTGTCTGAACTTACTCACGGACGCGTTTTTGGAACCAGCATACCTCGAGTAAGCAAGGTTTGGGTTAATCAACCGAGAGTTCAAGGTATATATGGCGGTAGGTTAACCTTGCTTTCTGGAATACCCCCCTGAATAGGTTGCACGTAACTTAGTTCAAGTTCACTTGTGCATTCGCATCATTTTGTGCAGACTTAATTTGTAATATGTTGATTTTGTATCTGATTAATCTTATATAGGAAGTGTTTCGTCGAGTTAAATAACTCTCTAGCAAAGTGCTTCAGTGTACCGGTGTTCATTCAGCGCCTCAGCACGCGCAGCTCAAACAGCAACGCATGACTAATAATAACTTTGATTGGGACTGTCATATTACATAACATGAATGAGACCACTATTGTAACAAATCGCTGTGAATTCACTGGGTTTAGTTGCTGTTTCAGCGCGTTGTTCCAGAAGAGCGCATCCATACATTCTGAATAACAGATCTGAGGCGGCGTTGTATTAGGCTACTCCTTTTATTTAATTATTAAATAATTTAATTAAACGATCAATCACATCGACTAATTTTACAATCCCATTAGCCCTTTATTTAGACTAAAAACTCTTCTCATTCATCTGGTGAGGAACATGGTGTTTTGAGCAGCATTTGCACACCCTGTCATGCTGTTGACTACAAGACATTGCTGTAGACGCATATTGCAGTAAGGCTAACGATTAATTGATCGTTAATTTAAACGACGATCGATCATGGGAATTTGTGTAAATTGACATCCCTAGTGCAGAAGGTCTTCCAGGTTTGTGGAACTGCGCACACACAGACCAGCCACTGGTCATGTGACTATCACTGAAAACTGAGACACACACAGTATTTGATCACTAGATTTACAGAATTCATTTCACTTTAAACAAGTGTTCTCTCACCATTGCAACATTGCATATCTAATCAACTCCTGATTAACACATTAATTATTATTTGGGTTATCACTCAGTTTCAGTGAGTTATTTAACCATGCATTAATGTCTTTGGAAGGCTTTTGTCTTTCAAACACATTAAAATTTACAAATGTACATCATTTCATATTTACATGCAATGCAGAGATTCCCCAACTTTTTTTGTCAGCTGAAATTTATTTTATTTGATATATTTACTTGGTGTACCCCCTGAGATTTTAATTTATAAGTTAGGACAATAATAGAATAAAAGTCAATACGAATAATAATAATAAATAACAGTAATAAAAAATACGTTTACGGTTCTCTGTCGGTCGGTTAATGGTCACATTCCATGTAATGGATTGTTACTAACTACAATTGTTGTCATGTAATTTGTAATCAGTAATTTGTAAGTAATCTCAGCTCTCTGCACTTCAACTAAGTTTAATGGTGCAATGCAAAAATATTTTGTAGTGTGTAAATTGTAACTTAGTGGCCATTTACGTCAAACAGGCTAAATTGTAACTTACGCACAGCTGGTGCAACTGGCCCCTGATGAATAAAATATAGTCAATTTACATTTAATCATTTAGCAGAGACTTTTATCCAAAGCGACTTACAAATGAGGAGAGTCCTCCCCAACATTTTTTTTTTCTGGTTGCACGTCCTTTTTCACTCAGACTACGGAAGGAGGTTGCGAAGTGTGTTTTATGTTGATGATAATGTGATGCTATACCACACTACTGTTTGAAACATCTTGTTGCATAATTCATACTTTTTCAAATACTATATAGCGCAGCATGCAGTAAGCTAGAATGAGATATCAAACATGTCTGTGTTTCAGTATGAATTCTATGTTCATATTCAGTGGCTAGATTGGACTAGGTGTCCACGCAGACCACCAAGCTCATCTCGCCCCCAGCCCATACCATAAAGCTTTATACACTGCTGTTTGAGAAGGCGCCTCGTGTTGTTTGTTGTTTCGTTGCATCTGTGGCCTTTGCCCAGTCTGTGCTTCTTGTTTGTCCTGTTTATTTTCATCTCATCTCTTTTTGCACGCTTTTTCCTCCTACCTGCCTCTGCCCTCCTCATGAGCCCAGACAGCCCAGCGCGCTCAGAACCGCTACCCCTCCCGCACACATCTGAGCCAGCTCTGCGCTCCTGCTGCTCCCGCTCTTTCATGTCTGCTCTCATAGCCCACATTAATATCACAGTCTACCGTCATGCTGCAGTCATACATGTGCGAGAATGTCACTTTGCTTAAACACGCAGAGATGAAAGCCCCGCGAATCAATTCAGTACGGGAAGCTGACTTTTTCAGTGGAGAAATAATGAGTGAGCGAACTGCTATCGGGGGCTGATGAGAAGATGTGATTCATGATCGTGCCGCAGTGCGTTCTCAGGGAAAAAGGGCCACCTCGAGTGCGTGTGCATGATCGTGTTGTGGAATATTTTGAGTTTGTTGTGTACAGGGAACATAAGTGATTATCACGTCTTGTAATTTCCCTTCATGCTAAATAGCGAGTTGTAGGAGGCCACATTTAGAATCACAGGCTTCAGTGAGTTTTAGGCCTTTGATTATCATCTGAATACATACATACATACATACATGAATCAATATATATTTTATTTGGTAGTGCAAATTCTGAATTTAAAGTGCCCCGATTATGCTATTTTAAATCTCCTACAACAGGTTTACATGCATCAAAGGTAAAAAAAAAAAGAGTTTCATTTTCTCATAATATACATTGTACATCACCACATTTTTCAATGATTCCCTTCTTTCTGTGAGCTACTCTACTCTGATTGGCCAGATGGCCCAGTTTGTTGTGATTGGTCTGCCACGTACAGCGCATGTCGGAAGCTAAACGACCATTAACATAACTGAACTTCAGCTCTGCTTCCTAAAGCTCAGCAATTGTACACACTGTAAAGACAGTAACAATGACGTTGATCAATCCGAGCGAGAGTCCGATGATGAAACATTGGAAGAACTAGTTATTAAACCCGAACCTCCATTGCAAGCACGACTTGAGCAGGACGTTTCTCAGTGATATGCTACTCATTTTGAGGTACATTATGATATGTTGCAACTGTACCAACAAAGCCATGTGTTTTTTTCTTATTTATTGCGGTACACATGCGGGAACTGTATCAATAACAGCGCACACGTTGGGCGAACACTAACGTGAATGACTGATGTAACAAACGTTTGTAAAACAAAACTTGCTCCATTGTTTATCTTTACTCAAAGTAGTAAGAATGCCGGACAATCGGCATTAATACACAGTTTTAGGTAATAGTGGCCCACAGCTGATGAGCAGAAGTATTTCAGTAAGACAGTGATAACGTTAGTGAGTTAGCCGGAAACTTACACAATATACAACACAAAACGACGTATTTTGAACATCCAATAGAAAATATATACATCAATAATTATTCATACTTACAGGCTGTGATTCTGAGGAGCAAGCTGGTCCAAATAAACTAGGTACTGACTCATCTTTCACGAGCAAGCGTAAAAACCTGAAAATTTTAATCCTGTGTTAAAGGGCGGGTCAAACTGTTCGCGGTGGACAACATACAACATAGGCAGGCATTGTAAATGTCTTATCTAGTGACGCAGAACTGTCACGCAATGAGATTTGAATGACAGACGACTTGTTTAGGCGGGTCAGAGTCTTTAGAACTTTATTTATTGTGTACTTTCGACTTTACACTTTTGCAGAACGTTTACATTCACAAAAAGCGATATTACACACTGCATGAAAGGGAATATTCGAAAAAAAAAACATACCGTTAATAGGGGCACTTTAAGTACTGGCATCTTTTGAGTTCATAACTGTGTTTCTGTCATGATAACAGTGTTTGGCATGGTAATGGATATGCAATGTTGATATGTTTGGTCTTAGCAGAACAGATCTACTACGCTGCTTCAGAGCAAGTACAGGACTTGCTACTGCCAAATATATGACACGCTGTTACGAGAAAGTAAAACATGCTGCTGTTGTAGAATATAGCATACATGAATTACCCGCAGCAGATCTATACAGGTGGAGCTGGGAAGGTGGAGGGTTTCTAAAAGTGCACTGCAACTGCTAACAGCGAGCTCATTGGCTACTGATAAAGCAGGAACCAATGGGCTGTGCCCTATAGAGAATGATGTGATTGCAAGCAGATTGAGTTAAGGACCTATCAGCCAGCGCCATCTTTTCATGTCAATGAATTGCTACAGGATGTTTAATTGGAATGACAGGAATATGGATTTACTTTACTGCAATAATAATTTTTTAAAAATCAACACAACAGGGGAATTTTATTATTCCCTCCAACACAAGTTGTGTGACAACACATTATCATCATTAATGTAATAATTCTATCTGGCATACTGTTTGGCTCAAAGACCAGCATGTTCTGATAAATGTGATATGGTAAAAACTAAAAATTATATGGAAGAATACGTATAATATGTACGTGTGTGTAGAGTGTGTATAATATATATATATATATATACACAGTGAGGAAAATAAGTATTTGAACACCCTGCTATTTTGCAAGTTCTCCCACTTAGAAATCATGGAGGGGTCTGAAATTGTCATCGTAGGTGCATGTCCACTGTGAGAGACATAATCTAAAAAAAAAAAAATCCAGAAATCGCAATGTATGATTTTTTAACTATTTATTTGTATGATACAGCTGCAAATAAGTATTTGAACACCTGTCTATCAGCTAGAATTCTGACCCTCAAAGACCTGTTAGTCTGCCTTTAAAATGTCCACCTCCACTCCATTTATTATCCTAAATTAGATGCACATATTTGAGGTCGTTAGCTGCATAAGACACCTGTCCACCCCATACAATCAGTAAGAATCCAACTACTAACATGGCCAAGACCAAAGAGCTGTTCAAAGACACTAGAGACAAAATTGTACACCTCCACAAGGCTGGAAAGGGCTACGGGGAAATTGCCAAGCAGCTGGGTGAAATAAGGTCCACTGCTGGAGCAATCATTAGAAAATGGAAGAAGCTAAACATGACTGTCAATCTCCCTCGGACTGGGGCTCCATGCAAGATCTCACCTCGTGGGGTCTCAATGATCCTAAGAAAGGTGAGAAATCAGCCCAGAACTACACAGGAGGACCTGGTCAATGACCTGAAAAGAGCTGGGACCACCGTTTCCAAGGTTACTGTTGGTAATACACTAAGACGTCATGGTTTGAAATCATGCATGGCACGGAAGGTTCCCCTGCTTAAACCAGCACATGTCCAGGCCCGTCTTAAGTTTGCCAATGACCATTTGGATGGGAGAAAGTCGTGTGGTCAGATGAGACCAAAATAGAACTTTTTGGTCATAATTCCACTAAACGTGTTTGGAGGAAGAAGAATGATGAGTACCATCCCAAGGACACCATCCCTACTGTGAAGCATGGGGGTGGTAGCATCATTTTTTGGGGTTGTTTTTCTGCACATGGGACAGGGCGACTGCACTGTATTAAGGAGAGGATGACCGGGGCCTCCTTCCCTCAGTTAGAGCATTGAAGATGGGTCGAGGCTGGGTCTTCCAACATGACAATGACCCGAAGCACACAGCCAGGATAACCAAGGAGTGGCTCTGTAAGAAGCATATCAAGGTTCTGGCGTGGCCTAGCCAGTCTCCAGACCTAAACCCAATAGAGAATCTTTGGAGGGAGCTCAAACTCTGTGTTTCTCAGCGACAGGCCAGAAACCTGACTGATCTAGAGAAGATCTGTGTGGAGGAGTGGGCCAAAATCCCTCCTGCAGTGTGTGCAAACCTGGTGAAAAACTACAGGAAACGTTTGACCTCTGTAATTGCAAACAAAGGCTACTGTACAAAATATTAACATTGATTTTCTCATGTGTTCAAATACTTATTTGCAGCTGTATCATACAAATAAATAGTTAAAAAATCATACATTGTGATTTCTGGATTTTTTTTTTTTTAGATTATGTCTCACAGTGGACATGCACCTACGATGACAATTTCAGACCCCTCCATGATTTCTAAGTGGGAGAACTTGCAAAATAGCAGGGTGTTCAAATACTTATTTTCCTCACTGTATATATAATTTCCATAATATGATACTAATATCCATGTTTCATCTATAGAAGAATGTTTAATTGTTTAAAAAAAGACAATTACTTTCATTCATATAAAAATATTGAAGACACACACACACACACACACACACACGTATAAAACGGATGAACATTTTCAATTTCTTTGCTCTGCTATTCTAGCACAGTAATGTTTTGTGTGTGAGGAACACGCTATTCATTGAAGCCTCTGCATACTTCATTTTAATTGAGGTTTCTTTACCGGTGTCAAACAGCACACCCTCCTTGGTTTTGTCATTGGTACACGAGACATTTAGCCTTTCATTCTCACAGTTTATGCTTTCACACCCCAAGTGCACTTTTCTCTTTTTTGATAAGTGTTTTATTTTCCATCCCTAACTCTGTAGCCTAGCAACAGGCAGGCAACAGTTCAAGGCCTAAATATGGTTTTCTATGGAGGAGGAGCAAATGCCACGGTGAAGTACACTTAGTAATTTAAACATTTCAGGAACCAAACATCTTTTGCACTACCTTGCTTCTACAATTTGTTTATTTCATTTCCCAGAAAGCCTCAGGGCTAAGCAAGCGCTCGATTCAGACAGGCTTTTGTCCTGTGTTTAATACTCACAAAAAGTTGGAGTATTTTTCTTCTTCTTTTTCTTTTTTCTTTGCCCCAGAGAGACCAATCACCTGTGCTCTGAGGACACCAGCTTCAACCAGACAGATAGATCAAATCCCCAGTGCTTTTTACAAAAACCCAATTCTGGGACCTCACCTCACAGCTTCTGCTCCGGCTGACTATTTCTAGTTCGAGCAGATTTCCTGCAGATAGGGATTTAGATCCCTCAGGTGAGGCGGAAGCTAATTTCTAGACAGAAAAGGTGTGATTTTTAGATACACTGATGATGGATAATGGTGAACCCTTGGCTAAGGTAAACAGTCTTTCTTTTTTCCTCAGGAAGTTGCTATGTGATAATTTCTTAGTTAGGTTTTCCTTTTATTTCAGTCCAGATTGCGAGTCGCTACTGACACATGGATCTGATTAGCAGCATTTTCTATGCCAATTCAGTTTATTCACCGTTTTTTTTTACCTTCTTCTTCAATGTTGTTTAGTTGCGGTTGGCCTGCAGGTAGCTGTGTGTGGTAGCAGATGTTTAGGTGTCTGTCATGCATTTCATTTAGCGTTTCAGGCAATTAAAAGGCAGAAGATTGTTCTGGATCTCGAAAGTATATCTAAATAATGCATTATATATACAGTCTTTACAGAGCAGACCGTTTTTAATCTATTCAGTATATTTTAAAAGCCTCCAGGGTTTGTTTCCACTCAGAAAGCTAACGTGTCATGGGATTTGCATGTACAGTTCTCTTGAGAGAGATTAAGATATCATCCATATGTATTATTGAAGGGATTTGCTAAGACATATTTAAGGCTTATTCATAAACACAGTGGTTCATTTACAGTCTAGTAAATGAAGTGTGGTCATTTACTAGCGCTTCAAAATAGCGCTTAAGGAGTTAAGTTTAAGACGATGATAAATACCTGCGGATGTTAATATCACTGTTATTTTAGTACTATTTGTATACTTTTAAAGTATTTTGAATACTGGATAGGCCTTATAGCTCTATATGGAGCAACTGAACTCCTGGGTCGGATAGACAGTTTCATTCAGATTTGTTCATCAGTATGCATTCATTTAGACCTTTTGTTTTCCAACCACAATCCTGGAGGCATACCAACACTTCACATTTTGCATGTCTCCTTTATTCGACACGCCCATGTCAGATCTTGGAGTCTCTGATAATAAGATGATCATTTGAATCAGGTGTGTTTGATTAAAGGGTAACTTCAGTGATTTAGCATTCGGCTCACTCACACTTTATTGAAAAGACCCATTCAGTTTTTAATTGTAGTGTTTATTCTCTAACTGAACGAAATTATTGTATTACTATGAAGATCAAAACGACGGTGTACGGAGTGGCCTCGAAGGGCAGCGAAGCAAGTGCATTCTGGGAGTTGTTGTCTTTCATCCACATGAGACAAAAATACATTTTCTGTCTTTTCTTAGTCTAGAAGGCACCAAATTCAATAATAATTTCACATTTCTACTACATAAATGACACAGTTTAAATACAAAGCTTAATGCTAAATCACTTAAGTAACCCTTTAAGGAGACATGCAAAATCTGCAGTGTTGGTGTGCCTCCAGGATCGCGGTTGGGAAACACTGATTTAGACATTATAAAATAATTTTTTGGTAAAGTTTTAGCATTTTTAGTTGTAATTTTAACCATTGTTTAGGTTTTTCTATATATATATATATATATATATATATATACTGAAGTGTCAGATATTGAAATAATTCAAGTTGGACAGTAGGGAGGGGGAAAAAGTAAAACCTTGAAGAATGTTTATTTGAAAATGCAGAATAAAAAAGTCATGTTGGTGGTTCTGCATTGTAAATGTTGAAATCTAACCACTTCATATCTGTGTGCAGTCTGCATTGTGACTGATTGATTTTTATTTGAAGAAAAAAAAAAAATCCTTGCCCCTGTTATATGACCCCCCATTCATTTTAATGAGCATTCCTAGGTGCGTGCGTGTGTGTGTGTGTGTGTGTGTGTGTGTGTGTGTGTGTATATACGTGTGTGTGTGTGTGTGTATTCTGCATTGGGGATGTTCTATAGTCTCATGCCTCCCATTTGTGTGTGTGTGTTTGTTCTAGATTGTGACAGAAATTATTTATTTATTTATTTTTACAAATTCCATTCATTCCTAAGGGGACATTCCTAATTAATTCTTAATTCTTTTGCAGTTAACAGGTGTCTTTTCTTCACCACCTGTTTTTGTCAGATCCTGCTGACCCAACGAGCATTTCACTGTCCAATGGTCATGCCTTAACTGCAATGTCTAGTATTGCATTAGTATTGCATCCTTCTCATGGGCATTTAATACTTTTTGACTTTTCAGTCTGAGTTAAATCTCTTTTTTTGGCTCAATTTATCTGTAAAAGAAAACATGCCTAATAATTCTGCACACCTGAATATAAGGTGATTTTCATTTCCAGCCTTCATGAACAATTATATATCACTTATACATTATTAAATACTAAATCAATAGTAGTTATTAGGATTACTGTGGTTTGGAATTGGTCAAATGTGCCTGGAAAAAAAATATGATCAGAAAATCAACGTGCCTAATAATTCTGCACTCCCTGTATATATATATATATATATATATATATATATATATAATAAATGGGAAGAGAAAAAAAAAAAAATCGAAAAAACGTGTTCGGCTTCGGCCAAGTGTTTTATTATTATTCGGCTTCGGCCAACAATTTTCATTTCGGTGCATCCCTAGTGTAGTTATTAATTAATGATGGAACAGTATTCTAAAGAAATCTAATCCCATCCGGATATGAATGTGTGTATTTTTTTTTTTTTTTGCAATGTTTTTCATTACTCATTTTGACTTTCGTCAAATATTGTAACTACAGCTAAATTTCTCCCTGTGCTGCCTAGTGCACCTTCATTAGGAATTTATACCTTCTTGCCAACTTTCTGGGTAAAATAACAGTTGGTGGTTCAAGCACTGCTGGCATCCCACCCGATTTCAAAAGAGAATGAAATCATGAAGAGAGTCCAGTCACGGAAACAGCTCAGAACGGGCAATTCGGTAGCAGCATCATGTCAGGTATGATCAGGGCTGTTTGCAGGGTTTTATAATCACCCAAATTTGAGCTAGTTAGGAGGGTTCGGGGACATGTTCCCCTGAGAAATTTGATTTGTCTGAACTACGTGTGTGCTTTTCAAGACGTTTGAAGGCCAAAAAGATTGGACAACAATACCATGTCAGTGGGCAGTAGATTATTTGTTAATACCTGTTCTCTCCTCATCTCCATCACTCTTTCTTTTTCTCTCAGTCTCCGTATCTTGCCCTGTCTCTTCCCCTCCTGAAGAAATTGTACAAAAGTTTATTAGTTTGCCTGTTTATTTTTGTCAGTCGTTTAACTTTCCTATCCTAGAACATCTGTCAAATATGAAATGTTTAGTTTAGCTGGTTACGTCTTATCTCACACTTTTTGAGTATTAACTGAAGCGCCTAGAATTGTGTTCTGTGAACATAAAGCCTGCCTACTATTTAATTGGTCATCTCAAATATTTTGACATTGACGAGCGGTGACAGACCTCAGAGGCAGTTCAGATGAGAAGATCTTGGTGCCATGCAATATCCCTGCAGCACTAGAGTAGAGTTAATACTATATTAGGCAATTATTTTATAACCTTTATTATATACACTTCGGAAAAACACAGAGGTCCGGACCTCATAGTTGACTACGGCCATGAGTATGATCCCCACCTACATTAATTAATTCCCTTACTGATATACATAATATTATGATTAAATCACATATATAAGTCTAGTTTATTTCAGTGGGTTTCGTTGAAGTCAAAATAGTCAAAACGACATCACAGACGTCCTCTGTTAATAATTATAATTTACAGTTGTTTAGAAAGCAATAGAATATATTATATATATAGTGCTTGTTTTTTTCCAAATATTTCCTTTCATAGTTTTGTGAATGTCTCCCCCCAAAAAAAGAATTAACTCTGAACCACCTAAACGAGTCATTTGTATTAGACCAATCACGCATTCCAATATCTGATAATTTCACACTACACTCTAAAAAAAAAGGCTCGTAATCATAGGGGAACCTTTTTTAGTGCTATATAGCACCAATTTTGGTGCTTCAGTGGTTCTTCAGCGGTTCTTCAGAGGTGCTATATAGCACCTTAGTCAAAGAACCGGTGAAGAACCGCTGAAGAACCTCTGAAGAACCGCTGAAGAACCACTGAAGAACCACTGAAGCACCAAAATTGGTGCTATATAGCACTAAAAAAGGTTCCCCTATGATTACGAGCCAAGAACCATTTTTGGTGCAATATAGAACCTTTTTTTTTTTAGAGTGTATCTGACCAATCAGAGCAGAGTAGCTTGCGGAAAGAAGAGATTTAGAGACAGATTCATCCATCGAGTCATTTGAGATGGTGGTGGACATTGAAAATGTGGTGATGTGCAGTGTATATTATGAGAAAATTAAAGTGTTTTTTTTACCTTTGATGCATGTAAACCTGTTGTAGGAGACATCCGAAACAAAATTAGAAGCCTTTAAAATAGCATAATAGGGGCACTTACTCACCCTATTACTCACCCTCATGTCGTTCGACACCCGTAAGACCTCCGTTCATATTCGGAACACAAATTAAGATATTTTTGTTGAAAGCTGATGGCTGAGAAAGGCTTCAGACAGGCCTCCATTGGCATTCAGTACATTTACACTCCCAAGACGCATAAAAGGCACTTAAAACGTCGTTACAAAGTCCATCTCACCACAGTGACTCTACAATAATTTTACGATGCGACGACAATAGTTTTTGTGCGGAAAAAAAAATCAAAATAACACCTTTATCCAACTTGTTCTTGTCTTCCGTGTGTGCCTCCACGACGCATGCGCGAGAATATGACGCAGATCCGGCGTTCGGGAATCCATGAAATGCACACTTTAACCCCATTTTGAGAACTACGCCGAGACCTAAAGCACGATCAATGTAGAATCCAACAGCTTAGACACGCGCGTCTTCCTCTGCTTGTAAACAAATCGCTTCTGGGTCATGTGTCCGAACGCCGGATCTGCGTCATATTCTCGCGCATGCGCTGTGGAGGCACACACGGAAGACAAGAACAAGTTGGATAAAGGTGTTATTTTGATTTTTTTTGCGCACAAAAACTATTGTCGTCGCATCGTAAAATATTGTAGAGTCACTGTGGTGAGATGGACTTTGTAACAACGTTTTAAGTGCCTTTTGTGGGTCTTGGGAGTGTAAATGTACTGAATGCCAATGGAGGCCTATCTGAAGCCTTTCTCAGCCACCAGCTTTCAACAAAAATATCTTAATTTGTGTTCCAAATATGAACGGAGGTCTTACGGGTGTCGAACGACATGAGGGTGAGTAATTAATGACAGAATTTTCATTTTTGGGTGAACTAACCCTTTAAAGTTTCAAAAAGATGTCATACATTGAACTATGGTGCTCAAGTGGAAGATGCAGGTTTGAGTCTGACTTGCAACATTCTGAGATAAAAATGCCAAAATAGACGAAACGCAAAGAGCCAATTTCAAGTTATCCATCAACACAAGAGGGTTGGTTAGTAGCATATCTACTGCTGATTTTATAGCCTTCTTTGTCTTTAAAGTCATACGATATTAGACATGGCCGAGTACCTTCTGTCACTGCGGCGCGACCGAAGCACTTTCAGCTCCATCATAGCACAGTTTGGCGTTTTTTCAGGTGATTAATTTTCAGTGAAACTTGTTCCGCCATTACAAACAGGTTGCAACCATTTGAGCTCCCATTTAGCAGTGTGGTTTTAATTACGCCTGTCTGCCGAGGGGGAGCAGCAAGCCGAGCGGCTGAGGCCATGACCGTCTGCGAGCCACTCAGACATGGAGCACATATGCTGCACGAGAGCAAACGAGTGCCGGGTGCAAATGGAGGGAAGATGAGTAATTCATGGCACGGAGTCAAGTCAGTGCGGCCGGATTGTAATTTAGTCCCGTTTGGCAGTGTTCACCTGAGTGCCAGCACAGCTTACAGCCCCCATCATCTCCCATGAGATGTCATCATGACCCAAGAGCACACCGATCCCTCTTCGCATTCCCCTCGTACACTTCTTATTTGTTTTTGTGTTCATTTAGGTCTTTGCTCTCTGTCAAGAGTAATTCTGCCGTCTGTGCGGTTTAGGCATTAGGAGTGCAGTAGTTGAGATGGCGAACATAGTTTGATGGAGTTGCCTTTTACAAAGAAATGACTTCTAAATTGTCAAGAAAGAAGAGGAGATGGATCTAGGGAGATTTTGGTTGGTGTTTACCTCGCCAATTTCGCTGTGAATTATATTGTTGCATTAGTGCCGTATTGTTTGCAGTAGGTCACCTTGGTGAGAAAGCATCTGCTCAGAGCAATAAAGTCATGTAAATGTTGTGGTTTGGATGGATGCTGGTGTCCTCAGCAGGCTCCTTAAAGTCAACGTGAAACCCCCTTCACAGATTTGCTTCTGTAATGTGACGTATTGCAGAGTGCAAAAGGATATTCAGTTTGGAAAAATCTAGGTTGGGAGGCCCACTCAAACTTGAGAGAGTGACACTCAGGGTGGGAAATTAACTTGCCACAGTGGCTGGTGGATGCCCAATTTTACCAGCCACTTTTCCGAAATTCAAATTTATAAAAGAAAGTGCACTAGCATAGTTGGTGAATTCAGGTTGATTGGTACACTTTTTCCCCAGTCATTTCAATGGCAAAAACTGGCAGAACCATTTGGTCTTGTAAACTCTCTGATACACACAATACTCAAATATAGCCTAGATCTCAAACTGGCTGTCAAAGTGCAAAATGGCTACACATTTAACATCAGTGCAAAAGCAAAATGTATGCAACTTAAATGAAATACTCAGCAGTCAGGATTAGTCTAATGCAGGTTCAACTCACAGCACATGCAGTGATGGAGCGCAGCATTCTGAACAGAACCACCAGTCATGAGCTGCTTACGTGAACAGTGCGCTCAAAATCACTTCTGACCCACTCTGTCTTTGACATATTGCGCATCTTTGCACTTTACACAACTACTAAAAAAGGTTGAAACATTCACTTCAGAAGGAAACATGATGTATTAAGAGCTGGGGGGTGAAATCTTATTGAATTTGAAGATCAAGGTAAATTGTACTCAATTTGTCTTCTGGGAAACATGCAAGAATCTGTTGTTGCTTCTGAAGGGCAGAAAAAAAAGAAGTTATTTAAACAAAATAAGAAATATTTGGACATCTTCATCCTGCTCAAAAGTTTTCACCCCCGGCTCTAATGCGTCGCATTTCCTTCTGAAGCATCAGTGAACGTTTCAACCTTTTTTTAGTAGCTGTGTTTGAGTCCCTCTGTGTGAAAAGATGGATCTCAAAATCATACAGTCACCGCTGGAAAGGGTTCAAATATCCAAAAGATGCTGGAAAACTGAAGAATGTGCAGGACCTGCGGATTTTTCTAAAGAACATTGGGCAGTTTAACTTTCACAGATTCTGCAAGGGGTTCACATACTTTTTCTTGCCACTGTATATATGTTTGAAGGCACAATATGTATTTTCGCTGCTAGAGGTCGCTTAATTTAAAACAAAAACGTAGCTTGATGATACCTTGATTTGGCGGAATCATGGGAGTTTTTGTCTTCAAAATCCGATGGGACTCGGGCAGAAGACGACCTCTTCCACTCATGTGTATGTGGGGTAACACAGCACTGTTTTATCATATTAGATACATTTGAGTGTGTTGAAAGTTATGTTATAATGCCACTCTGTGCGTTCGCTCGGCGGCTACTATGAGACACTTGTTCACACTGCAGTGAGCTAGATGGATATTAGGCATGGTAAAACATGGTGCTCGCAGTAAATCAAGAAAACCAGATTTAAACAATAAGTCTAACTGTGTTGAGCGATATAACAATGATTCGTTTTCTGTTGATGAATGTATCCAAACAGTTGCTCACCTGTCTAATAAAACACATAATATATTAAAGCGTCTTTGGTGTTTCCATGGTTTCTACAAAATAAAAAACGGAAATCGAGGGTAGCGCGGGAATGATGTCATTGATGCACGGACAGGGTCTGTGTCCTGGTTAAAATTGCTTATTTCTCTGGATTTAAACATTCTTGGAAACATTTGAGATAATGTAAAGTCAACTAAATATATAACATTGTTCTAGTGGTTTTTGGATAAAAACAAACTTTAAATGTCAGACTTTTTATAATATAATAATACTACTTATAATTTTATAATAAATATTTTTTTATGTGGGTATGGTAGAATTTGACTTTTTCACATGGAACAAAAACAGTGGTATTATGAAAATGTCAAATCTGTTTTTGTTTTTCCATAAAATTAAAATTTAGCACTGGCTGTCAAGTTCAGTGGCAATTTTGTTTTGTTTTTTACTGTGCAAAAGTCTTAGGCATGTTTAGTATTTCCCCCCCAAAAAGTGTTTTTAAACCAGTTATTTACATCTTTTGCTGTAGTGTGTCAGTTGGAAATGTCAGTTTACATTTTTTTTAAACGGCGCGCTGATTTTCAGAATAATATCAGGTTTATACATTAAATTTGATATATTTGGTTTTGTGATGGATTAAACTAGCAATACTTCATCTTAAGAAAAAAACAAACAAACAAACAAACCAGCATGGACAACATGAATAGTCATGCTAATTTAATCTGAATATTTTCAGCAAATTTTTTTACATTCACTCTACAGTTTAGATAGCACATTGCTGTGCACCATCCGAGTGCGCGAAGAGGGATTTCGTCAGTTATTGGTGAAGTTTTTGTTGTTGAAGAGGATCTCGCAGAAGTATCTATAGCCGCCAGAGGGAACGCAACTGCAGCGAAATCAATGGAGGATGAATGTACTCATCGCTCTCCTGTGACAATGTCAGTGTCAATGTTTAGTTCCCTTTCTATCACTCTACTGTCAGAATTCTGCCATAATAAAACACTACTCACACGGCACATCAATGAGAAATGACACTTTATTTTACAGCACAGACCACCGCAGTCTGCAGCTGGGATGAATCAACTGTTATCTGAAATCATACCAAAACTGACAGAATTGTTTCAAACATTAGCCGATGCGAGATTAAAATTTTTTTCCTCCATTGTGAATGTAAGAAGAGGAGCGCTGAACTCTTCGCTGTGCGCCATTGTCTTGCTTTGTTTGAGAGGTAATTGTGTGTTAATGAGATGAACCCATGAGAGAGATTTCAAAAGCAAATTGAGTTGAGCAGGTGTTTGTTGTCTTGCATGTGCTTCAGTGTTTTAGATAATTAGAATTGCATTGTATTCCAAAATATTCACCCATTCAGTTTTGTCTTTTTAATTTAGCTCAATTGCAAACCGTAAACTAATCTTTTCAGCATAATGACAACCAAATAACATGCACTTGTGTTCATGAGCGCAACTGCGGATCAGTTTTGTGTTTCCCTGCATTAATAACAGTGTTGTAGAAGCTACTTGGAAATTACAGCTTGTCAAACTACAAGCTAATTTAAAGTAGTTCAACTAAAGTCGAGCTACTCTTTTGAAACGGTAGCAAATACACTACAAGATACCAAAGAGTGTATTAAAGCTATACATTTTTACATTATATAACTTTTTATATATAAATATAAACTGTACTTGCTGTAAATAAAATGCCATATGCTTGGTATATTAAGAATAAATAGATATTTAATTTAATAATAGGAAAATAAAATCCTAATTATTATTTTATTATTTAAATCTGTTTAAAAATAGGAAGATGTATAGATTCTTCTTGGTTTTCTGTCTTGTATTTTATCTCAAAATAAAGGATGTCATTTTATTCCACATGGAAATGAGCCGAAATAAGTACAGCCTCTTATTTACAGGAGTTAAAAATAATGCTGCTTGGTTATTTTAACACATATAATTGCTGCCGTAATAACGGCCCATTTCAAATGTTTACGTGCTTTTTCTTTTCTTCTTTTTCTTTTTTTTTGAGCAGTGATGAAATGTATTCCTCTTGTAAATACTTGCCAGCATTTCAGTAATAAAAGTCTAGATCTTTAAAATGCATCCCAATTACAGCGAAGCGCAACCGTACGGTGCTCTGCAGTGGTCAAAAAGGATATAAACAGTGAATTTTGAAGTGATATATTCTTGAGATGTGGATCCGGACGGCTATTAAATGACCACATGACCTTGGTGTTTGTCAAAAAACAGTAGGTAATTTGCCCGGGGATTTGTACGCGGGTGGTGGGAAAAAAACACTGGCATTCTGGATTCGGACTGCAATAAAATCACTGACTAGCCCCTGTCAATGAAGAAGATACCTTATGACCCCACGAGAAACAATTACTGTCCGAATAGGGCTTTATACTATAAATAAAAACTTGTTTTTCACCACAGGGGGTCTTTAAAAAAAAACCTTAGCTGACAACAATAACTTCAACAACAAACTTAAGAATGTTACGTATGAGAGAGAGGATAGTGTGAGTGGGATTTTTGGTCAGGATGGACTTGTTTCTAATTTTTGTGTGGTTTTGAACTGGGAAATTAGCTATTGTTAGCAAAGACCAGGATATGGGGGATTTTGGCGCTTGTGGAAAAGTTTAGTTCATTCAACTCGCTACTTTTAGTTAGTTACTCCTCAACACTGATCAGCAATCCAACAGCACCGCAGCTCTTACATTATCTATGAAGTTCCTCTAGTTATATAGTGAGTGCAGAGACTCTCCTTCACCGAGATGATCCCTGTGGCTTCAACTTTATTTCTAGCACTTATTACAGTGAGTTTAAAAAAGTAAAATGTGTCTCATTTTACATGGAGTCTCTGAACTTTCCCATCCGCGTCTTGCCCTCATTCAGCAGGCAGTGAATGTGGGTTATAGCACACTCATCTGAGGTGGGGTAATCTGAGGCTATAGCTGTGCTCATGCTGTGGGGCTTGTGTGTGTTAGTCATAATGTAGGACATAACCAGATGTGGAATACACCTCCCACATGTCCTCCTTAACAGCCCTATCGTGAATTATGCATATTGCATGCGGTACAAAAATTGCGGGGTTTTTGTGTTTGGGTACGAGCAAAGCCAGCCATGCCACTCTCCTTCTGAAGCTGTTATTTTCCACATATTGTGATGCCAGTAGCACTGAATTCATTACTTTGGATTTATTTCACAATTTGTGCATGTATTTGTCAAGTTTAATTAGATAAGTGTGTGTGACTGTTTCTGCGTCGTATTTTGTGTAGATATTCACACTTAAATTTCCTTGCTTGACACTTGCTTACCATAGCAACAAGACTTTCTGTTTACTGCGCAGCTTTCGTTGAGCAGGTAGCAAAGGGTGCAAATAAAACACCAGAATGAAACCTAGAATGAATTCATGCCATGTATTCTGGAAAAATATTTTTTTTTACAAACATAATAATGATATTGAATATAATAATGATTATGCTACGTTTTGAGGTTTGTAGTTTGATATTTGTAGAGGACATTTTACACACTGCTGTCTTGCATGTCGCAGCTTTGGAGACACTTTTTTGTGTGTCAGTACACCATGAAAGTCGTGTTTACATACTTGCAGGCTGCATGCTACAATTAAAATGTGAATTAGTTTCTGGGTTAGCCAGTGTTTGTGAGACCCATGTCATCAAATTCTGGAAAAATATCAGGGGCCAGTTGCAGAAATACAACCACTATGTTAAGACTAAAGACTGTTCTATAAGACTGTTTGATGATGGAGTACTTGAGCCTTTTCTGATGGGACTTTGGTACGAGTTAGTGGACAGCTGCATAACATGTACAAAATATCATAGGGTTTGTAGGGTTGTAGATAATCAAAGATATTTGAAAATGAACAAATGGCGCTTTTCCACTGTATGGTACGACTCGGCACGGCTTGCTTTGGCTCAGTCAGTACCGCTTCAAAGTGGGTGGGATGATAGAATGATCGTTATAGTTGCGCCGTCTCTACTTCTCGGCATGTGGATGTTTTTAACTGCAAGACGAAGTTGGTTTCAAAGGAGGCTGATTGCAGCAAAACAATATACTGCTAAAAAAACAAGAGAGTCTAGGAAGTCTTACAACAAAGCGCAGACAACATCACTTGGTTTGCTCACTCGCATGAGGGTAAGCTAATCTTGCATTTAGCAATGTGTTTAGGGTCTCAATCTCTATATCACTGTCACAAAGCATATAATGGTAGTGATGGTATTGACAGTAGTGGTAGCTGGTAGTGACAATTCTCTCAGGCAGTGTTTACACTAGGGGTGGAACGGTTCAAAAATATCGAACCATACTTTTTTCTGGCTTCCCAATACATTACAACAGCAGCGACGATCAAAAAGCATAGAAAAAACAGACTCTTGTATGCTCACTCAGTCGTATACGGCGTCATCACTGGCGAGCGCAGGTGAGACCTAAGCAGCACACGTTGTGTTTAAACTAAACTCATTTAAGCCTTGAACCGGTCATTAAACCGAACCGTGAGTAATTTTGAACCGTTCCACCCCTAGTTTACACTTCACATTTTAGTATCTTTACGGCACGCTTGGAACCTCAACCTAAGCGAGCCATACCATGCAATGGAAAAGTGCAAAAAACACATTTGCTTTACTGTTTCAAACCCCCCTCTTTCTTACCTCAAGGGCCATTTGGAAATCTTAAAGGCCTCTATAGGCCAAATGTGTGTACATTGGGGGTCTACGAATTGTCACACCTTTAGGATGGTGGGGGTCATAGACTGTAAAAAAAAATATGGACGACGGCCATTCACTCTCTTCCACTGAAGAAAAGTGAAGCCGCCAATGTCCGAATAAGGAGCCGACATCTTGCGCTGATTTGGGACCCGAGTCTGCGCAGTAGTAAAAGCGGGACCCGGGTCTGCGCAGTAGAGAGCAGGAAGTAGAGCCGCGATATCAAAACCCTGCCCCACACTCCCGCAGTATCTGTTAGTACCATTTACAGCAGAGTAACTCATTATGTCGGTGTGAAATAAACAATTATGGAAATGTAGAAATTAAAGTTGAAGCTCCAATCTTCTCCCAAAAAAAGTCAGTTGGTGCCTCAGTGACTACTTCGCTCAGAGCAGCTGTCAATCACAACGTAAAAAATGAACACATGAACTTACATCAGCGTGATAAAAACTACTTCAAAGGACAGAAACCCATCCCATTCCATTACACAGAGAGGGCAGGGTTTATGAGCTATACTGGTACCAAACACCTGGGGGCGATCGAGACGCTTTGGCTTCACTTTTCAGGACGTGTGCGGCACGCTTGGTTTGAATGTCTCACACTTGGTGTAGCCCCTCCGGTTCAAACCGCTCACTCTCTTTTCTAAAGCCACTCTCCCCCTCTCTCTCTCTCCCCCTTCCTAATGGTACAAGTCATCATCTCATCCATCTATTTTGTAAGTGTAACCATTGCCATATTGTCATTAAACCCTTTCAATTACAAATGAGGTGCTAACTAGTTTTGATTCGGTACTAACTTTGATGTACTACCTATCGCAATACAATATCGTCACACTACAGCAATGCCTCCCACATATATTGCGGTTTTCTACCATGTTGCTGATAATGTTTCTTTAGTCATTCAGCAATCCTGCAGCCTTGAACCCCCTGTAGGCAAACCACCCTTACAGGTAATAAAAGTATAGTAGATCGAGCTATAAAAGGCCAAATACACTGTAGCAAAGAGCTCGGTTATTATCATCACCCATGTCAACAGTTAAAGAGAAGCTTTTCCCCCAATAATAATGCATCAGCGTAATGCAAACCCCCCCCCCCCCCCCCCCCCCCCAAAAAAAAATGAAGGTGAAGGTGTGAAGTTCTCCATTACTAGTTGAAACGCTACATAACTTCAACACTTCTTTAGTCCTATTGCCAAAGATAGCTCAGCAGGCAGCAAGGTGCAAAAATAAGTCTGGCTGATTTTAATCAAAGATGCCACCTCTTTTCATTTGGAGTAAACGACACCTCTACAGTCTCCCGGTTCAAAGCTTCAGTTTTTTTTTTCGTTTCCGATGTAAAGGATGTGCTCCAGTTCAGCAGTTTAGGGAAGGGAACGCACGGAAGCGCCTTTCTCTCCGATCAAGAGTTTTCCGCTTTGATTGCGGTGCAAAGGAAATGAATTATTATTTGAAGTTGACTAATGTTTCCTTGTGATTACAAACCAAGCCAGTTTTGTGCAGAAAGTCACTCAGAAAAGCTGAATGGCTTCGAGTTGGATATGAAAAGGCCTCTCACCGACACACTGTAGATGTCTGCTCCGAACTCTTGGCATATTTATCATTCCATCTACACAATTCAGGGGAAAAATGTCACCAGCCATATGCTTTGTGGCATGTAGCAGGCTGAGTTTAGAGCATATTTTGCCAGCGCTTTGCATTTGCTGTGTGAATGTGATTTAGCTCACAGAGAGTCGCAGATACTAGCAAATGTCTTTGTCACCCTTGTGGCCTGCAAGCTCAATTTAGAGACTCTATCAGGAAAACATGCTTCAAAGGCTCCACATGCTCAGGGTCCAATCTTTGTTTGGAAAGGTCTCCCTTTGTACCCCGGGACTGTGGTCCTTTCTCGCCCAAATCCGAATGAGTTCACATTCAACCTCTCCTTAAAGTTTTTTTTTTCTTTTTAAATCTTCTCGCTTGTGGAAAATCTGTCTTTCAATGCCCCAGTCAAATGCTGGGTGATTTACGTTTTTTAGCCACATTGTTTCGCCTAGGTGTCCTTGGGTGAGCTGTGATTTGTTTAAAAAGAAATTTCCGTTTTCATTTCATCAGTGTGCCTTTCTCTCCTAGCCCCGAGTTGAAACTCCTGGGAATGACCTGTGTGGAAACTTGAATCTAGATTTAAAAATCCAATAAAAGCAGACCAGCGAACAGATTTGCTAGCTCTGTTCCTGAAGATTTCCCTGATTACTTTTTGAAGTGCCTTTTAGCGGGAAATGCCAGAAATAGACAGAAAGGCTATAAGACTACCGCTCTATATCGACTGGTCATGCATAAGCCTCATGGTCTTGTGTCTTCGCCCCTCACAAGTGCTTGGTATGGAAGTATAATAATGACTAATGTCTTTGAAACAAAAAAGCATGTTCAATTGCACTGGATTTAACAGTGCTTGCATTTTAATCCATTGTATTTTCCGAGCTTGCTTCATCAATAAGGTGCATACTGACTGAGTTTGGTCTTTTTATAATCACTGTTAGTCCAGTAAGCCAGCGTTTTCGCTTTAAGAATTTTACAATGTCCCGCAACCGGGGGGAATCCTGGAGTGTATGATGTATGAGGGCAACCCCACTACTGCAGCACAGCCGCACAAGCCATGATATAAAGTTAAAGTCTGTGTAAAGACAAAATTAAACATGTGTTCTGAGTTTGTCACACCACCGAAAAATGTGTTATTAACCACCTAGCCAAATTTGAATGATAAAAATAAATAGCTTTTCAAAATCTTGAAAAAATAAGCAGTATTCTCTGCACTCAAATGCTGGGGGCATGTCCCCTGTCAACGCTGAAACCACACCCACTCGCGGGAAAGCTGCCGTAAGCACACAAGACAACACTCATTGGGTGCGTACGGTCCACGATGGCACTAGTTGTCGGCGGGACAGGAGGATGAAGGTAAACTGATGCGAATGTGCTCTAGTTATGATAGTGTTAGGGGAGGAGCCACCGTTTTAGCCCCGCCCAGAAAATCCTGAACACAGCAGTGGGGAAAACTGTTTAACGGTCTAACTCCAGTACTACACAGTTCACAGTCTTCGTAACGTGTTTCAGCAACACATTTCTAACATTTATAATGTGTTGTGTTTAGAAACAAATCTCAGAATTGCCTTTACAGGGACTTGTAAAGCAATGTAGGTCTTTTTCAGCTGTCGTGTATTAATCAGCTTTTCTGAATTTATACACTGACCCTGATTATCATAACATGTACTTATTTCTTTTGGTGAATGAATAACTCGAACTGTTGCTTTGGTCTTTGTCATCACCCGCATGCACCTGTGCAGTGCTGAATATTCTGCTGAATTTGAACCACTGAATTTGTTGAAGTGAAATGAAATGGACTGAAAATTGCCTGTCGAATATTATAGGTGATATTTTTAAACAGACTGAAGTCTTAGAAGTATTCTTCTGTTTCTTCCGCTCTTGAGTCTATGGCAGCCCATAGAACAGCTTGTAGGAAAGTTATGAAATTTGGCACACAGATAGAGGACAATCTGATCCATCTCTAACTCAATCCCTCTAGCGCCGACAACTGTTCAAAGCTGCACTCACTTTATGCTAATAACATTTGAACCGTAAGGTCTAGAAACAAATACATTTTTCATCTGATTCCTTGGCTCAAGTCGATTCGATCGACCCTATGACTTCATTTCCTGTCATTTAAATTGTTTTTCGCCATTTTAAATGTTCAGAAAAACCTACTTTCTAACACCTCCTAGATGGTTTGTCCGATTTTCACGAAAATTTTGCCAGATCATCTTCAGACCATGCCGGCAAAAAGTTATGGAATTCAAGTTGATTCCACAAACTTGGTGGCGCTATAATTGAACAAAACTTGAAATTGGCCATTGGTCTGATTGACTTCAAAATTGATATGCAGTGTCTTTGTCTCATTTGCTATCATAGTCCATTATGACATTGGTGTACCATGAAAAACATGGCTGTCATTTTAATAACAAAATGACAAAAAAAGATCCAAAGCGGCAACTGCAATGGTTTTGCATATTGCTATATTTTATGAATGCATCGGCATATCGTTACGAAACTCGGTTTGTGTCTGCGGCACCATGCCCTGAAGGTACTCAAAATGTTTCAGGGTAGTGTCCCCTTGTGGTTAAAAATTAATAATTATATTATAAGCAATTATATCTCATTACAACTCAATGTATTTATGAGTCTTCAACCTTTTTGCCTAAAATGGTCTAAAATGTCTTTACCCATTTTTGCATTTTGCAGTTTGCAGTCTACTGCTAGCTTCCTTGTTTGCTTCTTGTGCTTGGCCCCGATAATTGCTGCTTGCAGCTATATTTAATAATGAAATTGTCTATGAAATGTTTTCATTTGAAATATTCACAGCTTAAATATACAACCGTGTTGAATTTCAGCCCCTACAAGTGAAAGCCTTGAAAATACAATGCATTAATATGCAAGTACTGTTAATGCAAAGCACTTTTTTCAGTTAGTTCAATTCACCATGCTTTTTTGGTTTCAAAGACATTAGTCATTATTTTACTTCCATAGCTTGGCCGTTTCACTTGGTCCGCAGCTGCTGCAATGACAGTGGCCTGCAGTTTAATTAGTCACTTCAGCACAGATGCAGAATGAGACTCATAAAACATGAGCTCTCGGCCCCTGCAGCAGTGCACAAGTCTTCCCCCTGCCTCACCCCGCTGTAAATCAGGCAAAAGTCCTCTTTATTTCCCAATAAATCCCACTCGCATCCCACTGCCAGCTTAACATGAGCACGGTTTGTAAAGGCCGCCACGTGCCGTTTAACACAAGTCCGCTTGGGCCTGTGGTTTCCAAATCCAGGATACACATTACAAAATGGCAGTCATGAAAAGATGGAATGCTGTTGTCAACGTGTTAAACTCTAACATATATGATCACATCCCACCACCTGCTTAACACGAGTGCGGTTTGTAAAGCCTGCCGCGTGCCATTTAACTCTTTCCCCGCCAGCATTTTTTTCTAAAGTTGCCAGCCACCACTAGTGTTTTTGACTATTCTCACAAATTTAATGGTCCCCAGAATATTTTGTTGTATGTATATCTGAACATGCAATATATATACCCTCTGCTTTTTTAACAAAAAAACTTTTTTTATTCTAGCTCCAGGCATTGTTTTATCATCAAGACTTGAATGTGGGTAAGTTTCATAAAAAAGCAACATTTTGAGCAAAAAGCTGAGAAAATCATGTTTTTGTCGAAGACTACATGCAGATCCGATTGAAAACGATGATCAAAACATAAATGGAGTAGATCCATCAACACCCTGAAAGCTTCACAGCTCATCCTGGGTCGACATTTCATTCAGTAACATTAGGTAGTTTTGATTTATATGCGGTTTAATTTTGATGATCGCGCATGTGTTTTGATCAGATTCTGAACTCTTTCAGAAGATGCGTAATAGCGCCCGCTACCGTATAACAGTGAAAACACAGAAAGCCGGAAAATTCTGTCAATAGCGGGGAAAGAGTTAACACAGGCACATTTGGCCCTGTGGTTCCCAAGTCCAGAATATACATTACGAAACGGCAGCCGATTGGTGGTCAGGAGGTCACGAAAGGAGGGAACACTATTGTTGACGCCTTAAACGCTAACATATATAATCCCAATTGCATCCCACCATCTGCTTAACACAAGAACGCTTTGTAAAGCCCATCACATGCCTTTAAAGCAGGCATGTGCTTTAAAGGCATGGTGGTTCCCAAGTCCAGAATACACATTATAAAACGGCAGCTGATTGGTGGTTGGGAGGTCATGAAAACTGCCGTCGTCGACATTTTTAAATGCTAACATATATAATCCCAATCGCATCCCACCACCTGCTTAACACGGGTGTGGTTTTTAAAGCCCGCTGCATGCCATTTAAAGCAGGCACTTTGGCCCTGCGGTTCCCAAGTCCAGAACACACATTACAAAATGGAGATTGAGGTGGAGCGCTGCTATCGATATCTTTAACGCTAACATATATGAGCTTTCGCATTGTGTGCATTACAGTCACCAAAAATTGTATTCACCCCAAAATTTCCTCTTGAAGGCTAAGATATCTGTGCCCCTGGACAGCTAATTTATCTGCTGGTGTCAAGCAGGAGGCAGGAGGGGGAGGAGGGGCCGAACGGGGCCGGCGGAGAGCGGGAGGGGGCGGCACTGCGGAGAGAATGGAATGTGACAGTGCTCCTCTCCGCTGTGTTCATTCCTAGTCTCATGCTAATTAGCCCTGGGAACAGGCTGCCACAGCCATGAGAGGTGCCTCTGGTGCAACATGATGCAATGCAGGGCATCCCTGTCCTATATCAATGCAGAAACCTCTGTGGCTCATATCAAAGCGGCATCTTAGTAGACCGTGTCATCCTGCTGGGCTGGATCTGTTGGTTTGCTGCGGGCAGAAACGGGTTTATCAAAAGATCTTGTTTACACACCGTTGTCGGCATAGACATTTAATGTGGTAGCCAAGCTAATTAGCGCCATACATTTTCTTATTAAATGAAAAGAAATGCTGGTTATAGATCAGGTGAGGCTTGATGGAAAGCGGTGGGTCGGTCTGGTGTTGATTCTGAAAATGGAAAAGGTCACTCTTTATCGCTCTTATTCCTGATGAAAGGCTATTGATTATAAGCCTGAATGTGTAATATTGAGGGAAATATATAGTCTGGGTTCTGTTGAGGCACTTTCAGCCCTTGCTTTCAGGTCTACATTCTTTCTTGTGGTTTGGTTGCTAGGCACTTCATCAGGAAACTCAATGTGTAATTAGAACGTGTGCAGGGTTTATTTTCTGTCTGTTTTCTTACGAAGCTCTTGTAAAAAAAAAAAAAAAAAAAAAAAAAAAAAATGCATGTCTTTAACCATTCAAGCCATGGTACCAAAAGCTACAATAAAGGTAATTGGCTATACAAAAACAGGAATGCACCAGTATTTATATTCTGCACACATTTTTTTTAAATAAATACTCTAAATAAATTTAAATAAATCACTAAAAATGCATTAAATTAATCTGGACGTCACAGCATTATCACATACAGTAAGACTGGGGCTTTATTAGTGCTGTTTATTGATTCGAGTAAATGTTTTGACATTTGGGTATAAAGTGTTTTATTTCTACAATATATGGTGTAAAAACAATATACTGTAAAAAAAACATTTGGACATAGTGTCCGTGACGTCACCCATACGATTCTGAAGAGCAGTTTTGAAGCGTAAAGTAGGGTTGAGCTGGCCGTTGCCATCTTGTCACTCCCAGATAACTGAAAATGGGCAAAGAGGCGGGACATGGCTGGAGCGGAGGTGACGTGATGACTAACAGACAGCAGACAAACGACTATCCACCTGTCACTCAAAGTGGCCACGCTCTTAATTATGCAGAACTTTAAAGGGTTAGTTCACCCAAAAATGAAAATTCTGTCATTAATTACTTACCCTCATGTCGTTCGACACCCGTCAGACCTCCGTTCATCTTCGGAACACAAATGAAGAAATTTTAGTTGAAATCTGATGGCTCTGAAAGGCCTCCATTGGCACAATGAACCGTTCACTCTCAAGACCCTTAAAAGGTACTAAAGACGTCGTTACAAAGTCCATCTCACTACAGTGGTTCTTAAATAACTTTATGAATCGGCGAGAATAGTTTTTGTGCGCAAAAAAACCCTAAATAACGACTTATATTGTGATGACTATTTCAAAACACGGATCATGAAGCTTCGAAGCGTTATGAATCATTGAGTCCTTTTAAGGGTCTTGAGAGTGAACCGTGCCATTGTGCCAATGGAGGCCTTTAAGAGCCATCAGATTTCAACTAAACGGAGGTCTTACGGGTGTCGAACGACATGAGGGTAAGTAATTAATGACAGAATTTTCATTTTTGGGTGAACTAACCCTTTAAGACTTTATATAATGTAAACGAATGAGTTATAAAAAAATTCACCCCCCTCACAGTTGTCATGAAGGGCAAAGTTAGATATATAGACCAAAACCACAATTTGTACCCGGATGTAAACATGTTTTTTTTCTGCTGTAAAGTTGGGCATTTTAACATGGGGCTCAATGAGATTCTGCTCCCTTCTGGAGCCTGTCCTTAGCGGCCAGTCGATGAATTGCTGTTTAATTCACTTCCGTATTGGCTTCAAGAGAAACTGCAGGAGGTTGCTGCTTGGTAAAAACTTCTGAGTGTTGCCCTCTTGAGGTTGAACGGTGGCTACTGCAGTTGAATTTTCCTATTGGACGTTGTTTGCCATCGTGACGCATATTGGCTCTTCCAGCGGCTCACTAACCATGCCCCTGGCACGAGCTCACCACGGCCTAAGAAATGTTTTCCCGATCACATGAAAACGGCTTCACTCCAGTAAGAACATGAATTAAACTTACTTGACACTTGCTATCAACATTCCAATGAAGAAAATGCTGTTAAATAATGCAGTTGTCAGTACACGTCAGGCTTTTCTTGCGATATTTTTGCCGCCCGTCATGTGTACAGATACTTTTCATACATGAGACGCGCTTTCAAACCTTGGCACGCAAGTGGTTGCTGTGGTACCATAACGTGCTGGCGTATATAGTCTAATTTTTATTTGATTAACTTTTATAAAATATTATTAATTTAAGATTAGATGATGGCAAATGTAATCTGTAAAAATAGGGGAATTGAGCATGAACAATTAAAAATTATTAATATTATATAATAAATTGACCAATACCATAAAATAAGGAATATATGTATATATATAGTGTCTCTCTTTTTTTGTCTTGTTGTTTTGAGAGAAATAAATAAATGCAGACTTGGTGAGCATAAGAGACATTAAAAATCCCAAAGTTTTTTAAAAGCTAGACCTGTCAATCAATTCAAGTTCTCATTTATATTTATTCATTGCACTTTTTTAAAATAATTATATCACAATTAATTAGGCCATCTTTAAAATGCATGCTGGCTGTTTTTCCGTAGTGTTTGGCCATTATAGGAACAGTTTTTCCCCACGCATTTAAACATGCATCTAGTTTATGTCATAAAAACTGGCAACTTTATCTCCCAAGGGTCAGTGTTGATTCTGACAGCTGAGGTTTCAGGATCAAACCAAACAAACTCTGTCTGAGTACGTGTTAAGTCTGTTATACTATTTACACATTTACAGGAAATGTCACAAACAAGAGTATGTGAAAGAGTCTGTCAGATGTAAGAGAGGTGTTTTAGAGTTTAAAGATCGCATTTCAGGCTTGAATTAATGAACTGTCATTAAGGAGTTAGTTTAAAACGGAATGGCAGGGATGCACTGAATTCCCAACCGACAACAGCGCAAGGTGCCTTCATTTTTTGTGTTGTGTTTCTCCCTGATTGTGTTGTGTTTCTCCCTGACAGATTCAAGAGCAGATGGAGCGCCGCAGAAAATTGATCACGCCGTCATCGGCGGTGTTGTCGCGGTGGTCGTGTTCGCCATGCTCTGTCTTCTGATTGTTCTCGGACGATATTTTGCGAGACACAAAGGTAAATCAAAGACACGACTCTGGATTTGGCTTGATTTTAGGTTGCTTTATATCTTTGAAAATGACAAATATATATATATTTTTTTAAGGTACCTACTTTACCCACGAAGCCAAAGGAGCTGACGATGCCGCGGACGCCGACACTGCCATCATCAACGCAGAGGGTGGACACAACAATTCGGATGACAAGAAGGAATACTACATTTAACTCTGACTAGACCTGCTAGCTTCCTGTGCTGAACAGCAAACTGTGGACTGCTGGGTTGGGAGGTAGGGGTTGTGGGATTCAATCAGGCTGGATTCACACCTGTGCAGCTGAAGAGACGGCGAGGAGAAGGTGCTGCCATCGAGACAGACGGGGTGTGGGATGGCAGAGCACTAGGAGAGCTCAATTTTAGACCGCTTCACCATCCAACACCTCCTGCTGGGGCCGGTTTTGTTCAGTTTAAACATTTGCTAAGAATTTTGTGCCTTGTTCTGTTCTTACTGAAGTTCCCACTTTCATCAGGACACCCACAAGCTACTGTCTCTCGAGCGGTCCAAACCCACGTTTTTTTTAGTTTGTTTGTTTTCGTTACATTTTGGTTTTAATTGCCAGCACATCTTAAAGCTCCCTCTTGTGCTGTTCTGTCTGCAGGTCTGAAAGAAAGCCACACGCGAAGTTTCGATGCAAGATTCAGTCACAGAACGATCTCTTGGGTTGTTTTCATGGATTGATTCCAAGTAATTTATTTGGCAAATTGCCTGTTGCTCTCTTTAGTCCCCCAGAGAATGAGTTAGAGATGATACAAACCATTTTTGTTGTGACCAACAGCATTCAGCAGCACTATTGTGTTGTTGCATTATTTATTAGATATACTGTATGTGATTATAATCGGCTTGTGTTGGTATTAGGGCTGTCAGTTGAACACATTACTGAAATATGTGACCCGTGCTGGCAAAATGAGTCGGCTGATTGCGAGCTACAGGCAAAACACGTGAAAAATGTCAATTTTGGTCGAATTTGAGGTTTGCACACAAATTAGGTCATTAAGCCCTCGTCTAGCAATCCCAATGTTCCATATAATAATGAAACGTCTAAAATCACCTTTATTTGTACGCTTTCTGAGAGGTGTACCTTTCCTGAATAATGAAAAAATGCAGTTTTTCTCTGCTAGCTTCTTGACGACTGGCGCTTCCCCTCAGCACAAGTTTGGCAGGCCTAACGTTGCATTGAGCGAATTCTCAATGGCACTAGTCTGAACCAATAAAATGTGATTTTCAAACTCATGCGGAAAAACAAAACGACTTGTGCGATGCCGATATATACATGTACACAGAATAGCAGTATTTCAAAATATCTGTCTTGGCGAGTATTCACACAAACATTATCCGTTATGTCTTAGGTGAACGTTCGGTTAACTGTTGGGGAAAAACATCTGATGTGTAACGTTATATTAGATCAGTGCATTACAGTAGGTTTTAATAGGCTGCCTGTGTTATTAAATGTTAAATCAAACTTTTGTGGTATCATGGGAAAAAAAGTTATACAGTTTTCCGATAGATATGGGTTTTGACGGTGTGTGCCAAGTCAAAACCCATTTTTTTTAACCTTCAGAAAACTTGGTCCCACTTTATATTAAGTGGCTTTAACTACTATGTACTAACATTTAAATTAATAATTTGATACAATTAATTCATTTCTGTAATTACATCTATAATTATTACATTGTTAAGCCTTCCCTTAGACCTCAATGCAGCATTAAACCTTTATCCAACCTCAATATCAGCAAAAGTGTTTTGCAATACAATATGAACACAATAAGTACAATGTACTTATTTTTTATGCAAGTACAAAGTAGACACTTAATATAAAGTGGGACAGAAAACGGTTACTCGATTTTTCTTAATTGACTTTGCTTGCTCTATCGACTTCAAATAGGTGTAGCTCAGTCATTTTTTTGTCAGATTCTAAGAAATCATACATAATTTTGAAGGTTTTTTTAATAGAGAATGTGAAAATAACTAACGCATTTAAAAAAATTGCTCATTGTAACTCATTTTGCCAGCACGTGTCACATATGATTAAATATTTTTTTTTTATTAAAATGCAATCAAAGCTATGAATGTCCCCTGACTAATATTTACATTTTGTCAATGACATCACGCTGTTTTATCTATTAATTTATTAACATTATTATTATTATTATTAACAACTCTTTCCCTGCCAGCATTTTTTTTTTTAAGATGCCAGTCACCGCCAGCGTTTTTGATCATTTTCACAAAATATTAATGGCCCACAGAATATTTTGTTGTATGAATATCTGAACATGCAAAATATAAAAAAAAAAGAACAGACCCTCTGCTTTTAAACAAAATCACGTTTTTTTGTCAAAGACTACATCTGTATCATATTCAGAACGATTATCAAAACATAGATGGAGTAGATCGGATCCATCAACACCACTAATGCTTGCACAGTCCTGTAGCCTGGCCTGGGTCGACATTTCATTCAGTAACATTAGGCAGTTTTGATTTATATGCTGTTCAGGGACCTATTTTAACAATTTGAGCGCATGGTCTGAAGTGCATGGCACAGGGCGTGTCCGAATCCACTTTTGCTAGTTTAACAACGGAAAAAAACGGACGACACACCGGGCGCATGGTCCAAAAGGGTTGTCCCTATACTCTTAATGAGTCATGGGTGTGTTTTGGGCGTAACGTGCAAAAAAACAATCAGAGTGTCATCTCCCATTCCCTTTAAAAGCACTTGCACCATGGCGGATTCACTATTTACATGGCGGAATTTGCGAGTGTAAAGACTGAACGCTTCTCCAGAGAGGATTATTTTATTTTTAATATTTAAAAATGTGCGTGTAATAAGCAGAGTGTACACGTGTTGTGCACCCGCCTATAGGTGCATATTACTAACGCACCCTTTAAATAACAAAAAATACTGCGGTTTTTGTTGGTCAATGGCGCAGTCGTTTTCAGTTGCCTCAAAATAGCAACACCCATGGGCGAACTGATGGGCGCAAGTCCATTTGCTATTTAAACAACGTGACATAGCACTAAACGTGAAAATGATAACTGCGTTGGGCTGAAACACTTTGGACCCGGTGTATGGCAGGGCCCTTAATGTTGATGATCACGGTATTTTACATATATCGCTTGTTTCTGCATCTTCACATGTGTTTTAATCAGGAGATTCAGTAACTCTTTCAGAAGATGTGAAATAGCGCCCCCTAGTGTATAACAGTGAAAACACCGAACGCTGCAAAATTTGGCGGGGAAAGAGTTAAGCATAATCTTTTATTATTTTTAGAAGAAAAAAAAAATAGCTCTACTAGTCATATGATGTAATCAACATGCACAAACATGGCATTTATCAATGAATAATTTGTGATTTGTTTTACTTTTGTTGAGATTTGATTTGATTTGAAGTTCAACTACAGGACATGGCACATTAAAATGTGGTACTGGTGGCGTAACGTGCCAAAGATATTTTGTACTTCAACAAAATATCACAGACAGAATATCAGAAGTCCTGTGTTAACGGACAGATTGACAACCTCAATTGCACAATGATTAACTGTGGACTGTAGGGTTTATAAGACTTATATTTAGAGATTTGGAAATAATACAAACAGTATATTGTCTTCTAAAGCCTAGTTTGAATGTATTTGATTAATTCGTCAGCATATGTTGTAGTTGGTTTAACTTTTAAACGATTGACAGCCCTAATTGTTTCAGAGATATACTGTATGTGATTACAATCGGCTTGTGTTGATATTCATTCCGGCTTGTATCGCATTATCCATATACCAGCTCCACTCACAGACTAATTTATTGTAATTATGCCCAAGCATTAAAAATTAATGCCAAAGCAAAGAAGAGCAGAACGGCTCCTGGCTCAGCTGTACAGGAAGGCCGTCACAAAGATGTCCCCTTCTACGAAACAAAACATATCTATCAGAGTGTAAAATAGCTTTCATTTTTAGCCTGTTCTCATTCAGTAGGCTCAGTATGAGGTTGAGGTCAGTGAGTTTCTCCACCTAATGTTAGTGCTTCTGTGCGCTTCTCATAGTGACATAAAATAAAAATAAAAAAATGTAATAATGAAATAGATGGAGCCTGTATGTTGTAAGCCATACTCACAGTTGTGCCCTCTTACATGTTTCGGTTAGCAGCTCTTATTCTCGGTTTCTTGTGTAGATGCCAGACTGAATGTAATAACTCTACAATCATGCAATGGTTTCTAAAAGCGAGTCCTGAATGTTCTGGTACTTTATTTTCACACGATGTCTGCGTTGGAGAATTTTCACAGAGACACTTATGTTTCTTCACTCTTACTATAAATGTATAGTGCGTGAAATTATTACATTATTGTAGAGTTAGTATATAGTTGGTGATTTATCACACTCATATCAGGCATTGTTCATATCTTTGGCCTTTGTTCAGTGTTATAGACAATGGGACAGATACGTATTGTTTGTGATTGACTACATGGGGGCATTTTAGAGTTATGGTGAGAGTACGGTTAACATTGTAAAATCCTTGTGACAAAATTGTTTGGTCATAGCGTTTACATGAATTTGTGTATTATCAAGTGCTGTTTTTTTTTTTTGTTCGTTATCTTTTTTCTTAGTGTTATTCCTGAGATTATCTGGCAGGTGAGCATTATTTAGATTTGAAAATGCTAATAAATTATGGTAAATTTGTGCGAGGCTCTACTAGCTAATGCCACTCTTTATATTTGGTTATACGGAAAGAAACTTTTCTTTTGATTGTCATAGTATGTTGTACAGAATTTTGTGGTTTTATACAGCAACAGTAGATTTATTTAAAAATATCACGTTTTGAATGCCTACAACACTAAACTGATTGAGAATCAAGTAAATGAAAGTTAAATTATGCCCCCTAAAAAATAAATCTTAAAAAAAAAAAAAAAATGTTGGATGCACTACCATTCAAAATTTGGAGTCAATAAGATTTCTTTAAGAAATTAATACTTTAATTCAGCAAGGATTCATTAAAGGTGCAGTGTGTAGTATTTATGAGGATCTATTGACAGAAATGCAATATAATGTACATAATTATGTTTTCAGTGGTGTATAAAGACCTTACATAATGAACCGTTATGTTTTTATTACCTTAGAATGAGCCATATATCTCCATACACCGCGGGTCCCCTTACAGTGAAATCACCATTTCGCGCCGCTATGTTTCTACAGTAGCCCTAAACGGACAAACTGCTCTACAAAGCGCCGACATCTTTGACCTGCGTCGGCCACTGAAGTTTCTCTATGAGCTTCAAAAGAGAGGGGTGAGCGGTGGGTTATTGCAATTCACAACCTCACCGCTAGATTTTTTATTTATTTTTTAAGTATGCATCGTGGTTTCCACAAAAAAAATTAAGCAGCACAACTGTTTACAATATTGATAATAATAAGAAATAGTTCTTAAAAGGTGCAATATGTAAAAATATTTCAGTAAAATATATAAAAAAAAAAAACACTAGGCCATTTTGTTCAGTTGAGTACTTACAATATCCCGAAATTTTTCAACTATTTGTAAATCGTGAGAAATTGCTATTTTAACCAAAGGAACCGGGACATGAGGGAGTCGCCTGTCGATAACATATCTACGTTCCCCTCAGTTTCCGGTTTTATTTAGCAGAAACGCTTTACTCTCACTGCAGTGTCGACAAGTGTCATAGCAGCCGCCGAGCGAACGCACAGAGTAACGTCATAACATCATTTTCAACACACTCAGATGTGTCTAATATGATAAACAGAGCTGCGTTACCTCATACTCATGACCAGAAAACCGGAAGTGGCACCGGCGACTGTCATAATAAAAGTCCCGCCGTTCTTCTCATTAACAATCGCTCCTGCGGCCTTGCACAGCTCCACAACACTCGGCCCTGCTCTGCTTCTTACTACAGTAACGTTAATAATCGCATCCATGAACATGATTTCTGCCCGAGTCCTATCCCGAAGACCACATGTCCAAAGATTCTGCGTTCAAACGTGGCGTCATCAAACTACGCCTTTATTTTGAACAGGCGACCTCTAGTGTACGGAAAAGTTACATAGTGCAGCTTTGCCATCACAGGAATAGATTACATGTTAAAATATGTAAGGGATAATCCACGGCTAGCTGTGCATTAACCGATTTTTAATGCATGATGTGAATGGAGGCAAAGAACCGCCGATGCAAAAAGTGCATTCAAATCGTTTAATTAAAATCGTTTAATTAAAATCGTTTAATGCACAGCTAACCGTGGATTACCCCCTTATACCATGGTCATTTGCCGGCATTGACCACTTAAAGCTGTTATTGATGTTTTCAGCACAATATTTGACCAGAAGGGTGAAATTTACGGTTATTTTAATCAGTTACAGCTCATTAAGCCCAAAGTATACTTCGGCCGCCCTCGTCTGCATGCGCGTACAATAGTACACTACAGCACATGCGCAGACAGAAGAGTCCACTTGGTGGCAATACTCACAGTACTGTGCACCGTGTGCAGTCGTCAAAGAAGAGTGCGGAAAGAGTGATTCAAAAACAACGTGCTTGAAACAGGAGGAAAACACTACAATGGACGGCGAACTCGACGAGCGTTTGTGCGAAGTCTGTTTGTTGTTCTTTCTTCTGAACCATGTTGCAATGGTTGATCCACTACTTTTCTTCTTCGATCCTACCAAGCGAACGTCCTGTTGATTAAAAAAAAAAATTGTTCTGCGCATGTGTCGACTGCACGCAAGACACGTCCGGATGCGGAAATTTAAGTAGACCTGGGCTTTATATCTATCATTCTGCCCACTTCTAGTCGGATACAGAGATTTTGCGTAAGATTACATTTATTTGAATGAATGAATTATAGCATTTATTTGAGATAATTATCGAGAGAGAGAGAGATTGGTATCTGCGTCTGTTCAGCATCTCTGTTAACAACGAAACTGTGCATTTTTAATTACTTCAAAATAACAATGTAACCCCATCGTTGCTAAGAAATATAATGTAGTGATTGAGTAGCAAAGCTATTTTATAACTAAAAATCGCAGGGCAGCGTTGATAAGTTTATGTGCTCCTGTTTGTGTGTGTCCACAGCGTGATCTTCCCTCTGTGTGTGAGTGACAAAACAGCGCATTAATATAGAATGGTAAATAAACTGACTTGGAACTACCGGTGCATTAAACGGTTTATTGCACACCTTATTGCACATCTACCAGCCAATCAGAATTGATCAGTTATCAATCATTTTACATTTGAATAAAATTTCTCAAAATTGCTTTACTGCATTTCGATTAAATAAATGCAGCCTTTCTGAGCATGAGAGACTTCTTTTAAAACCATTAAAACATTTTCTATGGTCCACTTTAGACACTCCACTAATACGCAACTTTGCAACTACAAGTCAACTAACTCTCATTAGAATATTAGTAGACCATTAGGTTAGGGTTCAGGTTAGAATAAGTTGATATACAGTTGCATAGTTACTTATAGTCACTAGAATGACAATCAAAATTAAGTGTTATCAGATATTAAGCAGACAGTCTACCAATACTCTATTTAGTTGAGTTGCAAAGTTACTTTTAATTAGTTGACTAAAGTGGAGCAGCCGAAATTAAGTGTTAACAAAAAACGTATTGACTCCAAACTTTTGAATTGTAGCTACATTCAATGACAAAATGATATCTTTGTGCACCGCCATGCATGTGAAAAATAAAGTAATTCATAAATGTATACTATCATTTTGCTCAATTATGATACTGTAATTGTAATGGCATGAAGCCATTTTACTTGTCAAATAAGGAGTGAGGGCAACAAACATTCATAACCATGGTGAGGGGTTTCCACAGTGGATCCACCAACCCATACTTCCAAACCACTCCTTTCCTTTCTTTTTGCTGTTTACTTTAACTTTATTATTCACAAGTTAAATGGTAAATGATCTAAAACTGCCCAAACCTGAAGAAGAAGAAAAAAAACAACAACACATGCACACACAAACATACCTTCAATGTAGGTTTGATTCTGCCCTGTCTCAGGTCTGTCTATGAATTCATTTTTTGCATCTCAGGTAGAATGCAAAAGTGATGCCCCATATCTGAAAGAAAAGACTTCCGAGTTATTTAAAAAAAAAGCACGCAGAATAGAGCATGTTCGACATGTTTTATCTGCTCTTCAGATGCTGTGCACTGTGTAAATGTTCATATTACTTTGTATAGTTGAGTCACAGCAGATGATGGGTTTATTTAAAGAAAATAAATCTACGAAATGAATCTACAAAGCATTTTCCATTTTTTAGACAACCTGTACTATCCAGAGCTGTCTTTCATTGTTTCCACAGGTTTTATGTCAGATATTTTGTCTCATCTCTGTAGTTTGTATTCCTGTGTAATTAAAGTTATTTACATGTTCGCGATTACACTTTGTATTTGATCATGAAAATACATTTTTACAGAAATGGAGCAGTACTGTCTTAATAAAAAAAAGAGGTATTAATGTTCAAACAGCAGTTGAATTGTGTTTTGAATTATGTTCAGTGAAACTTGATTTCCTTTATGAAGTGTCCAATTAGCACTGTTCATGGACAGATACACGTGCTATATACACCACTTTATATAGAAACATTAGATTTCTGCCTCGCATGATCACTAAAATAGTCTCAATTTTCATACTGAGAATGAATTACCTGATAGCACGTTTCAACGTGATTCGTGCTTTGGCGATGCTGAAACATATGTTGTGAAATTCTGTGCCAAACCTAATTACAATAAGTGAAACATGAGAAAAAGACTGAGCAGAAACCGCAGCGTGTTAGTGTATAATTGAGCTCGTGTTGCATTGGAATGAGGAGAAGAGCAAGATGACTTTCACTTTTGTTCCATTTTTGGGCCCTAAGAACCTTTATGACTAATAAGAAACTATTAATCCGCCTAATCCAATTATAATTAGTAGTGCTTGCTATGGGAAGCAGATCTATTAACGTTGCTCATTCTTAGCATTAAAGGGATAATTCACACAAAAATTTAAATTGCGTTTGTGTAAGAAAAATATCCATACTTAAAACTTAAAATTATTATTTATAAACTAAATAATAGGGGTGTGACGAGATCTCGTGCAAGTGTGAGGGTGAAGTTAGGATAGAATATGCCAACGCTACGTTTACATTACGCCTCCACTCTAGTTTTGCTTTTTTTAGAAATAAAAACAATTTATTTCAGGTGGATAACAGTCGCTTCAATTCCATCAGCTCATCCAACACGAGCTGTTCGAGTGATCACGTGACGAGAAGATATTGAGCGTGTTATGAGTGTGTGTTACGTGTTAGTGAAGCGCTCACATTGAGCGTGTGTTACGTGTTACGCATTCACCACCACCACTCCCTATTCACAGAGTAGCCTGCACACGATTGCAAAATTGAAAGTGAAAAATAAACGAGAGCGCGCATTCAAACGCGATTTGGCACGCGAATACCTCCCAATATAAAAGCCATCTCGTTGTAACCATCTAAAAAAATTGGTCTCTATTTGCACTTTGCACTCATATTGAGTATTCACTTTGAATATTGTATTCAAAAGTATTGTATGGTTATTGTTTGCACTTCATATCTGATCAGTTCTAAGGTCTGAAGAGTTGAGTCAGTTGAGTTTTTGGCAAAAACCTTTACAGCGCTTGTTCTCTCTTACTGCATATGATAATTCATACTCAGAAAGTAGAACTGAAATGACGCATTACAAGATGATGAGTTAAAATAATTTCAAATGCACCTGCAAAAAAATGTTCTAGTCACGTATTTCATCATTGAGGATTTCTTAAAAATACTATGTAAAAATATAGTCTTGTCTCATTCTCGTGAAACCAATCTCGTGTCTCGTCTCGTCACACCCCTACTAAATAACAAGCTTCTGAAAGACTGGCGTATACATTGTTTTACGGCAAAAGAGTAACCTCTGACCTGACGCATGACGTATTGACGAATGCGGGAGTGCAGAGGATAGAGCAAAACAAAACACCAGTCACGAATTAGAAGTCTAAAACGAGAATTTTTAAAGAGAAATGTCAGAGGATTTCAATATAAGAGGAGCTTGAGTTTGTTGCCCAGCTCTATTTGTTTGCCGTCAAAGCTTACACTACTCCTACATCCTACTTCACACATCGCGTCAGGGGTTACTCTTTTGGCGCAAGTCTGCCGAAAGCTAGTTATTTTAGTTATTAAAGTTTTAAATATAGATATTGTTCTTACACAAACGCATCGTTTCACCAAAAAAAAAAGGCTTTTGTTTACCACCCAGAGTATGGATTACTTTTATGATGGATGGATGCACTTTTTTGGGCTTCAAAATCTCAACCCCAATTCGCTGCCATTATAAAGCTTGGAAGAGGCAGGATATTTTTTAACTCTGATTGTGTTCGTCTGAAAGAAGAAAGTCATATACACTGTGTGCAGAATTATTAGGCACGTTGATTTTCTGATCATATTTTATTTCCTGAAATATTTTTACACCTAGGATGGCTTGAGGGCGAGTAAATCATGGGGTAGTTTTCATTTTTGGGTGAACTTTCCCTTTAAGGATTTTGAAGAAAGAAAAAAAAACGCTAACCCTAAATGTTATACTATACAATCAGAACACCCTAGCAACTTCCTAGCATTCACAATACTTTCATTTCTTCCGAATATGTAAAAATGTAGTTAAAAATGTAATTATATTAAATACTGTAACGAGTAACAACTGATGTGTTGATGCCTTTAACTATTTCCCCACCAGCATTTTCTTTTTAAAGTTGCCAGCCACCACCAGCATTTCTCAAAATGTTCATGGCACCCAGAATATTTTGTTGATATGAATATCTGAACATGCAATAGGCCTACGTCAAAAGAAAGAAGAGACCCTCTGCTTTAAAAAATAACAACAACCCTGTTTTATTCTAGCTTCATGCATTTTTTTTTTATTAACACTTTAATGTGGGTACGTTTCATAATTTTTTTTTTTTCTACATTTTGAGCAAAAAGCTGAGAAAAACGCATTTTTGTAAAAGACTACATCCAGATGGAATTCAGAACGGTGATCAAAACACAGATGGAGTCCATTAACACCCCTAATGCATACACAGTCCTATGGGTCGACATTTCATTAACATTTTGATTTATATGCTACTTAATGCTGATGATTACGTTATTTTACATATGCATATGATTACAAATGCTGTTGCTTGTTTCTGCATCTTCTTCCCACGTGTTTTGATCAGGAGATTCAGTAACTCTTTCAGAAAATATGTGTCATAGCGTCTCCTTCCGTATAACAGTGAAAAACACGAAAAACCAGAAATATCCGCCAATGGCGTGGAAAGAGTTAAAGGGATGACTGAACCTGACTGATTCGGTGCATAATAACAAGTGCATCAACTCCTCCTTGCTAAGCATACATTTGCGTGGATGCCTTTATTTTCACATACAACTCTTTATTAATTACCATTGCATTTCATTAGCACAACTGTGAACATCTCTGCCTAATGAAAAGGCACAAACACCCATGAGAAAAAGCACTGGAGGTATTTATATACGTTTTTCTCAGTTGCTGTTTGTAAGTTCATGCATGAAGTTCCTCTCGAGAGGCTCATTGATTGGTCGTAAATTCTTAGAAAGGGTAGGTCAGCGCAAAATACACGTGTTATAACTTTAATGCTTTCAGTGCTGTGGTAAATATCCTCCTGGGTGAAATAAATGTGGTCTTAATAGAAGAACCACACAGTTGAGCTACTACCACTTGTTTATTATTTGTAAGAGCCACAGAGGTGATTTCTAGATTCATCCCATTGATTCACCTTTCTTCTCATTTAAGTCTCAGCATCTGTCAATTACATGTTTCCATTTGGTTGATGCTTTAATCCAAATTGCTTTATATTTTATCGGTTTATTCATTCCCTAGGAATCAAATTCATGACCTTGCCAATGCTACCATGTGCTACTGTTTGAACAACAGGTATTATCATCAATAACTGCAGACAATACTTTCAATGTTGTCCGGAAGGTTACATTGGAAATGTAATAGGTTACAGATTATAAGTTACCCAATTTAAAATGTAATAAGTGTAACTATTTTAATTACTTTAGGAAAGTAATGTAACTGATTACATTTGATTACTTCTCTAAATTTCTAATGAATGTTTTCAACTGTTAATCATTTTCAAACATTTTTACCTCTAAAAAACACTTATACTAAAGAGAATGATCTATTATAGATCATTATACTTTAGTAAAAAAACTAGTTTTTCTGCATCTGCAAAATCAAAATCTGCTTACTATTCATTTTACCGCTATGTGTTTGTGAAGGGAAACGTTATATAGTTGCTCCACAACGGATCAAGTCCAGACCGAACTTCCCGACCTCAAATGTTGTGGGCGGGGCTAAGTTCGGCTGGAATCCAGGCTACATATCCCAGCTTTTTATAGAAAATATTCAGATGTAACCCCCTTTGTAATCGTTAACATTTTTCACAAGTAACTGTAATTTAATTTCAATTTTTTTTCTCAGTAACTGTAACGGATTATTACGGTTACATTTATTTAGTAATTAAATTATGTAACTCTGTAACTAGTTACTCCCTGTCCTATAGCTCGTCCTGGGTCGACATTTCATACAGTAACATTAGGCAGTTTTGATTTACATGCTGTTTATGATCGCGTTATTTTACAAATGCATATGATTACATATGATATTGCTTGTTTCTGCATCTTCTTCGCATGTGTTTTGATCAGGAGATTCAGTAACTCTTTCAGGAGAGCCCACTACCGTATAACAGTGAAAATTTCGTCAATGGCAGGGAAAGAGTTAATACGTGCACGTAATAAGGTGCAGTTACATTTGCACAATATTGGCAAATTTTCACAGACAAAAAAAGGTGTATTTTCTAATAGTATACTGATATATGAAGACTTTCAAACTGTTGGGAAATATTTTGCCCTTGTGCAAAATTCCAGAACAAGTGATTTCCAGTTGCCCGCGAAAACAACGGTAAATGTGCCCACACCTTAAGACGGATTCATCAGCCGAGAACGTGATCCGTCTCAGATTGTGTTGAGATCTAGAACAAAAGTCTCTCTTGCTCTGTTTGGCAACAGAGGGTTAACATAACTTTAACGTTAGGTGTGCGCGAGAAGCGCAGCAGGCAGCTTAGCTGGGGTTGTGCTACTGCCTTGCCCCTGACCCACATTCTCAGACGGAGCAGGCAGCAAATAAATATCTTCATCGCTGTCACTAGCTGTGTGTCTGAGAGCTTGATCTTTCCCATGGCTGCTGTCAGTGGGAGAGGCAGCCTGCCTCGGCTCAGTGGGAATACGAGGTTTGCCGGTGAGTCATCTCAGTATGTGGTGAGCCACAAAATATCTGGGGGAGAAGAAAGTAAACTTCTCAAAAAACTGTATGGCAATAATTGACGCTTGGGGTTATGGTCCGTAGGCTACATGGGCTGGTATCACGTCGGCCTTTAGATTAACCACAGGAAACCCATTTGGGGTGCAACAGCAGGAAACTTCTCCGCACCAGCTACATGTCAAATGGCACGTCAAAAGATTGCGGCGGTTCCAAAAATAATCCTTGATAAATGGCCAACATGACATTAACCAATGCAAGCGTTAGTCTCATACATCACTCTCGGACAATGTCCCCCCAGGCATGTTTTATGTTTCAGATACAAGGCAATATTTCTCAGCCGTAAATGTCATGTTTGACTGTGCAGTTTATCAGCGATCTGTTCCCTTCAGAGAGCGCTAGTTTCGATAGGATGTGGAATTGATTTTATTGAAAAGCTCGTAACTGATCTCTACCTACAGCTTTGCCTGCATGCGACTCGGTCTAGCGGAAAGCGGCCCTACAATGTCTCGCTCGCTACACACAAACAGCTCCGACTGAAAGAGCTGAGTCACTGGCACTGTTATCTGAGATTGACACATCCACTATTCCTGAGAGCACCATGTTGTCTGAAAGTTTAACCGGCAGAATCAAATCTCACAGCACTTGTATTAACCTCCTATCTTTTAGCCATCTTATTTGGTATTGTTAAAGTCTAATTGGTTTTCAAATTAATTAAGGTTTTAAAGGAAGTATACTTGTCTACATAGGCAAAGACGGGGTTTACCACCTATAAAGACAGCATTGTTGGAGTCTGTAGTCAAGCGCTTTCATTGTGCAGTCGATGCGGTTTCCTCTCTTGTTTTTCACCTAATGGGTTTTACTTGATAACAGTGTTGTGGAAGCTATTTTGAAAAAGCTTGTCAAGCTATAAGCTACTCTTGAATTAAAGCTACTTCTCTCAAACTGCAGTTAGGTGCACTTGCTCATAATAAAAGTAGCAAACTGCTTTGAAGCTATAAGAAAGTCTCAATTGACAGTCAACTTGATACATTTTTGGTACGTTTACAAAATATTCCGAAACATATTACCAACCAGCAACATTTAAAGGAATCCCTTGTGAAAAAATTATTACAAAATATACTTTAAAAACAATATACATAATATAGTAAGTGTAAATTGTAATGATGTTGGCCACTTAAATGCATGGTAATTGTAACTAAATGATCATCTATTCTATATTAAATGCACCTAGCTGAACTTTAGAGTGCTTATACTTAAATACACCAAATGTAAATTCATAATTCTATTGTCTTATGATATATGCTCTATATATTTAATTTATTTAAATGTCATTTCTATTAAAACTTGTGTCATCATGCATTTAAATATGTTTGCAATTACACATTTGCAGTGATGAAGTTGTAATTAAGTACATTTCAAATATATTAACATCAGATGTAATATTAAAGCTGCAATCCGCACTGGAATTACAGATACTATGTCTTGGAAGTATGACCAACAAGAATTTTCCCTGCAAAATGTCATCTGAACAAGTGAGTCTGCCACTTTTGTTCTGAACAACTGAGAAGAAAAAAGCATTACAATAAATTGCGCTACCAATGGAGATTAAATCTAACGATTGCTTAGCTCATATCATATAAAACCGTGCATATTATTATTATTGTTATACTTTGTTCTCAAATGTTTAATGTTAACATCAGATGTATTTAGTGTGTATTAGCGTAACCCGTTAGATTTCTGTAGTCTAATCTCTAATTGTCATACCATTCGAATTTCATACAGTGGTGGCCAAAATTATTATAACACTTGGCATCTGGGAGTCGTCTTATTGGGCCTGGATTTATTTTCCAAGAGGACAATAATCCGAAACATTCTTCTAAATATTGCCGGAACCACTTGCGACGGAAGGAATCTGCTGGAACATTGAAAGTGATGGACTGGCCCCCTCAAAGTCCAGACCTCAACCTCATCGAGCACATTTGGGGCGAGTTGGAAAATAAACTGAACAGATATATTGTACATTCAAAGGAAAGCCTTTGGCTTCAGTTGCAGAAGCAGAGATGTATAGTAACAAAGTAGAACTACTTCACTACTGTACTTAAGTACTAAAAGGCAGTATCTGTACTTTACTAGAGTATTATTTTTTTCTCCTACTTCCACTTTTACTTCAGTACATATTTTCGATGAGTTTAATACTTTTACTCCGATATTTTTTTTTATGTGCTGCATCGTTACTCGTTACAATTATAAAAATGTTACGAATCATTCCATTCCAAACCCACATTACCGCGCATGAGAGAGAGAGAGCGCGCGCGAGAGTGCGAGAGAGAGACAGAGCGCGAGAGAGAGAGAGAGCGCGCGAGAGCCCCGCGAGCACGCATTGACTGTCTTTAAAACAACACGAGCGTCTTGCGCTCAAATTGCTCTCTATTTGTTTACATAGTTAATGTGCACTGTGAAGTAACATATACAAACAATGAACAGCTGTATTTTTATTAACTAAGATTAACAGATTAATAAATACAGTAACAAATGTATTGATCATGGTTAGTTCATGTTAGTTATTAGTCTAATACATTAACTAATGTAATGTTAACAAATCAAACCATATTGTAAAGTGTTACAAACAAATAATTTACTCAGAACACCTCTTGAAATGAGAATATAAGTGTGCTTACACCATTTTTTTTAGTAAGAGTGGTTATAGTAAGATTGAATCTCAATGAACTACAGTATTTTCAGGTTATTTATATGACAATATGTAGAAAAATTACCTACCAACATTGTGATTGTCCTTTAGGTTAATCATTTGAAATAATAAAAACAATATGATGTTCAAACTTTTGACTACTTTCTTTAATAACTACATAACACAATACTTGTACTTTTACTTTCAGTACTTGAGTAGTATATTTTAAAATAAACTACTTGCAATACTTAAGTACAAAAAATGTTGAATACTTAAGTGTTGAATTTAAGTGTGGTGCTTAAAGAGCACTTCAACTTCTACTCAAGTCACTTTTTTGATAAGGAACTTGTACTTTTACTCAAGTATGTGTCTCTAGTACTTTATACATCTCTGTGCAGAAGGCATGGGATAACATTAGTGTTGAAGTTCTCAGGAAATATTTCGACACTATGCAAGAGAGATGTGCCGCTGTAATTGCTGCAAAAGGTGGACATACCAAATATTAAAGTTAAAAGTGGATTAAAAACAGTACGACTCACTTCATCTGATATTTGATGGTAAGAGCAACCATCTGCATGTTCCATGAACATTATTAAATTAAATCATGTCTTGGTGTTCTAATAATTTTGGCAATGATTGATATTTTTTTACCCCAAAAAGCAAATCAATGTTACCTAGAACTGGTTCTCTTTTAAATACAAATATTTTTTTCTGTAGCCACTGCGCAGGCTGAAGTCTTTTGCTTTTCACCACGGGTGAATCTCCAGTTGTTACTGATGATTGTCGTTTTGGGCCTTTCTGGATTACAATCCGCCATCAAAATGATAAGTTTAATTATTGCAGCTGCTGTGAGAAAAGGCTATAAATGATCCGCCACCTGCAGCATCCAAACATGAGATATAGAGACAGAGCGTATTTAGGCCACGCCCACACCAGGGGGGAAAACAATCCAGCGCTCTCCATTGACTTTGCATTGCGTGAGGTGGCCTCCTTGTCATTTCGGACTGATACCAGCTTTTAGACATTGTTCTGTTTTTTGTTATGTGACAAGGTGTACAGCAAACACGCTAAAAAACACAGAAATACGTTTTTATAAGCTGTTGACCCAAAAAAAACAAGCGTTTAAGGAGCCAAAAGTGGATACATGCAATAAGACGTGAAGCTTCAGCAGGAAGAATGGGTGAATTTTGGGATCCTGACACTCAGTATGCCTATGTGTGCAGTAAACATGTTGTCACTGTTAAGTCAAATATCCTAAAGTCAGTTTTATATTGTATATTTCCTGTTGCTGATTACGTTCCCCTCTAGTGGGTGTAGTTCTCAGTGTAATATGAAATGTCAAGTTCTGTCTCAATTGCCTGCATCCATTTTTTTTATCCTTAAAGGATTAGTTCACTTTCAAATAAACTTTTGCTTATAATTTACTCACCCCCTTGTCATCCAAGATATCCATGTCTTTCTGTCTTCAGTCGAAAAGAAATGAAGATTTTTGATGAAAAGATTTCAGGATATTTCTCCATAAAATGGAAGTCAATAGACTCCATATGGTTCAAGGTCCAAATGAGAGGTTCAGTACAGCTTCAAAAGGGCTTTAAACCACATCAAACCGCACCAGACGATCAATAAGGGTCTTATCTAGCGAAACGATCGGTCATTTTTTTAAAAATAAATGAAGTTTAAGTTTTATAAGCACAAATGCTCTCCTTGCTCTGTTCAGTGATGCGCGCTCGTGACGTCACGCAATACACAATTACGTTGAAAAGGTCACGCTAGACGCAGGCGGAAGTACCGAGTCAGTGTTTACAAATGAGCAGAAAGAGGACCGTATCCACATATTCAAACGCCTTTGCGCCTGCGTCTAGCGTGACCTTTTCAACGTAATTGCGTTTTACGTGACGTCACGAGCGCTCAATGAACAGAGCAAGGCGAGCATTTGTGCTTATAAAACTTAAACTTTATTTATTTTTTAAAAAATGACAGATCGTTTCGCAAGATAAGACCCTTATTGATCGTCTGGTACGGTTTGATGTGGTTTAAAGCCCTTTTGAAGCTGTACTGAACCTCTCCTTTGGACCTTCAACCGTATGAGGTCTATTGACTTCCATTTTATGGAGAAATATCCTGAAATCTTTTGATCAAAAATCTTCATTTCTTTTCGACTGAAGACAGAAAGACATGGATATCTTGGATGACAAGGGGGTGAGTAAATTATAAGCAAAACGTTTATTTGAAAGTGAACTAATCCTTTAACTGCTTGTTTTTTGGATCAACAGCTTATAAAAACGTCTGGGTTTTTTAGTTCTGGGTTGTTTAGCTTGTTTGCTGTACACCATGTCACATATCAGCTTTTATACATGGTTCTGTTTTTTGTTAGAAGTAAAAAAAGACAAGGAGGCCGCTTCACGCAATACAAAGTCAATGGAGGCGGTTTGATTGTTCCCCCCCCCCCCCCCCCCCGGTGGGCGTGGTCTTCAGATTATGACATGTCGCTCTGTCTCTATAGCCTACTAGCCGGGACTCTTTCTTTATGTATACAGACGTGATGTAATGACGCAAAGACGTACGGCTGCATGCTTGAATTTCCCATGGAAACCTACCAGTACCACTCCAATTATAGCACATTATTACAAGCTTACTGTTGTGAATTGGGCTAATGTAAGGAGATAGTTTTGAACAACTGGCTAGTTATGTACTTGCTCAAAAATGATTTTGGATCATTTTTAACCCAAAAAAAGTTACGGACTACAGCTTTAAATAACACTACACTTAGGCCGTGTGTAGCAAAGCATTTTTTCGTCTGGCTGGCGTATTCAATTGTTTTCAACCCATCACTGTCACTTTTCACCCAGCCGTCCAATCACAGTGGAGGAGGGGCGGGACAAATACAACACAGACCAACCCCCACATTCTGCTTGTACAACATCAACAGATGAAAACAAGCTGTATAATAACGGAACAAAATAATTTAAAACCAGAGAAGAGCCAGAGAAAATACTTTACATTGTATCGGCATTTTTATATAGAATCAATACAGAAACAAACAATCTGTGAAATGAGATACTAGTAACACTTCCGTGGATATTCTATATCATAACAAGCAAAGAGTCTCAACTGAAAAAAACGTTGCACTGACAAAACTCTATCAAGCGCCAACAACGAGACGTTTTCAGCAGAGCGCCTAGCGTTTTCAGCCAGCTAAAACGCTTTAGTGGACACGCGGCCTTAAAATTCTAATCAAGTACTTTACATTCATGCTTTAGTATGCTAGTCAACACATCAAAATACTTCTTTAAACCATGACAAAGTATTATTAAAAGATAATGATTTCAAATGTACATTAAGGTAAAACTTTTAATTTGACATTACTACAAAGAGCACTTTTTAAATGTGTTAAGAAGCAGTCATGAACATGTTCTCTCTTTAAGTACACTTAAGTGGCCTTTTATTTCATTGATATTATATATTATATGCCAGTACAGGTTTTTTTAAATATACTTAAGATTTAAAGTACGCTACAAGTGCACATTCAGTACCATTAACACACTTCATTTTTGGCAAGGAATAGTTCACCCAAAAATTACAATTTCATCATCTTTACAAAATCATCTTCTACTCGTTTAATTTTACCCTCATGTCGTTCCAGACCATTGCTCACACTCGTGGCGTTCCATACAGGTTTGGAACGATATGAAGGTTAGTAAATGACAGAATTTTCATTTTTAGGTATTACACCATATAAAAGAAGACCTAAACTGCTGCAGGGATACAAATCGGCTTATTTGCTCATGTTTTGAATCTGTCTGATAGAGCTATTTCAGTCCAGTGAAGGGCATTTGTCTGATCTCGTCTCATTAGCAACTAAGAAGAAACATAACAAAGAAATCCTATACTCTTCAGCGACAACAGCGACGTGAAAATCCGCTACCAGTCAAACAATGATTTAAAAATACTTAAAGCAATTGACATTTAATAGACGGGTCTGACATTCTGCCAATTAACAATAAGTGCTTTAGGATATTCAATGATCACGAGGGAATCAGGATTTAGGTCTTGTACATTGTAACCCATTTGCAAGTGCACTGGTGTCTTACCCCCAAGAGCTTTTGGTTTGTCTCAACCCATCTTGACAGAGCAGCTCTCTGTGAAGATCGTGACTGTCCTTGATGTGACACCAAAGACTGAGCTCCATGCAGTGAACACTTCCTCCAGCAGATGTTACTGAAACATCTATTGCTTTTCTATAGCTGAGTGCACAGTGATTACCGCTTTGGCCATCTTATTTCTCTCTATTTCTCACTGCACATCACCTCTACCTGCGGACAATCACTGGTCAGGAATATAGAACGCTTTATCCCCAAGAGGTCTGCTTGGATAGATGTCAGCCGAGTTGAGCAAGCCATATTTTTTGATCTGTTAGCCACGGTGGGTCTGGACAAACAGACAAGTTATTTTTATATCTCATTGGGGAATCATAAATTGAGTGTCCACTTCAGTATGGTGATTGTTTTTTGAAACGTCTACCACATGAGGTTTATAGTGTTCACAGAATATCATTAGACTCACTGCACTGTGACCTCTGAGAATCATTTATAACAGCAACAATGGACATCATTTAATTTCACATTTTTGTTTAAAGGGATAGTTCACAAAAAATTAAAATGATCCCATGATTTACTCACCCTCAAGCCATCCTAGGTGTATATGACTTTCTTCTTACAGATGAATACAATCAGAGTTATATTAAATAATGTCCTGGCTCTTCCAAGCTTTATAATGGCAGTGAATGAAGGATGAGGTTTTGAAGCCCAAAAAAGCACATCCATTATATAAGTAGTCTACGCGGCTCCGGGGCCGTACACATCAATTTATAGTGAGAGTAAACCGTGACCCCTGAATAGCAACCTATTCAAGCTTTTTTACTCTTTCCCCGCCATTGATGGAAATTACCGGCTTTCCATGTTTTCACTGTTATACGGTAGGGGCCGCTATGACATCCTCTGAAAGAGTTACTTAATCTGATCAAAACACATGCGAAGAAGACAGAAATAAGTGATCATCAACATTAAACAGTAATATTATTTAATATTATTAAATAATATTACTAGTAATATTATTTAATAGTTTATCACTTTAAACCAATAGGTGGCGCTGGGACCAAAACACATGCGAAGAAGACAGAAATAAGTGATCATCAACATTAAACAGTAATATTATTTAATATTATTAAATAATATTACTAGTAATATTATTTAATAGTTTATCACTTTAAACCAATAGGTGGCGCTGGGACCAATTTGATGTGGTGTGGTCAGAGTAAGAAGTCAATGACGCATGCCAAGTTTGGTGTCAATATCCCAAAGCTTTGCAGAGTAGGGCTGCCACTAACGACTATTTTTTTAATATCGATTAATCTATCGACTAATTTATCACAATAATTTTCAACAATTTTACTTAAAAACATTTAATTTAACTTGCACTGTTGGCCTTCAGTAGTGTACTATAAAAAAAGTATAAATGTAAACAAGCCCTTGACAAAATGTAAAACTAAAAGAGTAAAAATATAAAAAGGTACACATTTGTAAACCAACATAACAAAAAAGAGAATATCAGCAAATGTTTTATATCGAATAGTGTTGTCACGATACCAAAATGATGACTTCGAAACGATACCAGACTAAAATACCTCACCATGGCAAAAAACTGTAAAAGTACTTGAATAATATGACAGAACTTACTATTCATTGTTGTATCGTTTTAAGGGTAAAAAAAACAACTAAAAACTCACTTGGCCGGCATGTTCCTGCCCTGCCCTGCTTCACCTAGAATATGAGGTCCGGCCCTTTAAGAGCTGCACGGACCAAATTCATTGTAACACTCGATTTCTCATTCAACTCTGTATACGTTCACAAAAGAAACATATCCGACTGCGTTTACCCGAATACTCGCCAGGACGTGTATTTGTACATATTTTTTACCATTCAAACTCAATAATCTGCGAAACTGGCGTCGCGATCTGTCTGAGTGAAAGGCTTCAGGTCAGAGTCCGGCAGCGAGCACGTCCTTGTCACGCCGCACTTTTCTGTTGCGTTCTTTTTCCTGAGCTGCGCGTATAAATTTGACTGTTCTGCTTCCATTGTTTAGTGAACGGTCACACACACACACACACACACACACACACACACACGTCCTCACTCCTGCTGTCACACATCGACGCACATTAAGAAATACTGCTCTTATTAGAGTGCTGTCATTTTTTAAGTACCGGTACGAATACAATTTCATATCGTACCCAACTTACCCATTCGACTACAAATATTGACGTGGATTGATTAACAGCGTCAACGCAGTCAATTGTATCAACCAATCGCGACAGGCCTATTGCAGAGATACGGCCTCAGAGTCGTTTTTGCATCATGCCATCAAATTGTTTATGCAGTATACGAAAATGGTTTTGTCTATCGACACCAATCAAAATCCATAACAAATTTCCTCTACTGAGGACATTAAAGAAGAAATCTGAAATCTGAATCTGAACATTTTGCCGGCACGGTCTGAAGATGATATGATTCGATTTTGGTGAAAATCGAACAAACGTTCTAGGAGTTCGAAAAATTTGAAATCTTACTCATAAAAACAGAATGGCGGACAGGAAGTAGTGTTTTCACGATACCAAAATTATGACTTCGATACGATACCAGACTTAAATACCTCGACATCGACATTGAATCGATACCACAGCAAAAAAAAAAATGTCATTGAATAATATGACAGAACTTTGGTTTTTATTTTATTTTTAACTCACTTGGCCAGCATGTTCCTGGCCTATATTCCAAGTGTTCTGGGGGTATACGGTAGGGTTTGGTGAAAAATTCAGTTTGTCTGATGACAGTTGAAAGATGTGAACGTGATCATTTCTTGTTATGATGAACACAAAGGTTATATTTCCTTAAAGAAGAAGGTACATAGTAGGGATGTGACGGTGAGGAAATTTTCCCACCGGTTAATTGATGTGTGCCAACACCGGTAATACCGGTATCACCGGCGGAGGCTTTTAAATCACTAATTCTATCTAACCGAAAGTAACATGCACACGACCGCTCTGAACTGAAAACGCGCCAGTGCGCACACACCGTGAATGACAGCTCATCTGTAAATGCGCGCTCTGTGAGACCATGGGTGCGTCTCAATCAGTTCCCTAGTTCAGTAGTCAGGGCACTGATCAAGCATTGATCAGTCTATGATTGAGATGCACGCCATGAATGAATAACAGTTCGTCCGTAAAGCCTTTATAGCCTACTCGACGCGCCCGCACGAGCGTGAGGGTGCGCGCGACAAAAATAAATGCGCGCAGTCAGCGTAGCGCGGAGGCTCGCACTGCGGAGCCAGGCGAAAGTAAACAATGCGCGCTCTGTGCGGCCGTACACATTTTACTTTCGGTTTTGAGTTAGCGGCAATTCGGCTGCGGGTTGCTTGAATTGTGGGTTCATTAGCCTATTATTTTTAATGAAAAATACAACAAAACAAATGACAAACTCCCTTAAATAGTCGCTTTTACGTTTCGCTTTGAAACCAAATCTTCCGCGATCATCTCAGTCAGCTCCTCACTCTTAAATCTGATGAATGACTCCTGCCGCTGCCGAGACTCACGGTCAGATCCTGCTTTATTAAGCAGATACGTTCAGTTTTTATTTGTATTGTCTGTTCTCTAACTGAACTAAATTATTTTATTACTATAAAAAAATCAAAAAGATAAAAAAATCAAAAAGACGGTGGGCGGTGCCACGGTGGGCAAGTGATGTAACCGGTGTTGAGTCTGGACACCGGTAACACCGGCAACACCGACTATCGTAGCAAGCCTAGTACATAGTATTTAATGTTGCTTTTTTGTTAATCTTGATTTCTCACAACTTGTATGCTTTTTCTTTTTCAACTCCAGCAAGTCTCACAAAATATGCACGTCGTGCAGCCGTGCACAGAAGACCAATAGTCAAGTTCAAGAATTTCGTTAAATAATACATCAAATTTCGGTTTGTTCTTCACCAAACACTATCATATACCAGCAGAACACTTGGTATATAAGGCATGTATTGCATGGGATCATTCTGTGATATTTTTTTTAAAGAACTAGATGCTGGACGCTATACTCACTGCCATTATATGGATGAGAGCGACATTTTTCTTAAAAAGTCTCTTTTTGAGGTCCATAAAAGAAAGAAGGGCCACATTTTCTTTTCACCAGCAGACTCTCCTCTGCTCTGAGTTCGTTTAAAAAGGGTGATTCTCAGAGGGTTTGAGATTTAGCTGCTCTGTGTTAACCTTTCTCGCTCATTGTGACAGCTAACCTATGCCACTCCCACAGCATACACGCATCAAAGTAGCCGGAGCAACTTTTCTCTATTTACGGATATGACACGAAAGGGCGAGACAAGGGTTAGACAAAAACACATTTTGGAAGAAGGACTGATAACGTATGGACTCACTAGCTATTTAAATTTGAATTTTGAACAAAAAAAGAATGACTATCTACTAAAAAACAATAATGGAACACCAAAGTGCACCATATGCATGGACAGTGCTGGCTAAATGTTAGCCATAGATTAAACTTCTGCTAGAAACAGCCATCATTTATCCATTCGCTCTCAACCTTTTGGCAGGCAGCGCTCAACCCTGGCATACAGAGATATCAGTGGACATCTGGCTAAATGGCCGAAACGGACAGCAGCACAGAGTTATAAATATTCAGGTCTACTCTTTCCTACCCTATTGTATCATCACAAACTACATAAACAATGCAGATGGATGGTTTTCAGTGGTTTATCAACTTAAATCCATTTTGATAGATCTTGATAGATTCTCACTCCTGTGTCAAGGCAAATCAGAGCCCTGCGTTTGCAGCTGAGTTATTCCAGCAAGGGTAAAAATGCGAATCAGAGCTCAGCTCGTCATAGATAATCAAGCCATCAGCATGCAGATGCCAAAGCCAGAGGTACAATCTCAAATGTATAATCAGGATGAAACGTGTGTGTGTGTGTGTGTGTGTGTGTGTGTGTGTGTGTGTGTGTGTGTGTGTGTGCGTTCAAGCAGCAACCGATCAGTGCAAACTGCGATACAGCACACCTGAACTTCCCTGCTAGAACTTGCTTTTTACATGCAGTGTTTTAGTCCATCGAGCATCATCCCTGCTCACTTCAGACGGACTCTATTCTTCTCTATTCTAATAGCAGCGTTTAACACTAATGACAGAACACCGCAGCAAAGGGCAAAGGTGGGACTCTGTCTCTTTAACTGTCTGTCCGCATTGGCTTGGTCGCTCGAGGGCACATTAATAAAAGGATTACTTGAACTTTGAGGCCACTGGTGCTAGTTTTTTTGATAGCTGTGTTATTTCAGGTAAATGGATAATCATTCCGAGTGCTCTTTTATCAGTGAGGAATAAAACTGAAACAATTTACATGATTTCTTCTAAAGGTTCAAAACACACAACGGTCCTAACTTGACCTGCATTTACAAGGCTCGATGGAGTCAAATGCTTCTGGGTGAAAACAAGAACTGTTCAAGTTACAGTTCAGCCCAAAAGTCCAAAGAAAAAAAAAAAGTGAATAAATTAAATTATTAATTTCATATAATTGTCCTTATTTTACTTTTTTTGTTTAAATAACATGAAATAAAAATATAAAATAAAAATATACCAAATATAACATGGCTGGGAGCATCAGACCAACTGCAACAATGAGCATTTTAAGAAGATTTTATGCAAAATGGCTGAAAAATCATTAATACTGTTACTAGTAATATTATTTAATAGTTTATCACTTTCAACCAATCGCTGTGACCAAATTGATGTGGTCAGAGTAAGAAGTCAATGACACATGTTTGGTGTCAATATCCCAAAGCAATGCGGAGATACAGCCTCAGACGGAGTCATTTTGGCATCATGCCATCAAATTTGTTGTTTGATGCAGTATACAAAAACAGTTTTGTCTATCGACACGAAATCCATAACATTTTGCTGGTACGGTCTGAAGATGATATGATTCAATTTTGGTGAAAATCAGACAAATGGTCAAGGAGGAGTTCGAAAAAGTAGGCTTTTAAAGAAAAACAAAATGGCGGACAGGAATGTAAGCCGACTATGGCAAAATTGGTATCCGTGTTCTCAGCATACAAAAGGCAAATTTTTGGAAATTAAATTTCCACTTTTTTAGTTCTGTCCAAGCGGCAACCTCCTGCAGTTTCTCTTGAAGCCAACACGGAAGTGACTTAAACTGCAATTCATCGACTGGCCGCTAGGGACAGGCTCCAGAAGGGAGCAGAATCTCATTGAGCCCCATGTTAAAATGCCCAACTTTACAGCAGAAAAAAACATGTTTACAGCCTGGTACAAATTGTGGTTTTGGTCTATACGGCTAATTTTGCCCTTCATGACAACTGTAAGGGGGGTACATTTTTTTATAACTCATTCGTTTACATTATATAAAGCCTTAAAGTTCTGCATAATTAAGGGCGTGGCCACGTTGAGTGACAGGTGGATAGCCGTTTGTCTGCTGTTAGTCATCACCAGAGCCATAGAGAGAGAGAGTTGCGACAACTCCATAGACTCCAATGGAACGTTTTTTTTACAGCAATGGCGGCTCGCGGAGACTCTCAATAGTTCCCGGAAGTAGCAGCCGCGCCATAGAATTACAGCAGAACAGACCGTTTGTGATGCACTTTTAAAAGGGAAGACGTTTAATCAGTAAGATTTTAAATTATCAGCACATTTTAATCAAAATAACTTGTACATTAAAGCCTGCTTGTGTAGATTATTCATCATTAAAAAAATATATATTTTAAAAACAACATCGCTGTAACTACATACTCATGCTACATACACATGTCGATGTGTAATAATATTATTGCAAATCAATGCATTTATTGACTATTAATTACCAAAAATCGCAGTTCTGTCACTGTGACTATCAATTTGAATTGCCCGTCAAAGCACTTCCTGGAACTATTCGAGGTCTACATGAATCACGTGACTATCAAGCGTTTTGAACTTCCGTTGTCGCAACTCTCTCTCTCTATGGCTCTGGTCATCACGTCACCTCAGCTCCACCCACATCCCGCCTCTTTGCCTTTCTCTGTAATCCGGGAGTGAGTTTTGCAAAGATTAAAAATGACTGATTTTTGTTTCTCGCCTTTATGGTTCAAAAGTTATAGCATAAATGTGTGCAAATTTGGACAGTTGGTGGCGCTAGAGGGGTTGAGTTAGAGACTCCGAATTTGCTATTGTGACAGATTAGACTGTCCTCTATCTGTGTGCCAAATGTCCTAACTTTCCCACAAGCGGATCTATGGGCTGCCATAGATTCCCAGAGCGGAAGAAGAAGAAGAAGAAGAACTCCTACGATTACAATAGGTAATTTACCATCGGTGCTTAGCCTCTAATAACATTTTAAAATAAAATATACAAAACAAATAAAGCATACACCAGTCAAATGTTTGCAATACTTGAAATGTTTTAATGTTTTTGAAAGGATGTTCAAGGCTTCTATTTTAATATTAATTATAAATTATTTATTTATATAATTTATTCCTGTGATTCCTTATTCCTGTCTTTACTCCTTAAGCTGATTTGGCTCAGTTATGAATTATTATTGGTGCTCATGGTTTTTATTATTGTCATTTTGATGCTCAATATTTTTGAGGAAACCAATATTTTTTTGCTGTTGTTGTTCAGGATTCTTTGATGATGTACAGAAAGATAAAAAGAACAGCATTTATTCATTATAAATGTCTTTACTTTAATTTAAGGCATGCATCCTTGCTTAACGAAAGTATTAATTTCTTTTAAAAAGAAACGTGTATAAAGGTGTACAAAATTAGAATGATTAAAATGATTTCTGAAGGATCATGTGACACTGAAGACTGAAGTAATGATGCTGAACATTCAGCTTTGCCATCACAGGAATTAATGACAGGCTTTATGAGATTCTTTCCTGATTTATTGTTTGATTCGCTCATATGTGCAAAAATTTGGTTGGTTCGACGTTGTGGACTTTGGTATTAACAAAGGCACAGACACAAGATCCTTTGTTTGCCCACAGAATTAGCCAGATAAGAAGATGAAATACAAGTTTTGGAGATTTACCGACTGAACTTCAGCAAGCAACGTGAAAACAGCACAGAATACACAAAAATCCTGCTGCCATCTCAACATTCATCTCTCAGTAGAGCATGTTTGTGCTAACCATGACCTAAAGCATTACAAAATCATCAACGCATTGGGAAACCGAAGCCATACATTCTCCCCAAGCCCTTGATATGACAATTTCCCCCTATATAAACTTCTCAGTGCTCAATTTACTCTAACTGGCGCTGGCAGAGGGAAAACAACTTCTAAATCATCAAGTTTTCTTATGTTTTGATCATTAGGAATACATTATGATATAATTTATGATATAAAATGAAGGGCGAGTTGACATAAAGTAAACAAGGTTCCGGCCAGATGCATGTAAATGTGGTTAGTCAAGACATTCATCATGGATAAGCACAATTAAAATTCAGTTTCTGGTATCTATGCAGGTTTTTCCAAGTAATGAGATTAAATGTGCCCACACACTGAATAACCACAACAAAAAAATGGTACAAAACCCTTATATGTGCTATTTAGGTACAAATATGTACACTTTTGGTACCAAAATATACCTTTAATGTATCAATAAGCACTCTTTAGGATCTTCAGAGCCAAAAACTGAAAATGAGGTGATATTTATGGGACAGACTACCTTGTGCATTGTGAGTTGATATAAAAACATTACAGACTAGATATTCTGCAGCCAATTATGCCAAGTTGAAGTCATCAGCTGTCATCTTGCAACATCAACCACGCCAGAGCACTTTTTGCCATCTTTTTCCGAGGCCAATTTGCATCCCATCCATCACCATTATTATTCAAAGGACTTTTGGTATAAGGGTGGACAGTTTGTCATTCCGAGTCAACGGGAGAATGGAAGGTAATGATGATAATGAAGAAAAGTCATCATGTATCCCTATCCCATCACATGACCATCTCATGGTCAAATGTATAAGCCTATATTATACACTGTATCCTGTTAATTATATAGCCTACATGTGCAACTGCTAGGGGTGGCAAGGTACATGAAAAAAAAACGAACCGTTCGGTTCGCTTGTCTCGGTTCGGAGCGTGTGCGTCGCATGGTTTCGACGTATGCGCATTGTATCCTCGTGCCCGTATGTTACCTCAGACAGTGGGTGTCCTTTTCGCGCGAAATAAGAGGTGTGTGCAGTGTCGGCGCTGTGGTGGGGCATTCGAGGGCCATGCCCCCCCTAGCGGTCATTGATACCCATCCAACGACAGGCCATGGCGTGTGGCCCAAAAAAATATCCCTTTTGGTTATTCTTTTAATAACAGTAGCCGCGTTTCCATTACAGATTTGCGCAAAAACTTTTGCGATTATTTTCTAAGTTTCAATAAAAAACTATTGCGAAATGACTTTCCATTAAACGATGTTATGCGACTAAAACTTTTTTTTTTCCTCTCGCAATAAGTCATTCCAAATATTATGCCACGGATGTTGGTAGGTTTATGCATCCCAGCCACCGCGTCGGACACATTAAGGCTGTAAGGAAAGCACCTTATAGCCACTTGAGCGGCACGTATGAGGTGTTTGTGTGTTTCTCCCTCATATCTGCTTCAAGGTCTTGATCAATTGTGGCATTTCTTAGTTTAGAATCCAGTATTCCTGTAATTCTGTTGTCTTTTATGAGTTTAATAACGAACACGTTGTCTTCTGTCAGCGTCGGAATGATCGATACGGTGACGTGCATCTGCCACATCATAGGCTATATATTATTTTTTCCACTATTTTTTCTTTTCAATTTTGTTGTAATAACGAGATATGTCATTAAAATAGACTGTGAAGTTTGGATTTTCCCCTTAGTGTAACAACTTAAAATAGCCTACTCCGTCATTTATGGTATTGTAGTATAGGCCCTATATTGTAGTATGCAATGTGTTGTAGAATATTTGAGTTTATTTATTATAAGTTGTGTATTTGTTTATTATTATTATTATTACTAGGCTACGTGCATATGTATTTTGAACATTTAGTTAATTAGGCTACCGTTCCCCTGTCGGGTAGTCACTGCGAGAGAAGGGCGAAATGTTTAATTTGCATGGTGGTTGGCTAACTCAAAGTTGTTGGGTTTTTTTCGTTAATTTTTAAGTTAATTTTGAAATGCTTTTTAAATGAAAAACTTTACGTTTAATAAACAAAATATTTTTTTGAAATGAAGACAGCGTTTGGAGTGGAGTGCAAAATAATGTGTTCCCCGAATCCACGGCCTTTGTTGGTGTTGTGGGTGTACACAAATAAAAGTAGACAGTTTATAGTTATAAATATGTCTTGCACTTATCTGTATGGCGAAAAATAACAGAGTGCGAGTTATTACAAATTTAACTAATTTAATTTAAACATGCCTTTGAAGTTTGGGCAAAAACTTCTGGCAGTGTTGTGTTTTCGTGTATTTTTTTTTCTTTTCACAGCGCGATTGTGAAACACACGGAACACTTCATGGTGAAATGTGTTAATCAGGTCAGCTGAATTAAAGCCACAGTGCATTGTTCTAATCAAAATTGACATGATTAATATGAAAAATATTACGCCAATGTGTTGGACTCGGTAGACAGCCAGTTAGGAAACAACTTCTACATATAACAATTTTTTAATACTGTATCCTAAATTGTGGATGATTAAGCTATAAATATCATATGCTGAAGTAAATTTCTAGAGTGTTAACGAATAACGATTAAAAACAACAACAACAACAAGAACCGTACAGAACCGAAAACCGTGATACGAACCGAACCGTGGGTTTTGTGAACCGTGTCACCCCTAGCAACTGCTAAACATTTTAGTGATTCTTGATTTGATTGTTTGAACATTCAAAATGGACTTGCTCAAAAGCAATTTTTTTTTTTTTGGCATACTCCTTTTGAAGTAGGCTTAGGGTGGCCATACGTTCAGATTTTGTCCGGACAGTCCGGATTTTAAGATCCCTGTCCGGCGTAGCCTCAAGCCGGACACTCATTTGTCCTCCTTTTTGGAGTTGCTCTAGAATCTTTATTGGGACGCAGCAGCACAGCGTCTAATGTCATGAGATCTCCAACAAATGATTGGCTGAAAGCGGTGTCAAATATCTGATATATCATTGGTTAAAAACTTAAACAAGCCTCCACGATGTGCTGGCTACGTCATATCATAACGTTAACATACCTAAATCTCAGACGCTCAGACCTCATTTAATCTGGAATGGACAAAAGAGCACAAATTTATATCAAAAAGCACACGGTGTCGCTGTGAAGTGGACGTTAGTAGTCGAGGGAAAGCCGCCATTGACCGACATGCCAGCACAGAAAAACATAAAAGTTACCGACAAGCCCCAGGTACGTCTTCCCTTAGGTCATTTCTTCGAGAAGCAACATCACCTCAGGAGGACAGAATCTCCGCTGCAGAGCTTTGTAAAGTCTATCATAATCATGCAGTCAAGCATCACCAGTCATACAGAAATACATAACCAAATAATCAGAAAACATTACATTTCTGGACTTCTGTAAATAACAGAAATACATAAACAAATATGAATGCAAAAAATAAATGAATAAATACACATTTCAGATAGCAAAGAGCTGGCTGAGCTGCTGTAGAGGGTGAACTTCTTGGTTAAGAACTGAAATGTGTATTTATTTTTCGCATTCATTATTTGTTTATTTATGCATTTCTGTTATTTCCAGAAGTCCAGAAATGTTATGTTTTCAGGCACTGTGCACTTTGCAAGACAGGTTCATCTTGGTCAGTTTTTGAAACAGACATCACAATGTCTTGAATAAATACCAATACTGTGAACAAAAACACGTTTTTGCCTCTTCTGTTACAGGTCTACGTTACATCAAGAATATATATCGTGGATCAAATTGTCTGGCAATTAATAGAGTAACTTAGGCTATTTCAGAATCACTGTATCACGATACCATCGATATGATGGACAAAATTGTATTGTAGTAGTGAGTACACCTGAGTCCTATGCAATTATTCTTGCCTCACTAAATTGCGCAAAGTGTCCTTCCTAGGCTATGAAAAACACTAGGCCTAGCCTGTATTGCACTCAGTCACATTACTGTATGTGTAACTTGTTCAGCTCTGGAATTTGATTCCGCATGTGGACTTTTTGCTATGTGTCTTACTTGTCTGTGTTCGTACGTGAGGCTTCATTCATATTATCAATTATGAGGATTGACAATCGCGTTTACTTACATGTGCGAGTCTCGAAATGTCACGTTCAAACAGTCAGCAAGAGTGTCGAATACTCTCTGTAAATGCAACGGGAGTCGAGCTCATTCTCTCAGCCGCCTTTTCACCATCTCCGACAAAAGACAAGCGACAGGCCGGAAGTATTTCATTTCTATTGGAGAGTAGTATGGGCGCTGCGTAAAGTTCCAATTATTAGCGGAAATTGATGCGTTGAAATCGGTTGAAATGAACTTCTGCGGCTAGACCGACCGGATGTGATGTATCCTAATCAAAACAACTATGTGCGGGAAGTTAGAATTACCTATATTTTTCCTATATGTACCTATATATTCTGTAAACACTATTTCTGTAAAATGGCAGTAATAATTATGGCAGAAATAATTATTTTATAATTATTAAATCAACATTTATGTTGATTAGCTCTATACAATCTACTATGTTTTTATTTTAGATATATTGGGGGGTCATTTGTTTTGTGTGGATATATTTATTCATGCATTACATTCATTAAAATAATTCATTTTTACCATGGTAAATAAGCCACGGGTAAAGGCCCGTTCACACCAAGGACGATATAAGACCACGATAGTTCTAATATAGTTCTTAATATTAAAGAATAGCATAGTTCACACCACAGCTAAAATGATTTAGAGTAACAATATCGTTGGAATTATTTTCAGAACGATTTTATCCACCTGGGGCACATTCAAGCTCAAACCGGTTTTCGGGTTGAACGATAGGCCTGTTTCCTGGAAATTGTGTGCAACGGGGTTTGAGATACGTTTTCTCTTGTTTGGTGGGTGTGTCAAAAATGTCAGCCCAATCTGCAGCAACAAGTATATAAACCACGCGGTATTAAAGCAGCACTATAGGTCAATTTTCAACCTTAATAATATATTTTCAAACCTCTTGTGATGATACATCGACTTACAATAGGTTGAATGACACGTCTGCCATAGCCTGACGGGGTCTGTATCGTTTTTAATCGTACTTTTAAACTTCGGGTTTCGGGTAGTAACCCGAGAAAAAAAAAGAACTACAAAATTCGACTGCTTAACGGCATATACGTCACTTCCACCACCACCCCCACTTCCTTAAATTCGGACGTGCGAGCCAAACTATCATTTGTTTGCCGAATGTTATAGTCATGGCCGAAGCAGCACAGAAAAATAAGAAAGCAAAGGTTTTGTCGGAGGAAAGCAAAAAGAGGAAACGAGAAAGTGATCGGATTAAAGGCAGGACGAGGATCAACATTGGACCAGCGTTTGCTCGTTGGCGTGAGCTGAAGGAGGAGGGGCTACATTCTTGCAAGTAAATACGTAAGACGTAAAAAGGATACCTAACATGTCTGTGATATTTGTTTATTTGTCTTGCCTCAAGCTATAATGCAAATCGATTTTTCAAATTTGCAGATTCATCTAGGGTAGCTTGATATTATAATATTGACGATATATGGTTATTACATACCACTCAAACATTGAATTGAAGTATCATATAGATTCCGTAAAACGGTAACCAATAGACTAGGCTACTATAATGACGCTGGCTTGTAAACGTGAGCATCGCGATCATTTGGCGTTTGAAAAAAATAAAACCCATGAAATTATATTCATATGACATGCTGAAACATATGCCACTGTACCTGGGATGAAGACATTTCAGACGCGACGCAAGCAGAACACCTGCTTGTGAACTCCTCCTGCAGTGTTCAGGGGCTATCATAGTTGTCATGTAAACAAATGCACGTGCGATGCATCCCCTGATGTAGAATGACAGTTTACGACAGTAGTAGAGGACAATACTGTTTCCCAACTGTAGGGGACCCCGAGAGCAAAAACTACCTAGTGCTGCTTTAAAGAGACAGCTCGCACAATGGGTCCAAGTAAAGTCGTTCACAAATGTGTCCGATGCGCAACAATTGAAGATATACGAAGACATGTTTGTCTTTTCATCCTGAAATGAAAGGCAAATGTTGGATCACAATAATTAGGAACCATAATTTCCACAAATCCCTTCGCTCGAACTAGACGGCAAGGGCAGTGACTGTAACATTGAGCGTATTTTGCAGTATTAAACACGTATTTACCGATTTCATCAGGCTCCCAAAATTCTTCAAAAAGAACACAAAGAATTGCCGTTAGTTGACCTGCCATAGTTGCAACTCTTGCATCACCAGAACAGGGTGTTCAATGCACCACTGTTTCTGTTTAAAAAAAAGTTTTGCAACATTTGAACGATAAAAATATTGGCAGCCAATCAGAATCCATCCTGCTGTAATGTGCTTGAGTTTTTGAAGCGCTTAGAATAAACAGAACAATATTGTCCGCTGGTGTGGACGCTAATATAGTTCTCTTTAGTTATCGTTAATTCCTTGGTGTGAACGGTAGCTTCACGACCAATTTCAAAGTTGCGTGCGACTGACGCTAGGGGGCGAAATGTGACAAACGCATGCGAATGTCGGATATAGAAAGGCAGCTCAGTAGCGACCAAGCCTGTAGTGCTCCAGTCAGAAATTGAAGCTTCTGCGCCTCGATCGCCCCCCGGTGGCTGGTCCCAGTATAGCTCCTAAACCCCACCCCTCCATGTATTTGAATGGGCGCGAGACACACTAAACAATTTAATTACACTTCAAATAATTGTTTCCTAAAGATGGTTTCTGTCATTTTAGGTTATTTTTATTACAATAATTTCATTTCAAGTGTTCGTTTTTTAAATAAGTTTAGTTTTAGTGAGTTATTTGATGCTATAAAAACGGGGGGTGTGCCGTCATGATTGACAGCTGAGATTGACGGCTTCTCTGAGTGAACTTGTCACTGAGGCACTAACAGACTTTTTTCTGGATTTTTGGGAGGAGATTGGAGCTTTAGCTTTAATTTCAACACTTCCATATCTGTTTATTTCACACCAACATAATTAATTGTTCTGCATCTGCGAGAGTGTGGGCGGGCTTTTGATAATCGCGCCTCTACTTCCTTTTCTCTATTGCGCAACTCCGGTCCCGAGATCGCTACTGCGCAGACTCGGTCCCAAGATGTCAGCGCCGTGAGCGGGCCTATGAAAGCTTCAACTTTGGCCAGCGGAAGTCAATGAAGTCTCGTCGTCCATATTTTTTTACGGTCTATGGTAGCGACAGTGACCCAAGTCATTTAAAAGATGGCGACGTCCATAAAACAGAAAAGTCTTATGACAGGACAAGAGTCCAATCGAGTCAAATCTTCATTAACCCACAGCAGATTTTTATGTCAGGGTGGAGAGTGTATGGAATTAAATTCCAGCCAAATGTACTGCGGTCACGGATCAAAAAATAATACGCGTGATTTCAAAATGTAAAAACACATATACAAATATATTACACAAAATGAAAAAATAATGCAGATACGCAGTACATTTGGCGGGAATTTAATCCCAAGTGGTCCTGTCCGGTTCCGTTCGGCGGGTTTTCCGAGAATGCGGTTGCGGGTCCTTCAAATAACCGGCATGAGTGTGAACGTGACCGACTCAAATACAGGGCTGACAATAATCGTATTCTGCTGCGTGAACGTGGCCAGATTGTCAGTCTGTGCATATAGTGGTGGTGGGGATGATTCTACAGGTTTCGTCTATAACTTTGTGTTTACGCATGAGTCATTTTAATTATTTTGCTCAACTGATTTGTTCAGTGACACTGGCTCATTTAAATGCAAGTTGTGTAGCCTAATTGTTGGAGGCTTTGTTTAACTATTTTCAGTGGTGGAGCAAAAGGAGAAAAAGTATTTGGCAATATTGTGCTTAAAAAGTTACTCTGTTAACTTGAGTAAGCCTTACTTTTAAAAGATAGGAAGGAAAAATGGGCTGAATTCGAAATCGCCCCCCTAAACCCTTAATCACTATTCAACCACTATTCACTATTCCACTAATACAGTTCACTTGAAGAAGTGAATGAAAACAAGTGAGCGAATTCGGACAGTCGTTGAGTGTACATCGGCTGTACACTCGTTATTGTGGCATATATGGGATAGAATGAGTGCACTCGACGTCCACTATGGTTTTGGACACTACAAATGGAATTTCAGATTTAGCCATGATGTGCAATTCATCACAGCTAAAATAAACTGAAATGAGCTCAATTAAAGTTTTAAATGAGACATATTGGGTTATACACACTTTGGTAGGCATTATATACTTTTCTTCAGAGGTTGACAACTAGATTAAGCTAATCAAGCTAATCATCGTCAAGCACATACAAGTCTTAAAAAATAATTTATCTTTTCTTCTCCCATAATCATGATGTTACCCAACAAAATATGCCTGGTGTCCCTTTTGGCTGGTAGATACTATCATGATGCTGGCAAAAAGCATCCATTGACATTGAAAAGTAGCTATACACATTTTTGCATTTTGCAACATATAAACCTGAAATATTTCATTTTATTAAGGTAGATGTTTTAGTAGTGCCCAGTTTGTTTTTGAATGGATCTTAAAAGTATGTCATTTGGTGAAAATAGTGCTAGATTTATTTGTGGAGACTCCTTCATGGTTCTGGGCTATATTGTATACTGTAACGATTCACTGTATAAGTTAAGCCAACTTAAGCATGCCACTTAACAACAATGCTCTTTATTCAACCTATAAGCGCATCCTTTAATCTGCGATTTAGCATAAATTTCTTTCCAGACTGCGCTTGTGTTAGTTGTGGCCCCAGTATGTCCAGGCACACAGAGCTCTTGCACACCGAGCATGAGAGCATGTCAGCGGGTTCTAGTCTAGGCATCTGCTGTTGGCTCTAAATATCCCCAAATAGCATATTTCTGCAGCTGTTAGTGGCACTCGTACAGTATTGTGATGCTTTAGTCTTATACGGTACATTCCTGCTTCTAAATAATGTCTTTTCAACACCACTTAGCCACTTTGACGCACAAACAACGTAACATGATTTTAAGGAGTATGTTGATGGTGTTTCAGCCCATGCCACACAATTACTTTAGGCTGAAAATGACAGGGGAGAGTTTGTGATCTGAGTCACAGCCAGTGTAAGTTTTTTTTGTGGTTCACTCAAGTTCCAATTCAAACTCTTCAGACAGTATGAACACGAGATGAAATACGGTTTTACTCGGCCAACTTCTGCGTAACACAACATGGTCCATTATGTGTTCCACACCATACTGCCAGTGATCTGCTTTCTTCAATTCCAAACAGCTATGAATTATTTGGCTTCAGCCTTCAGAAGAATCAAAAATGGCTGGATGGAAGTGTCTGTTGAATGTTAAGAATGGATCCTGTGCTCCTCATGCAAGAGCATTCACTAAGGACATGTTTTACTGGAGACCATTGCTTCCATTTGATGTAAAGCTATTACTTTTAGAAACTAGTAGGCTAGTTATGTAGAAGCTAAATATGAATTAAATGAATGAACCAAAAGGGCTGTATTTTAAGAGCATTGTACAGCTCAGAATGGCAAGACAACTCAGTTCCTGTATAATTCACTCAGTCTGGTTTACAAAAAAGGGGGGAAACAATTAGCATCTAATATAGCATCCGCCACACAACTCCGCACGTCACCACCTTTGTTTCATTGATGTCAACATCCTGACAGTTCAAAACCTTAAAACCAAAATGCCTGGGATAAATGTACAATAAACGTCGTCTTGCAGAAATAATAATTGTATTGCATCAGAAACCTAGCGCCTCTGAACCTTTGATGTGCCCTCACGTTAGCGCATACGGAGGAAACTTCATCATTAGATGTGTCCTCCAGTGCAGCAGTGCCATCTGCTGTTCACTGCTCAACATCTGCAGGGACTATCAAACCAGTGTCAATAATATGAATGAACTAAAACGGAACAACAACAGCACTGTGTGTTAGTAATATGACTTCCGGACTTGAAGTGTCAGATTTAAAATGATTCAGCAAGTTGCCCCAATAAACCTTAGAACAACAGTGGTCTCTCCGATTCAAGAATGGTAATAATTCAACAATTATTTGCCAGGACTTTGTCCGAAGAAACAAAACATGATGGTCTAAGCAATGATTACATTAGGAGCAACAAGGGTACATGTCATGATTTTGAATAAATAACTTTAATGAGAGTAAAGCAAAGTGAAGACATACAAAAAAGAAATCATAAAATCAACTAAAAGGACAGTACGCTTGTTAAAAACTAAAACAGCAGTTGATCAAAACAGAATATATTCCATATGTAACCATGTAATGATTACTACGAACAAACTAAGGGTTTAGTTGAAAGCTCACTCACATCTTCAACTCAATGAAGACGATCAAAAAAGTGAAAAAGGATCATGTCTAAAGAGCCTGTTGTTACATAACACAGACCAACTATAAAGTGCATGATTATAAAATTCGGAGGGAAAACTTCTATGACCTTTCATAGTTATTATCTTCAAAAGTCAGATCATATATAACTGTTTGATTCCACAGTGATGGTACATCAAAAAAAACCTACATTCTTCACACAAAAACACAAGGCAGTGGCTCCTATGGCAAACTTTGAAACCTTTGTTCATTTTTCTCCCATGTTTTGATTTTTTTTTGTGCAACTTCTGACCTCTAGTAACAAAAGGACAAAATTAATGCAACACACTTCAACGAATCAACAAAGCCACGATAACCCATTACCATAATGCATGAGTGATATCCCAAATTTACGCTGTGTTAGCTTAAGCCATTTGAACTGTAGTATATAGAGTATACAGTGAAAGACACCCTTTAGTGAACAATTAAAGCATATTTAAACTTTTTTTAAATATTATTTTAATGTGATTTACAATAGAAAACCACTGCCCTGCAGAGTTTGTATATTTCTGGATAATTTATTAGTTTTTTTTTCTCTTTCATTCAGCATAAATCTGCATCTCAGGCCTGAGCTCTGTCTGGTGAAAACCTGCGTGGCCCACAGCTGTGGAATACAGTCTGTTACTATGATGAAGCGGCATGCAGCCATAGTTCGGGAAAACGCCAGAACTTCCCCGGCTGTTCTTAGGGACTTTGGGACGTATGGATACATAACTTCCAGAATAGTCCGATGGCACAAACATGCTACGAGTTCTTGTCCTACTTTGGGAAGAGAACGAAAGTCTAGGGTCCCGCTCCAGGGGCATTTTCGCTTGACTAGGTGGATGGCGAGTTTTTACACTTTGCGATCTCTTCGACCTCTGAGGGTCCCTGCTCATTGCTTGCATGTACTGGTAGTCCTCTTTGGAGTTGCTGAGAGTCTTATACCTCAGCCTGTCTTGGTTGCGGTGTGTTACACCGAAGCTATTGCTGGACCCGGTGTGTTTGAAGTCAGGGCAGCTGTACTCCTTATGTAGGGTCAGGTTACGTGGCAGTGCTGTGGTCTCGAGCCGGTGTTGTGGATAGTTGTGCATTGATCGACTCGGCTTCATTATAAGAGCTGATTTAGATCCCTGCCTACTACCATGCCTGTTTGACTTCGAGGGCACAGGCATTTCAGGCTCAGAAAGTGGGTGCTCTGGGGAGTAATGGGACACCATGGTCACCCTGTACTTCCCATCGGCCCCTTCAGTTGAAATCAGCATCTCCTTCCCAGAGTTTGACCTGCTCCTAGTGTGCGTTGTTTCTTGGCACTGACGGTCGCCTCTGACGAGATGGGGCTGGGACACAACTGGACCCGATGACCTCTCCCTGGCTGCGTTTTCCTGCCTAATGGACTGACTAAAATGTCGATCAGATAAACCTGAATTAAAAGCCCCATAGAGAGAAGGGTTCTTCATTCTTGGCTGGAGACCGGCATCTCTGATCATGAAATCGGACTCATTGTTCACCGGGAGGTTTCGTAGAGGCTTGTGGTAGTACTCTGTACTACCCATAACCTTTGATGAACGAGAAGGCAGTTTGCCCAGTGTGTAAGAGAGCGTGTATCCATGATTGTTCTCTCGGTATTGATTGTATCGAGCCTCTGAATAGGGGCTGTACCTATACCGAACCTTCCCATCTTCAAAATAAGGACGCACTTGCTGGATGTCCGATGCCGGTGGTTTTTGGTAAGGTTTTCTCTGGCTGCCTTGATGCTGGAGGAATAAAAACTTGTCCTCTGGTGGAGTGTGCATTGAACGTACCCTGCGGATAGTGGGATATACGGAGGCTCCATCTAATGGCGGATACCTTGGTCCTCCATGTCTATAGAGACCGACTGAGGAGTAGTCTTCCCGTTGACCTTTATATTTAATGGACTGGTGTAGGGATCGTGGTGCAAGGGTATTGCAGTAGTTTCTTGAGAGAACTCTGGGGTGGGGATGTTCATCGTCAGGCTGATAATAAGGGGTGCTTTGCCCAACTGGACTTGACCATTGTTGGGAATAAGCAGACCTTTGGTCTCTGGTTTTGTACTGATACACTACACTTGGTGGAGTGCTTGAGGCTTGTGGAAGAGCTTCGTGCACTGAAGCCGGCATGGCTGTTTCTGCCAAAATGGCTCGGAAGTTGGCGGCATTAGCAGCCTGCTTGTTGTGCAGTGCATCGATGGCTGAATGACTATCCAAGGAAGAAAATCTCTCCGAAAGAATTGGCTGTAAACTTCCACCTACCTCCATCTCAGCATCAAGACTTGATCCACCTCCATCTGTACCAACTCCAACATGACGGATGTTATCTCTCATAGTTGTCTGGCTCTTTGAAGCCAGCTGAATCTCTGGATCTCTGCGAGGAGAGAAACCCTGAGAGGGCACATGAGTGCACTGGCCACCAGCTGGTGCATCACAACCATCAGAGAAGCTGAGTCCGCTCTCACTTCCATGGCAGGCGCAGGTGCTGCGTAGGCTGCCTGCATCGGTGTGGCTCTCAGTAGACATGGTGCTTGATGGATCTGGGAAAGTCCTGCTAGACACATACCGCTCCTCTCTATCAGACGATGTCTGTAGAGGAGGAGGAAACTGGAGGGTGAAGAGTGGGTTTTGATGATGAACTGGAGAAATAGGTGTGGGAGGTTCAGAGCTTCCACGTTTGCTGAGTCGAGTGGCCTGCTGGGCGGATTCTGCTAGCTCTAGAGCTAGCATACGGGCGGCACTTTTTACTGAAGGCTGGGGTGTTATGAGAGACACAGACCTCACCAAACCAGGCGTACATTCAAATGTCACTGCACCTAGAAGGAGAAAAACAAACCAACACTTTAAAGAGAGGAACACAGGACCAAAATACAATTTGAAAGAAAGGTTAATGTTAACTTTCTGCCTTTCTCTAGCAAATATCCTATTCCATTAGGTCAAATACTAGTTTTGCTAACATTGTTAGCTTTCTCTCATCATTATTAATTGTCTCTATTCCTTCAAGTTAAATGCTAGCCTTGCTAATATTGTTATGTCTTTCTAGCTAACATTCCCAAACTGGTGTATTCATACCCTTAAGCTAGTTTCAGGGGGTACTTAGAAATGTTTTAAATTTGCATTGTTAATCCAATAAATCAAAAAGTACAACTTAAAAAATATTATGGCTGTTATAACATTTATTTATAAACTATTGTTTGATTTTTTTTTTCTGTAATCAACAGCGTAACACATTCAGTTACTGTATTAGGGAAAGTATAACAAAAATTAAGACTTGGGTTCAGCAATTTCTATAGATAACACTTGTGTAGTCGAGTATTTGGATGAATGTAAAGCTGCCACTGACCCGAGTCTGCTCTTCTGTGCTCCTTGACATCTGCGTATTTATTTTCTGCTTTGCAAAAACTTGCAGAACGCTGATGGCCTTCACCACCTCTCGTGGACACACTGGGCTTTTTCACCAGGGACATAATGTCAGAAGGACAGGACACAGTACTACTCTTTGCTACTGAGCTCTTTGCTTTGCCCTCATGGCCAGTCTTAGAGGTGCCCACCTCCAGGTTAGTGGAGGCGGCTGGCACTTCAGACGGTTTGTGATTTGCATCTTCTGAGTGGAGTGGGATGAGATCAGGTGGCTGGGAGGGACTTGTGACTTTGTCTGAAGGCCCAGAATCAATGCGGCTGCCTCCCGCCTTCTTGCGACTGCCTCTTTTCTTCCCTTCAGATACTGTGGGATCAACCAGCTGCGTGGACTGAAAGGCCAACGGGTCTATGTCTAAGGAGGCTATGCTTATAAACTCAGCTTCTGCTGCAGGGTGGGGTGGAGATATAAGAGCTGGCACACAGGAGGAAGAGGAAACCGTGTCCTTTATGTGGTATTTGAGACTGGAGCGGGAGTCTCCAGTCAATCTGCTGTCCAGCAGCTCCTCATTAAAGGAGATTGACAAAGCATCACTGGTGGAGAGAGGTCTACGTGGACGATAGATTTTTGATCCACCTGAGACAGAAAAACAGACATCAGCCTATGGATGAGCATACAGTAACAACAGTAAAGCAAGTGAAAAGTCACTGGAACGGTTCTGTAAAGGGGCCCTTTCTCCTAAACCACACCACCAAAGATGTGTCAGCAAACCCAGAAGACACATTAACAGAATGTGAGAGACAGATGTGATATTTCAGTGCTATGCGTTAGGCAGTAGAACTATTTGACAAGTCGTATAAAAAAAGCTTAAAGCACCTTTAAATATGGAAATGGAAAAAAGGGAAAGGATTTTACCCTCAAAGTTATGTGAAGAGGACAGAGATTCTTCACTTTTAGCAGATCTTAGTGTTCCAGTGTCACCTCTTCCACCTGTAAAAATGAACCAGAGTTCAATGACTACATTTGTTTTTTATCCTGCTGACTACATATGCCTACACTACGGTTAAAAAGTATGGGGTCAGTAAATTTTTATTCAGGGTGCATTAAATTGATCAAATTGACAGTAAAGACATTTATAATGTTACAAATGTTTTCTTTTTCAAATAAATGCTGTTCTTTTGAACTAGCTATTATCTAAGAATCCCCCCAAAAAAGGTTGCATTCCACAAAAAAAATATTAATTTCTGAAGAATCATGTGACACTGAAGACTAGAGTAATGATGCTGAAAATTCAGCTTTGCCATCACAGGAATACATAACAATTTAAAAATATATAAAACACAAAAATATTTAAGACACAGTATGTAAGTTTCACCGCTAGAGTTTGCTTAATCAAAACAAAGGTGTAACTTGATGACGTTGTGAATGAGTGTGGAATCATGGGAGGAATCCGATGGACTCGGGCAGGATGTTCAAGTTCACGAATGAATTAAAGTTTTATTAACGTTGCGGCTGTATGAAGCAGGATTCGCCGAGAGCCCTTGTGAGCGAATGCTAATGAGAGAGACTTGTGCGAAACACCGGTCTGTGAGCTTTTATTATGATTATGCTGCAGTCGCCGATTCTGCTCTTTTCGTTGTGTATGTGGGGTAACGCAGCGCTGTTTTACATGGTTAAAACAATCATACTAAATACATTTGTGTGTGTTGAAAGTTATGCTATAACGTTACTCTGTGCGTTCGCTCTGTGGCTTGTATGAGAGACTTGTTGCATTTTGCAGTAATCTAGATCGATATTAGAATATCATATTTAAAAAAAAGCAGGATGACTAAATTACAGGCAATTAATTTTTAAATATATTGTATGGTGGAGAAAGTTCTCTCTGATTATGTAAGCCACTTGACAAAATAGTGTTGTCTCTGAGGCGTGGTAAAAACATTACTCGTGGTGAATCAAGAAAACATGCGATTCAAACAATAAGACTAACCGTGTTGCTCTGTATAACCATGAGTAGTTCTGTTGATGAATGTATCCAAACAGTTGCTCGCCTGTCTAATAAAATGCATACTATATTAAAGTGTCTTTGGTGTTTCTGTGGTTTCTACGGAAATCAAGGGTAGCGCGGGTATGACATCATTGACAGGCGACGCAAAGACACGGTCCGTAACGGTGTTTAAAATAGCTGATTTCTCTGGATTTAAACATTGTTAGAAACATTTTAGATCATGTAAGTACACATCAACAAAATATAACACTGTTCTAGTGGTTTTTAGATATTTGAATCTAAAAATCTTACATACTGTGCCTTTACTTGTAAAGAAAATATCACGGTTTCACTGTATTTTTAATTTTTTTTAAACAAAGCCTTCGTAAGGATAAGAAATTTCTTTTAAAAACACGTGACAGTAATGACTAAAAATGCCCTCTAGGTTAGGCAGCTCACTAGGATTTGGAACAGATACAGGTTGATATTAAAAAGAGAGTCAAAGCTGCACCTGGAAGGGGTGTGGTTTTCATCTCATTGGGCTCACTGGGATGCCGGTGCAGTTTGGGCTTGGCAGTAGTAGAGGACTTTCCCATATTAAAGAAGGAAAGCCAGTTTCCCACGGGAGACTTCTTCGCCTTGGTTGAGCCCTTCTTCCTACATTTACCAGCAACAATTTCCAGTTACTACTCCACATATGCTAAATGATAAATACCACACGACTAAAACTAGAACAAACTGACAGACCTTTCAGAAGGGAAGTCTATGACGGTGTGGAACTTGCCCTGCAGGGCACCAGGTCCCTCTCCCACATCGATATACCTGCTGTCGGGAGACACGGGAGAGTTGAGCTGGGCTTGAGTCCGGGCCTGGGCTTCCTCCAGAGAAAGCAGCTTAGTGGATGGAGAGCTCACCATTAGTGTCTTGGGTCGAGCTAAAGTGGTGTGGCCTGTGGATTCAGGTTAGAGTTATGAGCTCATTTAATATCCTCATTAGTAGAGTTTGATCTAAAAATCAATTCTGGTGGGAGGAGAATTGCCGAGGCTCATTTCTCACCTGTGCTGTGGCGGATCAGAGTGCTGAGTTTGGAACTGAACAGAACATCGACGTGATTAAGGATGAACTCCACAACAACCGACTGAACGCGTACTTCCATGAAAGCAGAGGTACCGCTGAAACACGCTGACTCAATCTGTTTAGACCTGCAACATTCGAGGGACAGTGAATTTTTTGGACACAAATAACAGCTTTACAGACAAATTCACCCAAAAGCACTGTTGAAGTCACCTGAGAAGATTTGGAGCCCAGACAATTGCAAGGTTTTTGCAGTGCATGTTGGTGACGGCACTGTATGTTCCCATTCGGGATAAATGTCTCATGAGAAACTCCAGAGTCCTGGAAACAAAGCACAAGAACAAAGATGTCCATTAATATCCTTATGGGATAGTTAAAATTAAAATTGTCTTTTATTCTTCCTCAAGTCATTTAAAACTGTAATGATGTTCTTTTGTTTTTAAAGAACACAAAAGATATTTTCAAGAAAGTTTTTGTCCACTGGTTCCCACTCACTTTCATTGAAACTAATGTTCTTCAAAATATCTTCTTTTGTGTTACACGGGGGAAAAAAGTCATAGAGGTTTGGAATGACATGAGGATGAGTAAATATTGGGTGAAATCCCTTAAAATTCAAACACAGATGCATTTCTCTCTTTATTTATAAAAAATATGAATCATCGGATAAAGAGAAAACTGCACTTCTCTTTCTCGTCAGCAGAGGATGCTGTGCACTCATCTAACCTGTAGTGTGGTGGAGGCAGCTGCTGTATGACGTCATGGACTTTGACCAGCCTCTCCTCATCAGTGGCTGCCGATACAGCGTCCTGGGAAAATATGCCAAAACATCACCTCTGTGCTCCAATATTGTTACAACACAAAACGAATCAATGTATCTGTGTAGTTTTTGAAGCTTACTGAAAATTTCTCATATAGCTGGTAGGTCAGCAGTGGGTTGGGAAGCTCCCGGAAGTAAAGTTTGCACAGCGATCCCACCGAATGAATGTCCTGGACGTAGCTGTCCTTCGTGAGATCTGGAACATGCTCCGAGTCAAACTCGTGCCTGCAGACAAAGGAAGTTGATGCATTTTCTTTTATATAATGTTTTAAACTGTATTGAACTTTCTGTTCATCCAAAAAAAAAGTATCATGGTTTCCACAAAAATATTAGGCAGCAAAACAGTTTTTTAACATTGAACTGGTTACAATGATACCGTTTTTACTTTATTTTTGATCAAATAAATGAATGTCTTGGTGAGCATAAAGACTTAAAATCTTACCAACCCTAAACTTTTGCATGGTAGCACACACTGAAAAAAATTAAATAAATGTATTGCTTGTTCAAATTGCCTAGGACAAAATGTATAGCAATTGTGTTGCTTTAGCTCATTTTAACTAACTTAATTTGATTGTGTTCAATCCACTTAAATATAAGTCAAATTGAAGTTTACGTATTCCGTTTGTGTTGAGATTACATTAATGATTTGTGTTGCATTAACTGAAACTGGACGGGGCTTGTTAGTTCCCAGCATGCTTTGCATATGGCTAAATCAAGAGAGAGTAAATGTTATTTTATGCATTTTTGAGCAAGATGAGAAAGGGGGAGACTTGATTGTGTTTAATATTCAATTATGTTGGAATTTAAATTACAGTGGGTTACCATTGTGGAGAAGAGTGGAGCATTTGCTTAGGCTGTGGTGGACTAATACAACTAATGTCATAACGGCTTTCCTAAAGGAGCTTTTATTGCTTAGAATTTAAGATGCTAATGTGTGCTATTGCTAGCTAAAAGTTTGTCAACTAGTTAGTGCAGTTTTATAATTCAGTTCAGTGTAACATTAAAGTATAGGAAATTGATGCGGATGAATGAATAAATGAAATTGAATGCTTGAATCATGTCAGGGAGCCATATAAAATTAACTTTGAGACTACTTAATTGGGTCAAAATGTAAGGCTTAAAATGTATTCATTCCATGATGTTGAAGTAACATGAACAATGTTTGTTTAACTGAATCGATTCATGTGGGACCGATGTACACAATTAAATCATGTAAATACAACACTTTTTTTTCAATGTATATACACTATATACACTCAAAGATTGGCATAATACATGAAAATTGACAGGAAATGTTAAATTGACGTACAGCTGCAGCTCACGTGCATGAAAGTTGGGGTTGGAGGGCCCATTTGTATTTGTTTCTGAAATACTGCCCATCCCTGTATATACTGTTCACATTTTTATATACAACCGAAAAATGACAACATTTTCTATACATTTTTGAAACATAAACCTCACCTCAGTTTCTGAATGTTAGAGGAAATTCCAGACAAGCGGTAAATTCCGTCCACGACTCCATGTCTCTCAATGAACTCAGTGCAGCTTCTGATGACCTGTGGAACTGTTGGACACACATGAAATCGGCACTTTTAATACGACCTACACAAAATTACCTTTTAGATGCAATAAACTTCCTCAAATGTCTCTCTCCGCTCACCATCATGGCCTGAGTTAAGCAAATGTTCTCCAAGGTCACAGCCGAAAACCCTCTCTTTCAGGATACCTCGCTGTTTCAGCTTCTGCTTGGTGGGACGCGACTTCATGAATGTGCGCAGAAATGTGATCAGCTTGCCATGCTTCTTAGACACTACAGAAAATGAAAATAACACAGCTTTCAAATCAGTGTTGTCAGTAACACCTCTAAATATCCTAAGGCTGATATAAAGTTTAAATAATACACCCGTGAGAGAGATGTTTTATTCTTCCTTCAAAATTAAGGGTCTTAGTTGGTCCTTATCATAAAAATAAAAATTTGTAATGGGTTACATTTTTTTTTTTAATTATCCTGATCAGCTGATGAGTCATATCTCTAATGGAAGAAATTTAGGGTAATACACTTACTCCCGTTTTACAATATTCTGGGCAAAAAGTGTGTACCTGGTTTGGCCAATGAGCTGGTCACGTTTGAAGGGATTTTCTCACTAATTAGTTCCACACATTCAGACGGAAAGAAACCCACCTGTGAATGGAAAGATAAAATGATGACTACCATAATTCCAAAACTACCATAATTACTCTCTTTAAACAGTCTGAAATCCCTTAAAGACACAGCTGTAAATAAGTCTGTGAATCCCTCAGTATATAAAATTTACAATCTTGCTGCAGCACAATATGAATACATTATCAATAGCCCTGTGTATCAGTAGGAATTACTTTACAACACGTTTATCACCACCAGGAGAAACACTGACTAATGAGTCGATGTTGTGACTCAGATGTGACCAATAAAACTGCAACAACATCTCAGTAAACATATTTCTAAAGTGATGACAGTTCCCCTTCGTTCAGTCACTACGACGTAACGTTAGTGACTAACGAATGGGGGTTTCGCTTAGAAGCCTATCAACTTCGAGTTTTGAGAAAACGCCCAATGGCGTGCCAATGCCATGGGGCATGCGGAATTTGCATACGTAGCTCCGCCTCACTGCGTGAGTATATAAGGAAGTACGAGGCAATATCGCATTATGTTTCTGCTTTCGGAGCCAAGAGTACCTACCTCTTCACTCCTACAGCCTTCTGAGACTCTGTCAGCTTCTTCGAGACGAGCAGCTTTCCAGTCGGTGTTGGTGTGACGGCGCGTTCCAGTGATCGCATACTTCCTGCCTGCTGATCTGTGCAGTGGTCCGCCTGACAGCTGGTGTGTGTTTCCCTGGGCGCTTCGGCATCGACTGCAAGGTTTTCCTCTCACAAAAAGAGCTTGCGCGTGGCACGTCTTTTTCAAGACGGCTCGCCCGTGCACTTCCGGGTGCGATCGATTTTCCGCTGCTGTCTGAGGACGCATTCACTGCTCGAGCGTGTTTGGGCTTCAGCGCGCACGGGCAGTGTTTGCGGATGTGTCACGTTTCCATTACGGGGGCGTGACCATCGCGATGTCACGGTCGAGACTCAATGATCTCCGTGAGGAGAGAGAGTCCCCTCTGCCACACCCCAATCTACCGTCCCCGAGTGAGATGGTACTTTGGCTGGTGGCCAGGGTGACCTGAGGGCGGTGCTGTGGTATTAAGAACCCCGACGTTCATTCCTCGGGCCACACCCCCCTCTTATACATCGCTTCCGCGAGTGTTGGATTGAATCTACGGCCCGTCTCTGACGCCCCGTTCGTTCAGTTCACGCTCCGGATAGCAGTGAGATGTCGATCGCCGCATCCCAAGGTGGGCTGGAGTCCTTTGGGGATGACGATTAGGTTGTGCTCCGCCTCCGGGTGTGTCAGCACTGCCTGATCTGACCTAAAGTTGACAGCCATGTTATCTCGGGCAGCCGCGAGTCTCGCGCTGGTGTGGAACTCCGCCCAGTCGTGGGTGCTCGTGGTTGCGCGATTGGTTTTTGGGGGCGGCACCCGACAGCTGTTGGGCCCCGCCCCCAATACCTTTCGCTCCCGGGGTGCATGAGGAGATCACGCGGTCCCGGAAGTCCCCGTGCTTCTCGCGACCGTTTGGTGGCCTCCTCCGCCTTCTCTGCCCTTGATGGGGCCGCGGCCTAGGGTACACTGGGGCCCCCTCCCCCCCCACTGTTGAACTCTCTGTTGCGCACTACGGTGTCCACAGAGGGCTTTGACGTGGCGTGGTGTGGCTGTCCTAAGCACCCCCCCCAAAGCCTGTGGGCTCGTCTACTTCGGTGGCGTGGTCCCGCAGTGCTACGGGCAGGCCGCCGCCCCTTTGCACATGCACAAGGGTGGAGCCGACCCAGGGCTCTTCATTGAGCTGCGTGCCGCAACTGACCCCGCCCCCGGGCGGTGAAGGTGGCCACACGCTCCCTGGGTCGGGCGATGTCCACAGCTGTGGTCCGGGAGAACACCAGGCCTTACCTGGTGATGTGGAGGACGTTGAGCGGGCCCGCCTCCTCAACTCACCCATATCCCAGGCTGGCCTCTTCGGCGGCGCGGCTGAGAACTGCGCCCAACAGTTCTCGGCCGCCCCAGAGCAGACTGAGGCTGCAACACGTACTGCCCCGGCGGCCAGCTGCTGCACCAGCCGCCGGCCCAGTCGCCTCAGTCCGCTCGCCGCCGAGGGCGCCCTCCCTCTTCCCGCCCGGCCCCAGCAGCAGCCTTCACCTGGGCCGCGCCGTGGAGGTGGTTGAGGATGTCGCCCAGTCCGCTCCCCAGACTGGTTAAACGCCAGGATGGAGGTGGACAACTCAGAGATGGGTTCCAGTTCTTCCCAGGGGATGGTCGCAGGGCCTCTCCTTCCCCCGGTGGAGGGCCGGGGGAAAATCCTTCCGCTGCTGGCCCCCGGGCTAGCAGCGCTTGGGAAGAACTCATGTTCCTGTCTCTGAGCACCCAGAGACCGGTGATGACAGTGCGCGCCACCCTCGGGTCTCGCCACTCGCATCCCTCTCTGTCGCCAGCCCCCTGGCAGAGCAGACCCCAGTGGAACGCGAGTCCTTCCCTGGTCTCCTCTGTCAGGGCGCAGCCGTTAACCGTGCTCCGACCCGGGGACGCCCAACAGCCTCCCCTGTCCGCGCCGGTAACGCTGCCTCGCTGCCCCACCCAGGGTACGTCTGTCGTCCGGATGACCCCGTTGGTGCAGTCTCTGGAAGCCTGGCTTCAGCTTCCGGGGCTGTCCCGCTGGGCTGCCCGGACCATCAGGCTCGGCTACGCGATTCAGTTCGCGCAGGCTCCTCCCCGTTACAGGGGAGTCCGCTATACCATGACCGGGGCCCATGCCCCCGTCATGCGTGCGGAGATTGCCACTCTACTGGCGAAGGGTGCGATCGAGCCTGTCCCTCCAGCCGAAATGAGGTCGGGGTTCTACAGCCCCTACTTCATTGTACCCAAGAAAACCGGTGGGTTACGGCCAATCCTGGACCTTCGCATCTTGAACCGATCCCTTCACCGGCTTCCGTTCGAGATGTTGACTGCGAAACGCCTTTTCGAATGCGTTCGTCCGTACGATTGGTTTGCAGCGATTGACCTGAAGGACGCCTACTTCCATGTCTCCATCCTTCCTCGACACAGACCGTTCCTACGGTTTGCTTTCGAGGGGCGGGCATACCAGTACGCAGTTCTCCCATTCGGGTTATCTCTGTCCCCTCGCGTCTTCACGAAGATCGCCGAGGCAGCCCTTGCGCCCCTTTGGCAGCACGGGGTCCGCATCCTGAACTACCTCGACGACTGGCTCATACTAGGCCACTCTCGAGAGCAGGTTTGCGGACACAGAGATCTGGTTCTCCACCACTTAACCCGTCTGGGCCTTCGGGTCAACTGGGAGAAGAGCAAACTTTGCCCCGTGCAGAGGATCTCTTTTCTCGGTATGGAGGTCGACTCGGTCGCCATGTACGCGCAGCCTTCGAGCGAGCGCGCGCAGTCTCTGCTGACTTGCCTCCGACAAATCGAGAGCAAGAATGCGGTTCCACTGAAACTTTTTCAGAGGCTCCTGGGGCATATGGCATCTGCAGCCGCGGTAACGCCGCTCGGATTGCTTCATATGAGACCGCTTCAGCACTGGCTTCGCGATCGAGTCCCGAGATGGGCATGGCAGTCTGGCACGCTCCGGATCCAAGTGACTCGGGCCTGCTTACAGACACTCACCCCGTGGTCGAACCTCAGCTTTCTACGGGCCGGTGTGCCCTTAGAACGAGTTTCCAGGCATGTTGTCGTATCGACGGATGCTTCTGCCACGGGCTGGGGTGCCATGTGCAATGGACAAGCAGCCGCGGGCTCCTGGACAGGACCCCAGCGCCTCCTGCATGTCAATTGCCTCGAGTTGCTGGCAGTACGGTTCGCCCTGCACCGCTTCCGAGCGTTGCTGAAGGGTCAACATGTGCTTGTCCGGTCAGACAACACGGCCGTAGTAGCGTACATCAACCACCAGGGCGGTCTACGCTCCCGCCGCATGTCTCAACTCGCCCGCCATCTCGTCTTATGGAGTCAGAAGCGCCTGAGGTCCCTTCGTGCTGTCCATATTCCGGGAGTCCTGAACCACGCAGCCGACGAGCTCTCGCGGTTTCAGCCTCTCCCGGGAGAATGGAGACTCCATCCCCGGACGGTTCAGCTGATTTGGGAACAGTTCGGCGACGCACAGGTAGACCTGTTTGCCTCCCACGACTCTTCCCACTGCAGCCTGTATTATTCCCTGACCGAGGGCACGCTCGGCACGGATGCACTGGCGCACAGCTGGCCGCGGGGCCTACGCAAATATGCGTTTCCCCCAGTGAGCCTACTCGCACAGCTTCTGTGCAAGATCAGGGAGGACAAGGAGCAGGTCCTTTTGGTCGCCCCGTACTGGCACGGCCGGACCTGGTTCTCCGAACTCATTCTCCTTGCGACAGCCCCTCCCTGGCCTATTCCTCTGAGACCGGACCTCCTTACTCAGAGACGGGGCACCCATTGGCACCCGCGTCCCGACCTTTGGAACCTCCACGTGTGGCTCCTAGACGGGACCCGGCAGGTTTGAGTGGCCTACCACCTACGGTGGTCGCCACCATCACTTCCGCTAGAGCAGAGTCCACTCGGCATGCCTATGCGTTGAAGTGGAACCTCTTCGTCACCTGGTGCTCTTCCCGCCAAGAAGACCCCTGGAAATGTCCGATCGGGTCCGTGCTTCAGTTTCTCCAAGAGGGGCTGGAGCGAAGGCTGTCTCCCTCCACCCTCAAGGTATATGTGGCCGCAATATCTGCCCACCACGATCTCTTGGAGAACAAAAAGGTAAGTCAGCACGACCTGGTCATCAGGTTCCTGAGGGGAGCTAGGAGACTGAATCCTCCTCGCTCTCCTCTCGTACCCTCTTGGGACCTCGCAGTAGTGTTAACTGCTCTGCAGAGACCTCCCTTTGAGCCTTTGCGGTCGGTCGATATTAAGTTTCTGTCTATGAAGACGGCTCTGCTGACCGCATTGGCCTCAGTCAAGAGGGTCGGGGACCTGCAGGCATTTTCGGTTGACGAAGCGTGCCTGGAGTTCGGGCCGGCTAACTCTCACGTGATCCTGAGACCCCGGCCTGGATATGTGCCCAAGGTTCCCACCACTCCGTTCAAGGACCAGGTGGTGAACCTGCAAGCGCTGCCTTTGGAGGAGGCAGACCCAGCCTTGGCATTGCTCTGTCCAGTACGCGCTCTCCGCGCCTACGTAGACATGACGCAGTGTTTCAGGACCTCAGACCAGCTCTTTGTCTGTTATGGTGGAGAGCGGAAGGGAAGTGCTCTCTCAAAGCAAAGGCTGTCTCACTGGATAGTGGACACCATTGCTTTGGCTTACCAGCAGCAAGGCCGACCATGTCCCCTTGGTGTGAGGGCACACTCCACCCGGAGTGTGGCTTCCTCTTGGGCTCTAGCGCATGGCGCCTCGCTAGCAGACATCTGCAGAGCTGCAGGCTGGGCGACACCCAACACATTCGCCAGATTCTATAATCTCCGAGTGGAGCCAGTGTCTGACTATGTACTCGCTCCCCCGAGGGGCCGGTAAGGACCAGGTTCAGGTGTCTTCGCTTGCTCGCCACTCCACTCCACGGACTGGATACGTGCGATATTTCCTCAGGTGAGTTCCCCGAGAGCCCTGAGCTCCTCCAGCACTGTCGACGCCGACATCAGTTCAGTCTGCCCTCTCGAGCCCAGACCCTCATGTCCGGCCAGGTGCCCCATGTGCATGGTTCCCTCTGGCGACCCCCACATGTGTATTTCACCGTAAGTCTCCGCAGTGAGCGGGTTTCTTCCCTTGGCGTGTCCCCGCCACCCCTAGGGTTAAAAATCCACCTTCGGCTGGTACCCTAGAGATCTCCCATATGCAACCCTCTCCGGGTCATATGTGTCTCTTAAGTCCTCCCCACGGGTAGGCATCTTGGCATTCCCTCACTGGGATATGCTTCCCAGTGTACCTTGGTAATCCTGTGTTAAGTGGGAGTCCTTCGTCCGTACTAGTCTTACGACAGGGTACTCACACTTACGCAGGGCGCTGGAAGACAGCTGAGTGGCGGGATTATATTGGGACCCCCATTCGTTAGTCACTAACGTTACGTCGTAGTGACTGAACGAAGGGGAACGTCTCGGTTACGGATGTAACCCTCGTTCCCTGAGGAGGGAACGGAGACGTAACGTCCCCTTGCCACATCAGCTGTGTTGCCTGGAACGCAGGAGTTCAGTCTTGGCTCCTCAAGCAGGTAACATAATGCGATATTGCCTCGTACTTCCTTATATACTCACGCAGTGAGGCGGAGCTACGTATGCAAATTCCGCATGCCCCATGGCATTGGCACGCCATTGGGCGTTTTCTCAAAACTCGAAGTTGATAGGCTTCTAAGCGAAACCCCCATTCGTTAGTCACTAACGTTACGTCTCCGTTCCCTCCTCAGGGAACGAGGGTTACATCCGTAACCGAGACGTTTTCCAACACGTGGGATTTTTTTATGAAATTACGTATGCAGTGGAATAAACTGCAGTGCCGTGACATAATAGGAATATACAGTGACTTTATTTTAAAGAATGTTACAATATAAAACATACATTATTCTGTTAGAATAATAAAAAATAAAGTGAAACAAAAAAATAAAGAAAATAAAGTGAAACAAAGTAAAATAAAAAAGTAAGTAAAATAAAACAAAAATAAAGTAAAGCAAAATAAAGTCAAGTAAAAAAAGTAAAAGTAAAATAAAAGTTAAAAAAATTAAGTTAAAGGATTAGTTCACTTTTAAATAAACTTTTGCTGATAATTTACTCACCTCCATGTCATCCAAGATGTCCATGTCTTTCTTTCTTCAGTCGTAAAGAAATTAAGGTTTTTGATGAAAACATTCCAGGATTTTCTCCATATAATGGACTTCAATATGGGCACCAAACGGTTCAAGTTCCAAAGGCAGTTTCAGTGCAGCTTCAAAGGGCTTTAAACAATACCAGACGACGAATAAGGGTCTTATCTAGCGAAACGATTGGTCATTTAAATAAAAATAAAAATAAAAGTTTACGTTTTATAAGCACAAATGCTCGCCTTGCTCTGTTCTGTGATGCGGTGACATCACGTAATACGCAATTACGTTGAAAAGGTCACGCTTGACGTGTTCAGTGTTTACAAATGTACAGAAGGAGGACCATATACACATATTCAAATGTCTTTATGTCAGTTTATCGTTTAAAATGCCCATTTCGTGTGCGTATCCTGGGTGTTTTAATATAAGAAAGCCTAAAAGAAAATTCTCTCATAGATTTCCTGTACACAATCCTGAGCGATTGAAACTGTGGTTGCTTGCGCTGCACTTTGATGACGACTTCACGAGCGCGCATCACAGAACAGACCAAGGCGAGCATTTGTGCTTATAAAACTTAAACTTTTTTTATTTTTATTTAAATGACTTATCATTTCGCTAGATTAGACCTTTATTCATCGTCTGGTATTGTTTAAAGCCCTTTGAAGCTGCACTGAAACTGTCATTTGGACCTTGAACCGTTTGGTACCCATTGAAGTCCATAATATGGAGAAAAATCCTGGAATGTTTTAATCAAAAACCTTCATTTCTTTTCGACTGAAGAAAGAAAGACATGGACATCTTGGATGACACGGGGGTGAGTAAATTATCAGCAAAAGTTTAAAAGTGAACTAATCCTTTAAGTAGAATAAAGTAAAGCAAAGTAAAGGTAAAGTAAGTAAAATCACTAGGGCTGGGCAAATTAACGCGTTAACGCGGGCGATTAATTTTTTCAGCTAAACACATTAAAAATATTTAACGCAAATAACGCAGCATCCGTTTTTTTATCCATTTTTGCCTAGCGTTACATGATCACGCTCCTATTCATGTAAATGCTTCCCAGCGCGTTCACTTGTATGTCAATGTCCTGTCTGTGTGTGTGTGTGTGTGTCAGTGTCAGTGTCCTGTCTGTGTGGCTGCGTCTCATGTCAGCTAATCGAAAGGACACTCTGACACACACACACACACACACACGACGCACAGACAGATTCGCGTCAGTCTCCTGCTCACATCGAGTTCTCTTTTGCTCTTGAACAAACAATAACAACAACACAGAGAATTTTGGAAATGAGATGCGCGGGACAGCGCGTCAGATCCGCGTCATGTTCGTTAGCGGCCGTTCTTAAAGTGACAGAAGAACTGATGATGCCTGTCATTAATGTTCATCAAAGAACAACGGGAACAGAGAAAATTGTAGCTTTAATGATGATTAATCTATATTTCATTTATTATTTAGGCAGTTAAGAAAGGTGTTTGATAACTATTACATTTCTTTATATGTCCAACAGAGAAGGCCATGGGTAAATATAACATTTATTATTTTGAGTTTATGTAAAGATTGTTTTAAGTTCACTTAAATTAAAAGTTGTTTTTTTAAAGCCTAATAAATGTTGAAATTGGTAGCTTTCAGTTATACTGTAATGTAAAGTCATTAATGTTTCATAGAGACATTAGTATCAGTGATACTGGCCTTCATTCATAATAAAATGCCATTACAAAACATATTTAAAATATGCTGTCTTTAAATTGTTTCTACATTAATTTGGAGAGTAACTGAAATTATTACAATATCAAAATATTAAAAACTTAAAATATTAAAAACTTGCGATTAATCGCGATTAATTACAGAAAAAATTTGATTAATTAGTTAATTTTTTTAATCGATTCCCAGCACTAAAAATAACATTAAAAAACGAGATTAAAGTAAAAAAGTAAAGTGTGATAAAGGTAAAGTAAAATAAAATGAAATAAAGTAAAATGAAGTAAAGTAAGAGTAGAGTAAAGTAAAGATAAAGTAAGTAAAATAACATAAAACAAAAACAAAATCAAGCTAAATAAAGTAAAATAAAAGTAAAGTAAAGTAAAAAAATGCTGCATTCTACACTCACTTGAAAACCATGTTTGCCCCTCCACCAGCCAGTGTCTTCTTTAGGAGGCATATCAATTACTGATACTATGTCTCCAACCTTTTAGGAAGAAAAATTACGCTTGAGTTACTAATACTCCAAAAACTTACTATAAACCAAATCCATATATAACAATACTATAACAATACCTCAAAAGAGAGCTCATCTGCTGCTTGGGCGATGTAGCGCTTGATGACATGGGCCGCAGCTACAGCGGGAACATTAATAGATGATTCATCGTGAACCAGCAGGTGGTTCCCTTTGTTATCAATCTAAGAGAGTGAAGAAAGATGCATAAAACATATGAGCACATGCTGAGTGAATCAATCAGTAACCAATAAATCATCACCTTATGTAGTGATTTCATATTCCCTTTTTAACGATGAGCTGAAAGGTGCAACGTCAGTGTAAAAAAAAATAAATACACAAGACGCTGGGAAAGAGCGAGCAACCAGCTCATGCGACCGAGAACGCCGAGACAAGTTGAGTCAGGCGTCTCCTATCCTTGTTAATGACTAACTAGTATAAGAAAGTGGGTGTGAACTGATTGTATTATACACAAAGGTCTGAAGTCTATACTAAAGTGGGATTGTGTTTCATGAGACATTGTGAGAAATTTAAGGTGTGAAAACTCTTTTGTTAAATACACTATGGTCATATCGCATCTGTATTTTAAGAGGCAGGATTTGGGCAGGCAGCCACAGAAAGCCTTCAGGTGTAGTGTATAGCTTAACAAGCAGGAGTGACATTTATACCTCCATCCATGTGAGTGCTGGCCCGCAGTTGATCTTGTTATCAGCGATGGCTGAGAGACGGGAAATGTACGCAGTAATCATCTGTAAAAGTGTCTACGGAGAAGAAAAAAAAAATAGAGACAGAGAAGGGATCATAAACAAAGAGACAAGTTTCAACACTCTCATTGTGGTCCCTTTGAGATATAATCCATTGATTCAACACAATAACTCTGTTCCATACCTAGTGAGTGGCCTTGTTGTCTGACTGTACCTTCTAATGGAGCATTCTAACTGAAATGAGCCTCACAAGACTGATTCGGCACGTGCTACATAGGCAGCAACACCATGTGACACATAAATAGATAGAGCTCTGCACAGCAATCATGGTGAGTTTGCCGTTAGCATGTTGCTAAGCTAACTACACACTAAAATGCAACAGGCGAGCTCTGGAAGTAAAAATCCCATTAATTTTGTCCAAAGGGGAATTGATTTTTAAAAATAACATTTAAACCTTTAAAGATTGCCTGCTGTGAGCTATGAGGTTGTTATTGATAGTAAGATACAACGGGGCTAAAGGCGCCGCAGGGGGGAAGGCGCCTTTGATTTTTGACTAGATAGCACAAAAACTTGCCACAGCACTTTCCAAAACAGCCGCTTTTCAAGATGAATGTGGAAATTAGTCTGATCTTTGACGTTATCACGGGCAGCAGCACAAAGTTATGCGCTAATTTGATCTAATATATTTGATGTTTTTTTAAATGTTGTAGATTTATATTTTGAGACAAAGGTCTTCATGATTTTCAGTTTTGTTCAAGGTAATTAAAAGCAACAGTTTTTCAATAACGGAAGAATATGTAAAAGTATGGCATTTGGGGTAAAAAGCGCATCTGCTGTTGAGGCAAAATCTGTAAATCTATATGAAATGAAATTATTATGGGATCTCCTTCAATGCTTTCAGAATCTTTACTTTTTAAAGCTGCATACTTCAGATTCCTTCGGATGAGACGTTAAACCGAGGTCCTGACTCTCTGTGGTCATTAAAAATCCCAGGATATCCTTCGGTAAGAGAAGGGGTGTAACCCTGGCATCCTGGCCAAATTTGCCATTGGCCCCTTTCCATCATGGCCTCCTAATCATCCCCATATATATATATATATATATATATACACACACACACACACACACACACACACACACACACACACACGATTGGCTTCATCACTCTGTCTCCTCTCCACCAATCAGCTGGTGTGTGGTGGGCGTTCTGGCGCAATATGGCTGCCGTCGCATCATCCAGGTGGATACTGCACATTGGTGGTGGTTGATGTATGTAGGTCTATCTATGTAAAAGCGCTTTAAGTGCCTAGAAAAGCACTATATAAATGTAACAAATTATTATTATTATTAATAAAATAACTTTGTTTCAGTATTTTTAAAATATATTTTATATTAAAGGGGTGGTAAAACACATTCTTTTGAAGGCTTGGCTGTGTTTGTGGGGTGCACTGTAACATGTGTTCATGCTTCGTTTTAAAAAAAATTGCCTTATTTTTCATATATTTGACCTTTATTCTACACTGCTCTGTCCCTCCTTGTAAAACGGTCTGATGCTTTCCGGGTTGTATGAAGCCAGTCCCTCAAAAATACGCAGTGGGCTCTGATTGGTTAGCTGGCCCAGTGTGTTGTGATTCGCTAACCGCAGTGCACGTCGGAAACGTCACGCCCCTTACCGGAGGCTGTTCAGTGTTAGAAACAACGGCGTCAATAAAACCATATGAGCTCGAATCAGACCCAGAACATTTGAGTGAAGATGATCGAGCAGAACCTGCTCAGTCCTCGAGAGTAAAGACTGCGGATCTATAATGATCGCTACTGAATGGCACTTTAACTTTTGTATTTTTAGAACGATTATAGCCAAATATCTGTCGCAAGAACTAACGTTAACCCAAAACGAACACTAAGCACTGGCTTTAACTAGTAAGTTAGCCAAATCACACACAGAACCATGTTTAGCATGCCTGTAGATAAACAATACATAAAAGCTCTAATCAAAGAATCATTTACACTAATGCCAAGTTCGCTGTTGAGATTTTAACGTTAATGTTTGTAACGTTAGGTGTTCGTCGGATAACGTTAAGTATGAATGAGCATTTAACAGACTGGTTTGCAGAACAGCGTTGTCATCTGTTTACTTCCTTGCTACAACCTATTACAGGAAAACACATCGATGAAAAATAAATCAGACTTACAGGTTGTGGCCCGTAAACAGCTTCTGTTTGTAAATCCAGCTTTCAGGACAAGCCGTTGTGCATATCCTGTATTGAACTCGCGAAGTTTGTGGAAGTTTGTGTTGTCCTCCGTGAAATGTGCAGCGCGCGCGTCGTGCATCCACGCACCGGCAGTGTTTTTTTCACGCAGCTGACGTTGTGCAAATCTGGCATTGAAATCGCGAAGACGATGGATGTTTTCCTCTGTTAGATGTGCTGCAGGGAGCCCTGCGCGCGCCTGATTCCCCGCTGACTCAAACACACGTGCATATAACATGCTGTGTGTTAAACGCTCTGCAACGCACCCCCGTCCCAAGGAAGGCTGAACAGAGCAAGTACCCCAGACCTGCAATCCGGATGAATATAACAGCGTTTCCTCGGCATCGCGGCAACAACACTCCAGCCTACTATACCACAACAGCGCCGCGATACAAAATGGCCTCACCCCCCCCTTATTTAATATTCTCGGAGGAGGGGTTTATGTAAATTTTGAGCCTGGTGATGTCACCAACCCTGGAGGAATGTCTGTAGTCGCCTACTGGCCGTTTGCTGTAGTTCTTAGAAACTGATTTCTTTAAAAGCAAATATCTCCCTTTGCTTTAAACTTTGAACGTTGTAACTTTGCAGATGTTGTTTATGCTCAAGCAGCAACATTACACGCTAGCTAAAGTTAGAATAGTGAAATCGTGGTTTACCACCCCTTTAACATATTTTAAAGACGTCCCATTGATTGAACAAAAATTATTTTTTTTTAAATCAAAATAAACAGAAAATAGTGCAAACTTTGCTAAAGTGATTATTGAACAAGTATTAACTAATACTTTAGCTAAAATATTTTTAATAATGTCTGTGTTATCAATACTGTGTGCCTTTTGCCCCGTGTGTGGGGTAAAGCCCCCCTCGCCATCTCATACATTTATAAGATTTTTAAACAAAATGAACCACTTTTATGATTTATTTTCACATTGCTCCATCAATGTTCAATACAAACATATATCTTTTTTCTGCAATCATACAACTTGGGACTAGTGAAAAGAAATTATTTTCTTAAGGTGTGCCTTTAGCCCAGTTGTACCCTATATACTTTTGTTGAAGCCATTATCCTGCATTATTTCAAATTATCTTTTAAATAATCATGTTCAACAGCAGAATTCTTGGTGGAAAAACTACATTACCCATGATTCTGCAGAGAAATCTCCACCAATCAGAGAACTGAAACAAGCAAATCCTGCCAAAAGAACACTTTAGCGTCCGTCCACTCCTATGAAGCTCTGTGAATAACGTAATCCAGTCACTCTTAAACTACTTAAATATTTGAACACATGTAGTATATACGAAATGCGTGTATGCACACGATAGTCTTTTCTTCCCTATTGTGACGTATATCAGAGTGAAACAGCTTTTAAAACAAGAAAAAATGCAGGGCGGGACTTGATTATGTCCACCGGGAATTGATTGGATCATTGAATAGTTGTGTTTTGTGATATCATGTAAATGACAGGTTTTCCTGCCCCCGCACCAGTAAACACTTAATCGGAGAAGATGACTTGCTTTATTTTGTTAAAGTTATTTTCATTAAAGATTATGGGGAAAATATTTCCTCAACCAATGGCGCTGAAAAAGTGGATAGGAACTGTTCCATTCTATTGAGTAATTAGACTGAACCATTTTTTATCAATATTGAATGGATTACATTAACATTACCATTTTCCTCCAACATTTTGAATGGAATGCATTGCTTTCTGGGATTGTCTTCACCAAGGATACATGCAGCCAGTGTACTGCAACTACAAATGTGAAGTGAACCTACCTCGGCTTTGTCCTTCAAGCTGTCTATTCGGGGCAGTTCAGGAAGCCGAGAGAATCTTCTATCATAGATACAGAGGTGGAGGTGCTTGTCAAGAACACGAAACTCTTCATATGAACGCCTCACCGACCACTTACGACCCTAGGACACATAAAACAGAACGAAACATAAACAGAAATGAGAGGGAATAAAGAAAGAGCAATCATTCTGAGTAAAGAAGAACTTCAAATCACCTTGAGAAATCATTCAAAATGGATGATGATCAAACAAAAGGGGTTTTATAAAGTCATAATTATGGTCTATACAGCATATTGTTTTCAATATTTGGGAAAGTTTTTTGCAAGAATATTTTATTCAGCAAAGACGCATTCAGTTGCTCAAAAACTGTCGTAAGGACATTTATAATGTTACAAATCATTTTCTTTTGAACTTTCTATTAATCAAATAATTCCGAAAAAAAAGATCAGTTTCCACACAAATATTATTTTTTTCAACTGTTTTCAACATTGATAATAATAAGAAATGTTGGTAAAACTTTCTATGAAGTCCATGCTTATAAATGAATTGTAGCCCCATGTATACTTATTTATAAGTATTACTATTCTATAAATATATTTATAAAGACTCATTAAGACCTATACTATACTTCTAAATGATCAAATATAAAATAGTTCCAAGCAGAGACACTTGTTTGCAGTCCCAAGTTATCATCAATTATGTTTTTAATGGCTAATGTTTGCATTAGAGGTCATGAATGGTAATTTTGATTTCTTAAAATCAATATCTCCTCAGTCATACGCATGGTATTGCTTATAGCAGTGTGAAATGATTCTTTAAGAAATATTGTTGCAGTGTTTTGCTAGTGCGTAACATTACATATTAGATACATTTTTGATTTCAGTTTTTTCCCCATTATTTTATTACAGGAATTATTGTTCATTAGTTACATTTACAAATAACTTAAAATGTATAATGTTCATGATTTCTTAACATTTGCTTTAGGAAAATTGCATCCTATGTTTTCACTTTACTTAATACACAATTCGAATTTACTTAGTAACTGTATTGTTAGCAATTAGTAACTATTATTACTCACATTAAGAATAATTCACTAATTTGACAGAAATAAAACAATCACTAAAAAGTCAATGTAACTATATATAAAAACATTATAGCAATGCATTCTGCGTCTTTATAAATACATTCATGGAACCATATGACTAACTAATTAATACTTAAAAATCAGTGTATAATGGATTATGAGCATGTGCTTTGAAAAAGCAAATGCATGACTTATAAGTACTTGTAAAAATAATATAAATGTAACTATAACTGATCTTATAATGCCGTATAGGCCTTACTGAGTCCTTATAAATATATTTATAGAATAGTAATACTCACTTATAAATGGAGCTATAATTCATTATGAGCACGGACTTCATAGAAAGTGTTACAGAAATGTTTTTGTAGCACCAAATCAGCATACTGAATGATTTCTGAAGGATCATGTGTCTGTGTTTTGTAGACTTCATACAGATGTAAAACAATAAGATTTGCTCCAGCGGTTCAGAAACAGTAGAGCGGGACTCTAAATCCTTTCAGCTCTCACACTCGCCAGCACAAAAACGGGCTCTGAATTCATTTTTTTTGAAGTTCTGTGGATGAGTACGAAACCCTACCAGAGCAAAAAAAAAAACCCATTGTTTCGGTATGGAAAGAAATGCAGGTCCAAGAGTATTTACATTTGCAGCTTTGTCTTCATCTTGGCCCTAAAAATCCTCTTTGAAAATCCTGTCTTTTCCTAAATCCGGACGCATTCCATGAAACAGATAAATCGCTGGGCAAACTGCATGTGGTTGGCCTGCCTGTTTGATCTGAAGCTCTTAAAAGGTCTTTTTATAACTTCACCATTTTTCCTAGCATGGCAGCGGGCTTAACTTTTGCTCTGTTGCCATAACAAATCAGTGAACCTGGGATGATATTTTCGTTCCTCTGTCAAACTGTAATGGCTACAGAGGTTCTAGTTTTCCCCTGTGAAACAAGCTTACCTGGCAACATATCTGGACAAGATACACTAGCTCCTTTGAGTCCAGGCCATTGTGTGTGAGGTCGTTCTGATCCTCAGGTAAAGACAACTGTGGAGAGACACACAGAGATAGATTCTCAATGTAATTATTCCTTAAAACTCCTATTACAACATACTCACAAAAAAATAAACTGTATACAGTCAAAAGGAGAATATTAAGTACATACAACAAAAACTGTGCAAAATGAAGTTCTTTATAAACCATGCATCACAATACTCCTGTGTGGCACCAAACATTTAAGACTGCAATATGGCTTTATAAAAATGAAAATCAAAAAATTTACCAAAACATTATCATGGTGACAAAATTATAATTTCTTCGCAATCATTTTGGTAACCCTTTACAATAGGGTTTCATTACTTTAACATGAACTAAGAACGAACAATACTTTTACAGCATATTCATTATACAGCTAAATATTGTATAAAAGGCAGCCTGTGTTTCAAATAATAAACCATATTGCTTAAAATGGAGATAAAGTATTGAGACACTCATATTATAACAGTTATAAGGCAGTTATAACACACATCTAATAAAAATCACCTAAAGTTAGCTGTTGGTTGCAATTACTAACTCTTGAGGGGATTTTTTATAAGATGTATGTTATAAGTACTTTATCTTCATTTTAAGCAATATGTATTGTTTATTATTTGAAACACAAGCTGCCTTTTATAAAATAAAGTTATAGTTATATATATATATTCAGGGCTTTTTTTGAGATACTAAATGTTTGGTTTCACAATGATAACTGCCTCTCCTTGGTCTTTAAAAATGACATTAATTTAGTGATCAAATTTAAAACTTATGACATATGATAATATTTTTTAATTATCATTTCAATCTGATTCATTTTTTCAGGAAATTGTTATGGGTTTTTAATTCAAAATATGACTTTCTAATTACAAAACAGGGCATTGATTTTATACACTATAGCGGACACCAGAACTTCATGTTTATCAGGCATTTTGGGAGACACAACAAGTGAATAGGAAAGAAATGATATATCAATATTATATATTAGAAGATATTATTATGAAAATCTTGCCAATTAATAGACTTCTTTTTTCATTAAATGTTGCCCCAAGGCTATTAGCCAGACCGGCCTGTTGAAAGCCTTAGCTCGCACTGGCCCGACAGTGGAAAAGCTGCTGTCAATATGTAAATTAGATACAATGTATATAATAGGAAAACACGCTTATGGCCATTTTACAAATATTGTATAAAGCAAATTGTGCATCAAATCATTATGTTATATATTTCATAACATAGTTGAGATTGAGAATCATCTTGATACAAAGTGTGGTAAAAAAAAATCCTGAAACATAAAAATCATAAAATAAAAATAAAAATCCCTTTGTTTTTGCCTATTCATGTCCATTCATATCTTTTTTATTTTAAAAATAAAATTGAGTCCTGATGTCCTCTGAAGAGGGCATAGCATAACATGAATAAAATATAATTTTTCAAAAAAATATATTTTTAATTTTTTTTTTCTAATGCTCTAAATAATGTAATGACAAAAAAAAAATACTAAACTTTTTTTCTGGTTCTCAGGAGGGTATATACATGGACTGTCTGAATACTAAATTCTGATTGGCTGGAAGGCAATACAACCATTTAATGCACAGGTAGTTCCAAGTCAGTTTTCATTAGCACAGACACTTGTTATCAAGAATGCTAAATCTCACGAGCCGTAACAGACCAAAATAACCACGTTATTTTTTGTTGCTGCAAACATCTATAACAGCTTCTATGCTGGCAAATTACTATGGTATAAGCGAGATAATCCACAGCTAGCTATATTTTAATGCACTTAGTGGAGGCAAGGCAACCACCTTTTGCCTCCACGTCGTGCATTAAAATAGTTTAACGCACAACTAGCCGTGGATTATCCCTCACATATATGCCCAGTTCAACTCTCCACTAAATGTCATCAGCTCTAGAGAAAGAATGAAAGAGATGATGATGGATCTTTAAGACTGCAGAAACAACAGGCCCTGATGAGTGACACAGAGACAACAAGAGATCTATACCACCCCTACAGAGTACCCGATTCTTTCTGGTTTCAGAAAGCCAACACAGAGGAATATTCCCAAAAAACACTAGTGAAGCAGTTCCAGTGCAACTTCACCAACGCTTTTCCTCAGAAGTTTCCACAGCTGCTGGCTGAGGAACATTGTATGATTGTCCTCTATAAAACTTTCACAACATCTTGTCCCGGAAAATGTGATTTCGACCCTTGACTCCAAATGCTGATGTGATTCAGGGGTTTCAATATGCAAATTAAGCATCCAGTCAGGCAAAGTCCACAAAGAGGCTGTGCTGTCTTTGTAGTGTCTGCTGTGATTTACTTCTCTGCATCATCTCAGTAATGCAGACTACCCATGCATCATTCAACACACACACACACACACACACACACACACACACACACACACACACACACACACACACACACACACACACACACACACACACACACACACCAACCTCCACATCAAAGACAAGAACTGTGTCCCGTTAATTGATAGAAAATGCAGATCCAACACTAAGCCACTTCAAAAGGTGCATTAAATAAATTAAAGCATTGATTATATATATATATATATATATATAAAACTAACAGAAACGTACACAAGCTTTAATGACCTACTTAGCCGTTGCAGTTCAGTAAAGTAATACAAACTGCAGGATAAGCACTTGATTTACATTTGATCCGACACCATATCCCCCCTAAACTCAAATAAGTCCATTAAAATAATGCACATTTATGTATATTACACCCCAATGCATCTTATTGAATGAGAAGATTTTGGATCAACAAAACGAAATGCAAAAGCACTGAAAGTCTAAAAGGTTTTTTCCCATGGTGATGAAAGTCTAGGATTTTTCCCCATAAAAGTATCTATAAATAAATAAATAAATAAATAAATACACAAATAAATAAGCTTTAACATTAAGTAGGTTTACTTGAAATGCAAGATTTTAAGACGTATGTTCATAGATCATATCTTAAGTTAAATGTATTATTGTTTTAAAACGAAATCTTAAATACTTTAGTGAATCAAAATTTGCCAGTGGGGAAAGAAAAAGATTAGCATAACACAAAAATAAAAACAATTCAAGACGGAGCCTCTGAAAATAGTAATCTTATCTTACACAATTTCTGAGAGGAAAAAACTAAAATACTGCAACTAGAGAACCACAAACAGTGTAGTGTAAAAACAGTAGTGTATAATAGTGCAGTATGTATATGTATATGTATATATATATATATATATATGTACAAACAATAGTAAAACCACAGGACAAAGGAGGCAAGGATTTTAATTTCCTCAAAGGGGTTATAATTATTCCTGTCTGAATAAAACGGATGGATACTCACTGATATGTCGTCTGTCTTGTCTTATGAGTGCGCTCAGGCCCATTCTGACAGCGTCTCACACCTGAGCCTTTCCTTATTCAGCCTCTCTGCTGATGTTCTGCATGGCTGCTGCACGCAGACGCAGTAACCCGTCACACACGCCCCCACAGACCAGCAGCCTGTGCTCCGTCAGCCCAGCTCATCAAAAACAAACGGCCGGATTTACAGCGGAATGAAAATCAGCAGTGTGCTGCAGTCAAAACACCAACCTTTTCCCTTCTTCATCTCCTGCAGTAGAGGGTTGTGCATGATGCTATGTCTAATTACAACTGAGGAAGAGGACAAATATAGAAATGGAGCAACCCCCTCCCCACCACCACCACCACCAGCTTAGCCCCTCCCTGCGCTGGATGTTGGTCCTCCCACTGGATCCATGCAGAGAGGAGCAGTGCTCTCAGCTACAGAGATCAGTGGAGGACAGATGCAGCGATGTTTTGGGGACAAATATTTTACATTTTACATCGGACATCCAGTGGTGACTGTCTATTTAACAAAAATATGCTAAATTAATATAATGAATAATATAATATGAAAATAATATAATCAAATATAACTGATATAATATATTTAATATTGTATCGAATGAATTGTACAAAAACAAATATTTTTCAAATTCATCATAGAATTATCATACGTTCTGAAGAAAAAAAAATTTTCAATGACATTTAAAGGCACAATATGTAATTTTCGCCACTAGAGGTCGCTTAAGGGAACACGCCGACTTTTTGGGACTTATTCACCGTATCCCCCAGAGTTAGATAAGTCCATACATACCATTCTCATCTCCATGCGTGCCATAACTCTGTCTGACGCACCCACCGCTAGCCTAGCTTAGCACAAAGACTGGAGGTAAATGGCCTCAGCTAGCCTACTGCTCAGGGTGCAGCGGCACAATGATATTACGCAGCGCTTGAAAATAGTCCCCAGCACACTCTCTGTGCAAGCAGGTTGTCACGATGGTTATGTTGACTGAAGTTAACCTATGTCATTGCGCCGCTGCACTCATGGTACGGCAGCAAAGTTCCTTGATTACTACACAGAAATGAGAGTATAGTTCCTAGCCATATCAGTCTAGAAAAATCGCAACTTTTTTTTCCATCGGTCTTGTAACTATACACATCACAATATGCATTTAGGAAAATGTTGGCATTATTTTGTCACTTATTGAGCGGTAGGCTAGCTGGAGCCATTTACCTCCAGTCTTTGTGCTAAGCTAGGCTAGCGGTGGGTGTGTCAGACAGAGTTATGGCACTCACGGAGATGAGAATGGTATGTATGGACTTATCTAACTCTGGGGGATACGGTGAATAAGCTAAAGTCCCAAAAAGTCGGCGTGTTCCTTTAATTTGAAACAAAGGTGTATCTTAATGACGCCTTATTTCGGGGAATTATGGGAGTTGTTCTTCACCTCTGCAGCCGGAGGAAAAGAATCCGACGGGACGGGCTGAACGAATGTATTAAAGATTTATTAACGTTACTGTAGTATGAAGCAGGGTGGGGCTGAAAGCCGTTGGAGCGGAACGAGGCGGCTGGAGCGATTGCTAATGAGAGACAAGCGCGACACACCTTCACACTGCAGTGAGCTAGATCAATATTAGGCATGGTAAAACATGGTACTCACGGTAAATCAAGAAAAAAAGATTTAAACAATTAGACTAACTGTGTTGAGCTGTATAACAATGATTACTTTTCTGTCGATGAATGCATCCAAAAGGTTGTACACCTGTCTAATAAAACACATCATATATTAAAGCGTCTTTGGTATTTCCATGGTTTCTACAAAATAAAAATAAAAAATAAATAAAAAAATAACGCGGGTATGATGTCATTGATTGGCGACGCACGTACATGGCCCGTGTCCTGGTTCAAATTGCTAATTTCTCTGGATTTAAATATTCTTGGAAACATTTGGGATAATGCAAGTACACAAGTCAACAAAATATATAACATTGCCTTTAAAGACCCCATGAAATGGTTTGACCATTTTTTTCATTTTTCTGTATTGACATGCATGTACTTCCTATTGATCGAGTAAATTGGGGTGGGACATAAAAAAACAAAAGGACAATTTCTCTTTTCATAAGTCAACATAATGGTGGGGGTACCATATTTTACTATTTATTTTTTTATTCACTTTGTCTGGATATGACACACTGAAATGAGAGCTGAAAATTGCCCAATAAGTCTATGTTATTCTTGTTATTGCACATTGTAATTATGTTTTTGTAAGTACTTCCCACAACTCAATGTTTTTGGCTCATTTTCCCAGAAGAGAAAGAGTATAATTTTAAAATGTGTATGTTATTTTGACAACTTTAAAGGGCACACTCGCCTACAGATGGCCTCAAAACAAATCTTTCAAACCTGAATGCTGTGTTGATAACTCCACTCGAGTCTTTGCAACTTTACCATGATAAGCCCCGTCTAAACCACTGGTTTGGAAAATTCCTCCTGTAAAAATATGCCACTTTTTTCTTTCTCTTTGGCTGAATCTATAAAAACCAGAGATCAAGTGCAAAAATCAACCCAGAACTTGTAATACTGAATAAAAGACATAAGCGCATTTAAGTTTGTAGTCAAAGGTCTTCCGTACCAGATCTAAACTGTTTACGTCACACAATCCGTGGATTAAAATTCCACTCAAGTAATAAATTGCAGCAAAAGCTTTTTTAAACTGAGGTAGCAATAATCCAAGAGAAAATTCCTCAAGTTACATAAAAGCTAGAAAGCATAACCCAGTGATCATGAGTCGACCTTTCTCCATCTGGAGCCACAGCTCATCTACAGTACAGAGCCATAATTTATAAGGATTGTCAGCAATTCAATCATGTCATGCATCTTCAACTAAAGAGAAAAAAAATATGATAAATCATAGCGCTGACCCACTTTATAATGTACATCCTGGATCTGTATCCCTGCATCTCATATTCTACCAGACTTTTTGATCATGAGTGTTCAGTAACTTAATGCATTGCTGTTTCATTACAAAATCTTGATGTTGTATTATCAGCCATGCAACTTAAGCTCAGACAGCAGGAGTATCAATATTTCAAGATCGATCCACCTATACTGGAGGAAACCCTTTTCTCACGCAGGTCAGCAGCACCATTTGTGGAACCTGCTGAAACCTGCAGGTTTGGGTCCGTTCTAATGAAATGGTTGTGAGTGAAGGCTGCAGCGCCACATGAGGCCCTCCCCTTTGTCTGAGGTGATTTATGATGGAAATCAATCAATGTCCCAACCAGCTGCTCATATGGAGATGGAGGTGACGGTTCTGAGATCAGTAAAAGCTCATTACAGCATCACCGAATTTGGCCCAATTCTTCCTCCATCGCTCTCTGCACTAGTGAGGAAGAGGCAGGAATCCTGAAAGCTCCGCTGTAAACCTGAGCCGAGGAATGTGGAGCATTCACACCACCTCTGGGAATGCAACAAAGATCTAGAAGACGCCACACAACGGATGCTAACTCAATACCCTATTCTAGGACTAAACACAGACAAGGTTATTCTCAGTGGTCTGCAAAGTATTTGAAAGCTTAGGCCACATTTAAAAATGTATGAATGTCACTGTATTAGACACACAAAAAAAAAAATGAAGCCAGTCATGTGCGTCCGAAATCGCGTACTGTCTGAGTAGGTACTACATTTTAATTGGACTTACTTCGCGACCATTAAAAAAAAAAAAGTATGTTCTATATAGTATTTTTCTATATAGTATAGTATTTTGAAAGATATTTTTAAAAACAACAAATGGAAAAAATTGCTAAAATGATTTCAATATTTTCACAAGTTGAAATTTAGGGGTTAGGGTTCGGGATAGCCCCCACCCAATTGAAAGTAGCCAATAAATTATTTTATATATGATATATGATATATATGGCCCAGTATATATATATATATATATATCCTTCTATTATTCAATTCCACAATACTATTTAAAATATAACATCAATATAAGCTTAATATACATGTGTGTGTATACTGATATAATATTATAAATAGTATTGCTGAATTCAGTAATAGAAGGATCTTAGTAAACATTTGAATACTTAAATGCTTTTTAAATGCGTTTTATGGTTGTGGGACAGCAGTTTGCACCAAGTCTGTAGAATGGCCCACATAGTAGGGAAGTATTCAATTTCGGACGCAGCGTAAGTGTGGCGAAATACTTTTGGGGACCACTGTACTTAGGATAGTGATTTAGTTTTCACAAAAAAAAGAAAAAATACTTTTACTGAAAAACATTTAGTGAAACCTAAAATATGAGTTTCTGTGTTGTGATATCTGACCAAATGTCCTGTATGCGAAACGTGCATCTCTCTCATATTTCATCTCTCATATACGCGAGCAAAATGCACACGGTGAGTGTTTACATAAAATAAGACCGCTTAAAAAAAATTAAGAATTAAAAAAAAAAAATTTCATTACCATTAATATTTGTACACGTATATATTTTCTATATATAAGATTCTTGGCAATTTGGATTTTTTTTCTTGTTTTAATCATAAACCTTACTTGGATATATGCACAAAAAAATTTATTATCTTGTGGGTATCTTATCTTAAAGATAATTAAATATTTTTCTAAAAAAAAGAGGCAAAAAACAATCCTTTTTTTACGTGTAAAATTCCTCTCCTTCAGCTCATTTATTATGATCTTTTAGTTTTGTTCAGTTGTCCTTAGCACAGAAAAGGTAATCTAATCTAGAAAGTTTACACCGGAAAGACAAAAAAATTGCATCGTTAAACTGCTAAAATGTGCCAATGAGCTTTGAAAGCAACAAAAGATACGCAGTAATACACAACATTCCTTCTGAAACATCACATTTCTTATTTAACTGCCAAGTTTGGAGTAGAGTATCCGTTTTCTGGTACATGCAGTCATGCATGAGTCTGGACTCCTCCAGCCCCCGGCCACTGTGTGTCAGTGTGACGTACTCAAGCGATTGAATGTGATCTAATAGAACAGGAGTCTGTGTGACCTTGAGAGCTGCAACACACAAGATGATGGAGGCGCAGAGCACAGAGCTGTGAGACGTGAAGGCAAACTTCCTGTCACGTCAGCTATGACACCGTACCTTGTCCATGATGCATCCAAACCAACACCCTCAGCTCTCAGAGCAGTATACTGTACATACAGTAAAAAAAGACTGAGGAGGGGCTCGGTGGAATTTACTGGAAACGATATCTGCTGCTCTCTGCTGGAACCCATAAGCATAGCAAAAATCTGGCTAGACAAAAACATGTTTTGGGCCTGATATGTTGGACTAGTTTGATGTTCAGAGACAGTATGGAGAGAAGACCGGGAGCAGACTGAAAATTCAAATACATATGGAACGGAAATCACATCTATCAGTTAAAAGTGCCTTTTCTGATTAAGTTTGTTTACTTGAGAATGCAAATAACTGGACTAGGCTAGAATTGTTTTGTTTTTTTAGTGGGATTTGAAAAAAAAAAGGTTTTAGTTGCTTGACGGTGTAACCAAAATGGCTGCCAAGTGAACTGCCTTGCCTTAAAGGGACTTTGCTCATTCGTTAAAGTATATCTGCATAAAACTAATGCAAATCTCCACCACAGCTATTAATGTCATTAATCATCATGGTTACGATGACTATGAAGATATTAACATATGACCGACCGCATTTACATATGCAGGATCCTGGCCTGTTCTGATAAAGTGCAAGTCAGCCAGTTTGCACAATCATAACAGAACATTTGCATAAGAACTTAAAATAATGCAATTCATATTTTTGAGTCAGGAACAATGCTTTAAAACAAGTTTCAATTGTTAAATAACATTTCAGTGTCTAAATTCATTTTTTGACTTTTTTAAATACAATAAAGAAGTTTATGATAAAATAGCATTTTTTCCTAGTTTTACATTGGTTGTACCACCTGACATGGAAAGTGTACCAACACCCATACCTTAAATTAGCTATTTGTATCAGCATTAGAGACCTGCAAACCTTTTCTCTCTGTCACGGGTCAGTCAGGGTCCTCTGGATGCTACATTATCATGCTTACTGTTATTACCTTGTCAATTCATAATAAAAGACCCATTTTTGCATTTGTGCCACCCTGATTTATGAAAATCTACAAATTCCTGGACAAGTTTTTCAATTATCAATAGCTTTAAAACTACTGATATTTATGCTAAAGGTTTCAAACATACAATTATGCCATAGTATTTAAATTTGAATTTCGTATTATTAAAAATTTTCATTTGTGTGGATTGTTGCACCACCTGACATTTTGGGGGTTTAAGATATCAAAACATAAAATAATATTTATTATTTGAATGTACTGAAAATGAATTAAATCTAAATAGGTTCTAAAGAATAAAGTGATACATGGCATGAATTTATCAAATTATTTTAAAAGGAAATAATGCACTTGGACAAAAATATGTACGTCATATCTTTGACCCATATATAAAGTGTAGAATATGGCCATTTCCATTCAAAAATCTGGGATCAGAATGGCTTTTTTAAAAGAAATTAACAATAATATTAATAAATATTCTTATTAAATAATAATATAAGTAGATAAAATAACTTTTTTGTAAAAAATAAATTAATTGAAATTAATATACATACAAATAGTATGTATATGTATATATATGTGTATGTATGTATGTATGTATGTATGTATGTATGTATGTATGTATGTATGTATGTATGTATGTATGTATGTATGTATGTATGTATGTATGTATGTATGCATGCATGCATGTATGTATGTATGTATGTATGTATGTATGTATGTATGTATGTATGCATGCATGCATATATATATATACTATGTGTATGTATATTATTAATTTCAATTACTTTACTTTTGATTTTATTTACTTTCTATTCAACAAAGAATCCTGAAAAATGTATCATGATTTTCCACAAAAATAATAAGAGCACATATATTGATAATTGATAAGAAAAGTTACATGAGAGTTATCGGTTTACAGATATTGCCATTATCTGAGGAAATGGACACACGATGACTGTATACATATAAAAATTTGGGGAGGAACAATAAACTTGAGATAGAAACAGCTAGCCAAGATGTTTTCCCTTGTCTGAAGATCTTTTAACAAATAACCAGACAGAGACCAATGTGGAATGCTTGTAACTTAAACCTCAGCCCTGATTTCATCATGATGGATAATCTGACCACAGCCAAAAGCCTAATTAACACATTCCCGTCAACCATGAGTGATCATGGCCTTCAGCAGGACTGCATTTACCAGAAAACCCTCACCTGCACAGAGCCAAAGTCGACATTCTCATAGTGGAAGTGGGCACATTCTGCCAGCCTGGGAAAATGGCCTTTGGTGAGGGACAGTCTGCAAAACAAAAAGAGCTCATCAGTATTCTCCTCTGTAGGTCTGAAGGTGACAAAACAGAAGATTAATTCTATTGAAACCTTCTCTTTTAACATATAAACACCTACTTTTTGACGTGCTTGACCTTCATGCTGGCCGTACTGACACATGAGCGCAGAGAAGACTCTGCAGGCAGTTCATGGACCATCGTCGCTCCTCGAGCCTGCATATACAAACACACACACACACACACACAAACAAAAGATTACACAGCACTCTAAACGCTTCAAGCGTGACATACAGAAATCCAGTACACAGACGCACCATAACAGCAATGGCGTCCTCCCAGCCTGCAGTCTCTGCTGGCTGCAAGCTCCTATCTTCCTCCCCCTCATCCTCCTCTGGGTGGGGCCTTAAAGAAAAGAGAATCAGAGAGGGGTATGTTGAAATAAGCTTATGCTACGACATACATACATACCTCTGCATAGCATCACTCGGCACAAAGCAATAACACCCATGCAATTCCTGAACTAGGATTGTCTTAAAGGACTAGTTCACCCCAAAACGACAAATTTGTATTGATCTTCTGTAGAACATAAAATATGTTTTGTAAAATGCTCATGCGGCCCTTTTCCAATGCATGAAATCATTTAGTGATCAGAGGTTGTCAACTCCAAAAAGCTCCTTAAAAACCATCCATATGGCTAGTACACTATATTCCAGGTCTTCTGAATCCACACAAGAGCGTTGAATGAGGAACAGACCAAAACTTACATGCTGGAATACTGTAACAACTTTTCCACCGATTTGCACAAAGTCATAGCATTCTGCAGATTTAGCAGAAAATCGCATAGTGTATTATGGGAACGAACGAAGTCATTAGTGTATCCCAGGCTTAAATTGGCACAACAACATGTCACAGCACAAAAAGCTATCGTATGACTTAAGAAGAATTGGAATATAACTCAAAGCATATTGACTATATGGTAACACTTTAGTTTAGGGTCCAGTTCATACTATTAACTACTTGCTTATTAGCATGTATTTTACTTGGATATTGGCTGTTTATTACTACTTATAAAGCATATATTAATGCCTTATTCTGCATCACCATATTCTACATCCCTTAATCCCCAATACCTCAACTTAACAACCTTACCTTACTAAATATTAAAATGTTTTTTACTAAGATGCTTTTCAAAAGAACATTTAATATTCGATGGAAGGAACAACATAAATTTTCTTATATTATACATTGCACATCACCTCATTTCTCAGAGTCTGAAAACGGCCAATTCAAAGAGTCAGTCTCTCTAAACCCCTCCTTTCTGAGAGCCTGCTCTACTCTGATTGGTCAGATGGCCCAGTCTGCTGTGATTGGTCTACTGCTTACTGCGCGTGTCGGAAACGAAGCGGCCATTACCATATCTGAATTTCTGCTCCGGAGGCTTCCTCAGCACTTGATACACAGTGATACGAACAGTACCGATGCTGTCGGTTTTACCGCATCAATCAGAATCCTCATCCTTTGGAAGTGCATCAAAGTGGATTTGCTTTGGCAGCGGTGAAAACGGCATCTTCTCAACATGTCGGCAACATAAACCAAACTCTTCCAGGCCTCAGCTACAACTACAGTGTTTGAGCACGGGTCAAAATAGCCAATGAAGACCATAGGCTGGAGTTATGCAAATTTGTATGAGGAAGTGAGACTGGAATTACTGAGGACTCATTTCAGGTAGGTCAGAACCACTTTTTTCTTTTGGGGAGACAAAAACTCTATTCATCGTGCACTTTTACAAACCGCTATATTACACACTACATAATAGGTAATATTTGAATAACAGGGGCACTTTATGTAGACGTAAACCCAGGTCCCCACAAGCCAACGGCTCCTACAGTTCAGGTCAGATTCTTTGGCCCCCATGGTAAATATGATCAAAGATGGCTGTAAAAATAAATCTGCATTGTTTATCCTCTTGATCTTTCATGAAAAACATTTGCAAAAATCTAACCTTTCACTAGATGGGGGGGGGGGGGGGGGGTGTCATAAATCACATTATGAAATAAATGTTTTAAAAATGTTTCCAAAACACATTGGCCACAAATATTTGAACTCCTAGAATTTTTTTATATTGCCATTAATATTTACATTTTAGCACACCAGGGTGACTAGGAACATGAAATTGTCCAGATGACTTATTTTTTCACAGGAGTATGAGGAAACAAAGGCCAAAATCCCGTAATCATTCATCACAATGAGTAAAACCACAGAATATAGTTCTGATGTGCAGCAAAAGATTGTTGAGCTTCCCAAAATAAAAAGTGGCTGTAAGAAAACAGCTAAAGCATTGAAAATCCCCATTTCCATTATCAGGGCAATCGGATCAGAAGAAGTTTCAATCAACTGAAGATGTTATGAATCTTCCTGGAAGAGGACGTGTGTCTATCGTCCTAACGCACGGCGAGGAGGAGAGTTTGAGTGGACAAAGACTCTCCAAGGACCACAGATGGAGAATTGCAGAGATTAGTTGAGTCTCGGGGTCAGAAAGCCTAAAAAAATAAAATAAATTAAAAAAAACACACAAGTTGTTTGCGAGAGTTTCAAGAAAAATCCTCCTCACTCATCCAAAAACAAACTCCAGTATATTCAGTTGTCAGACACGACTGGAACTTCAAAAGGGAGCTGGTTCTGTGGTCAGATGAAACAAAAACAAAAAAAGAGGTTTTTGGCAGAAAACACACCAGATGAGTTTGGTGCAAACAGGGATCAAAAGTACCCCATGCCCACGGTTAAATGTACCGCTAGATCTTTAATGTTGTGGGTCTATTTTTTGTTGGAGGTCCTGAACATCTTGTTCAGATACATGGTATCACGGATTCTAGCAAATACCAACAGATACAAAAAATCTTCTACTGGAAAATCTTATAATGGGCCGTGGTTGGATCTTCTATCAGGACAATGACATCAAAATCAACACAAAAATGTGTTACTGAGCACAAAATGAAGCTTCTGCCAGTCCCCTGACCTGAACCCTATAGAAAATGAGTGGGGTGAACTGAAGAGAAGAGCTGGGAATCTGAAGGATCTGGAGAGATTCTGTATGAAGGAATGGCCTCGGATCTCTGGTCTCTTAACTCATCAGGCATTATAGGAGAAAACCCAGAGCTGTTATCTTGGCAAAAGGAGGTTGCAATAATTCGGTGCCAATAATTGTGGCCAACGTGAACTAGAGAAAAAACATTTCATAATGAGATTTTCCCCCCACTTTTCATTTTTTTACTTCAATGAAAAGTTAGATTTATGCGATTTTTTTGAATGAAAGATCAAAAATGCAGATTTATTTTTACAGCCATGTTTGATCATATTTACCAGCGGTGCCAATAATTCTGACCACAACTATACAAGTCCCAAACATGTGCACAGTCCACTCGTTGGATATGTTCCTTCTGACTCAAATCCTTTCTTCACAGTTTGGCTGCCTAATCAATCAGGACATGCAAGCAATAAACTAACAAAGTTGAGAGGCACCACTCATTACACTGAACTCATGACCTCCGGGTGAGGAAATAACCAAACAACGAGCTACAATCTGACCAAGGCCAAGCTGTGTCAATAACACAAGAGTAAAGCTGCTAAACAAACACATGCCGATCCTAATGTGCTTTCAATGTGTCCATAAGGATCTTAGGTATCGGAAAATTACAAAATCAGATTTGAAAATGGGGACCTTATATAAATGTCCTTGTTTGGGGTGTGTAGCAGTTAAACCACTCTAGCGATCAATCAGATTACGCAAAAACCTATTATGTGAGAGAATAACAGTTTATAATCCAATCATGATGAATTATACTCAAAAGTTTGATTAATTTCACATCTACACTTCATGAAATGATCCACCCATTTCAGATCATCTCCAGAGCATTACCCAGTTCACCCTGCAGCTGAGAACATGGCCAAGAGGGTCGAAACAAGGAGACATTATAGAAGATCAGATCGGCGGTGGTAAAAATGACACTATTGTATGTTTTGCGACTCACAAGGATATCGCTTCAATCAGTCAGTCAGTCAGTCACAAATGAATCCACCCTAAGTAACAAAGAACAGGGCTTGAAATATGATGCACTCCAGGGGTAAGGAAAGGTGAGCTGGAACAGCTTTAAGGATTGGGAAAGCCTTTAGAATGGGAATAAAAGGCTGGAGTTTAGGCGATTCATTCAGTAGACAAAAGACGGAGTCAGTGATTTTGTTCCAGAACATCCCACACTCCCCCTTCCTCCTCCAGATTAGACCATCGTGAGATTGAATGATAAAAATGCCTGAGCCCCTTCATGAAAGAAAGAGGCAAAAGTTTACAGCCATTTTAAAGTCACAGGTGCAACATAACGGCAGGATAGTGAGTTTCAAATAATAAATTACGAGTCAACACTGCAAAAAATATTATTTTCTCATCTTTTCCAATACAAATATCTAAGTTTTAAGCCGAAACTCACTTCATTTTAATTATTTTATTTAATATATGTAATTTTGCTTCTCAAGAACACTTTATTTTAAGGTGACGTAGTTACACGTTACTACATGTAATTACTATTGTAAAAACAGTGAGTTATGCATAATTAAATTACAAGTAACTAAACCCAAAACCAAACCCTAACCCTATAATAGTTCATATAGTTCAATAATATTACTCAGTAATTATTTGAGTAAGTACAATGTAAAAGGGATAGTTCAGTCAAATATGAAAATTAGCCCATGACTTACTCACCCTCCAGTCATCCTAGGTGTATATGACTTTCTTCTTTCAGACGAATAAAATCTGAGTTATATTAATAAAGTCCGGGCTCTTCCAAGCTTTATAATGGCAGTGAATTGTTGCCTCGTTTTTGAAGTTCATAAAAGTGCATCTATCCATCATGAAACTGCTCCACATGGCTCCGGGGGGGTTAAAGCTACACTGTGTGATAATTTCCCCATCTAGCGGACAGCGGTGAAAAGGTATATGACCATCCAGTGAATATTAGTTTCTGTTCCTCTCAATTCCGATTTCGTTTTAACTCCTACGGTGGCCGATTTAGTCCAAGATTAACATGGCTTCCAGTTCGACCTCGTCCACATTCGACACGGTGCCATCGAGTGTTAAAACGCGAAAGGCGAAGCTTGAATTTACGGGCATGTCCCTCTTTGGCTAATGTACTTTCAAGATGGAGGGGCAACATGGCGACCCGCATTCGAACCCCACCCGTATGTATTTTCAATGGCATATTATAAACTTACGAGAATACTTTATTACTTGAAAGAAGTAAATATACATTAATGAGCACATATATTTTTGAAATAACTAAGTGTTTTTAGCTAGGAATAAACTAAAAAAGTTACAGTGTAGCTTTAATAAAGGCCTTCTGAAGGGAAGTAGCACGTTTGTGTAAGAAAAATATCCATATTTTAAACTTCATAGACTAAAATAACTAACTTCCGGCGGTTCACTGTACGCATCGATTTACGGCGAAAGAGTAACCCTTGGCATTGACCCTTTGACGCATATTGACGAACGCAGAAGCGCAGAGGATAGAGCAAAACAAAACACTGGTCATGAATTTTTAAAGAGAAATGCCAGAGGATTTCGATATAAGAGAGGAGGGGCTTGAGTTTGTTGCCCAGCCCTATCCACGAGATGCGTCAAAGCTTGCGATGCTTCTATACATCACGTCAGGGTGATACTCTTTTGCTGTAAGTCGAAAAGTGTACAGCTTTCCGCCGGAAGCTAGTTATTTTAGTCTATAAAGTTTTAAATATGGATATTTTTCTTACACAAACGCATCACTTCGCTTCAGAAGGCCTTTATTAAGCCCCCGGAGCCGTGTGGAGAAGTTGAAAAGATGCACTTTTATGGAGTTCAAAAATGAAACAACAATTCACTGCCATTATAAAGCTTGGAAGAGCCTGGACTTTTTTAACCCTCTGGTGCTCTTCGTTTAGGGGTTGCATTGGTTGTCTTCCTGGTTATAAGTGACCGGACACCTAAAAATGAAACTTCCTCCACCCCAGTAAAATCAATGCAATGTATTTTTCTTCAATAATATTTTTTCTTTTAAATTTTGTATTTTGAGATGATTTGATGGTATTTTTTTATATTTATGCAATAATTATGGTCTCTTTTTGCCATTGAAAATGATAAAAAATTAAATAAAAATGAATTATTGCAGTATTTCAGGTTAAAATAGAGACTAGGCCTTCAAAATCATTTTTTGAAGGCAGATTAGCGCCCTCTTTTGGAATTATTTAAGAAATCAACCATGGGTGTAATCACTAGAGGTCTCTATGGAGAGGCTTGAGAATTCCCTAGTTCTGTTTTGAACACATTTAATAATTTTTTTTTTTTTGATGGATTTGAATATACATTTTTTAAAAATCTCAAAGACTATTTATTATAAAGTTTTAGATTTTTTAGTTGTTGTTAGAAATATAGATTTTTTTTTCTGTGAATTTGCGTTTTTGCAGATTTCCCATTCATTTCCTATGGTGTCATTTTTGACCGAAGAGCACAAGTGGGAGTATTTTTTTTACGACCACTTAGCATGCTCGAATCATGCCCTCAATTTTTTGTGTGTTTACATACCTAATGCTAGAAAAGTCACCAAGTTTCATATCATTCTGATGAAGCTGTGATTTAAAAAAATTCCAAATGTGGTTCATAGGTTCAGTTTTTCATAGGTGTGTGTGTGTGTGTGTGTGTGTGTGTGTGTGTGTGTGTGTGTGTGTGTGTGTGTGTGTGTGTGTATATATGAGTGGATGTGTCAATATCACACTCTTGATGTTTTAGAGTGTCACCCCTTTACTGCTGTGTACTTTTTTTCCAGCATTGTGGCCGATTTGTAGATTGTACACACACAAATTATGTGAATTTTTGTGTTTTTGCAGATTTCCCATTCATTTTCTATGGGGGTCGTTTTTGACCAAAGAGCACAAGTAGGAGTAATATTTTACGACCACTTAGCATGCTTGAATCATGCCCTCAATTTTTTTTTGTGTTTACATACCTAATGCTAGAAAAGTCACCAAGTTTCATATTTTTCCGATGAAGCTGTGATTTCAAAAAATTAAAAATGTGGTTCATAGGCTCAGTTTTTCATAGGTGTGTGTGTGTGTGTGTGTGTGTATAAGTGTGCGTGTGTGGATGTGTCAATATCACACTCTTGATGTTTTAGAGTGTCACCCCTTTACTGCCGTGTACTTTTTTTCAGCATTGTGGCCGATTTATAGATTGTACACACAAATATTCTGTGAATTTTTGTGTTTTTGCCGATTTCCCATTCATTTCCTATGGTCGGTCATTTATGACCGAAGACAATGAACGCTACTTTTTTTTTTTTACGACCAATTAGCATACTCGAAACATGACCCCAATTTCTTTGTGTGTTTAAATACCTACTGCAAGAAAAGTCACCAATTTTCATATCATTCCGATGAAGCTGTGATTTTTTAAATTTCAAAACAGAACATTTTCCGATCAGAAATGACCGAAGAGCACCAGAGGGTTAATATAATATAACTCTGATTGTATTCGTCTGAAAGAAGAAAGTCATTTACACCTAGGATGGCTTGAGGGGGAGTAAATCATGGGCTAATTTTCATTTTTGGATGAACTAACCTTTTAAAATAAAGTGCAAAGATTCAAGAACTTTTAGATATTTTTAAAACAAGACCTTTTTTTAGCAGTGAATGTATTATGAATTATGAGAATGTCCATGATAGTGATAATTTAGTCAGCTAATTTGTTTTTTTGTGTCTTAGTTCCGGTGTCAAATATCTTTGTTAGTTATTATCATATTTAGTCAACCTTAACCTGTTTTTTGTTAGTCAAGTTTTAGTTGACTAAAAGTCTGGGCATTTTAGTGTCATTTTAGTCAAGGAAAACTGTTGACATTTTAGACAAAGTCATATTTAGCCATGCTGCCCAATAATGGCTAACTTAATCATGAATATTTTGCTCAAAATTATAATTGCAATAATTAATTATGACTGTTGTCATTTGAGAAAACACATGATGCGGTGAAACCATTAAGTTAAAATTAATTTAATACATGTATTGTCCACATTTTAATCATTATTATTTATTTAAATTTAAAACATTTAGATGTTTTGACTTTTATGAATGTTTCTATGTAGTTTCCTGTTTTATGTATTTTTCTGCAAGTTAGTTGCATCACATGATTTTGATCTAGTGTGATACATTTGAATATTAATAAGCAGGTTTGTTCATTTCAATAAAGATTAACTACTACATAATGTTACGTTTTTTCTTTCAAGAATGTAATGTTTTAATCAGACTTTATTACATGATATTATAAATAAAGTAATAGTTAGTATAAAGAAAGCGTCATTGACTATTACATGAAACCATGCCTGGTGCTCGGGGAGGAACAAACGTTCATTGATGACTGTCCTTGCTATCATCTCTGTAGGGCACCAGTTGCACACAAATCACCACTATAATTTACTCCTCGGGGGACAAATTCACATCTGCTGCATGCGGTGCTGCTGAAAAATGCTGTCTCAGAAACAGAATAAGGTGACCAGTCACATGGCACATAAAATGCCCATGTGTGCAAAAACCAGTACATGCACTGCACCTGATTATGCAGTGATTCAGCCAATTGTGAAGAAAATGCCTCATCTAACCTTGCAAGAGAGACACACACACACACACACACACGCAGACATGCTATAAGGCACAACTAACCATAATCGAGCAGCTTCCAAAGCACATTGAGAAGAGAAGCATGCATGCTGATACTCACCCTTCACAGGGATCATGACTGCATGCGTCTCTCAGAGGTCTTGGAGCTCTGCCGTGTGTCGCTGCTGCAGTCCCACTGCACGCCTCCATGATACTGAGTCACTGCAACAGCTGCCCGTCTGTGAGGGGAGGGAGGAGACCGGACTTTAAGATAAACCTCCAACCTTGGCAAGGATGAAGGCCTGTGGCATGCACATGTGTGTTATGCATGTGCATGGTGGATTTATTGACTTACTTTTTACTGCCATACCAGCATCAAAAGCTATATTCATCGCCAGTGTTGGGGAGTAACTAGTTACATCCCTTACGAAAAACCAAAATATATTGCAGTATATTGGAAAATATAATGTAATACATAAGGCGATATATTCCCATATATGGGATTTAATATTCATATTTTCCAATATATTGCAATATATTGAAAGCGGCAATCATTTGTATATGTTGCAATATACTGCAATATATTACATATATTTATATATGTACCATCAATATATTAACAATATATTATAATATATTTCAAGTAATATATTGGTAAATATATTTTCCTTTCGTAAGGGATGTAACGGAGTTACATAATTTAGTTTAAAAATAAATGTAACTGTAATCCATTAGTTACTGAGAAACAAAATTGTAAATTACAGTTAAATACAGTTATTTAAATGTTATCACTTAAATCTGAATATTTTCTGTGAAAAGCTAGGATATATTTTGAATAATATTCATTTGTTACTTTGCCTGTTTTTGATGTGCACGACGTCTCCTGCTATTTAAAGGCATTTAGTAAAGCGATGCTATTCTGATGCTTTTGATTGGTTCTCGTTTGAATTTGCAGCATCTGCCAATAACATCAATCCACATTACCTTAGGCTACAACCTGTCAGAGTTCACCATGGCAAGTGATAAAAATGCGTTCCGGTGTTGGACATTTAAAAATCATTTCATCCAGGAATTAGAAAAGAGCGCAAATATAACAGTTCATTGAAAATATGTTTTTGTCCAACTATTAAAATGCTTTTGACATCGAAGGTAACCTGAGGAAGCATCTCCTCCTAAGATGAATGTTATCCTGAAGCGCCACCTAGTGGACAAATCTCTCTATTAGTTTGCCCCGTTTTGACATGCAAAATAGAGCTATATAACTACTAACATACAACGATTGGTCATTGAGTCTAAACAATATTTTAGGTGGAATGTAACTATTAAAAACTAGTGATGTGTTGTTCATGAACGATTCGTTCATTTTGAACGAATCTTTAATATGACTCGGAACTACCGAGTTGTCTCAGAGAGTGATTCGTTCATTTTGTGTTGACCGCGCATACGCATTACGCTGAATCTGTACTGGAAAAAATGATTAGTTCATCTTTCAAGTCTCGAGTTCGGGTTTGAGTCTTTCATTCTTCCTGTCAGTCCCATAGAGTCTATGCTGTCAGTAGCGGAAACAGAAAAGATTAGTTCTTACGAGTCTTTCGGTTTTGACGTTTGAGTCATTCGTATTGAACACTAGTTCACAACCTTTTTACTAACAAGCACGTAGTTATTTTTTTGTTTTATTTTTATTTTTTTATATATATAATTCTCAGTTAATATCAGACATATACAAATATGGGAAATATATTGACTATTGAAATTGAAATTCAAGTCAATTAGACTATTACTCGTTTTGAATCAACTGTATTTTATTTTTCTCTATTGAGTTATATCTTTTTTTTGTCCTTGTGTTATTATTAATGAATAAAAAACAGTTTAAAAATGTTACCTAAAACTTTGTAACATAGCTTATAGGCCTATAGCACCTATACAAAAACATATTACACACACACACACACACACACATATAAAATGTATGTATGTATGTATGTATGTGTGTGTGTGTGTGTGTGCTATATGATTCAAAATGAGTAATAGTCTAATTGACTTGAATTTGTGATGTTAGACTTTAAAAGTCAATATATTTCCCATATTTGTTTATGTCTGATATTAACTGAGAATTATAACGTAAGGCGCAGACATTTCAAAATAAGAGTCAATGTGTATTTCGAGCTTGTTTGTTATTAAAAGTCACGCATTATATATTCGTTTTTGGTTACACAATAAACTGTATTTAATTTCATTCCCATTTAATTCATAGTCAGGAGGAAAGACCAGTATTTGACACATATTCAATAAAGTATCAGGGTTATAATAGTTAACTAAAACCATAAAAAAAAAAGTAATTACTTGAAATTAAATAAATGTTAACTGAAATAAAATAAAAAAACACTTATTCGAAGCTTTAGCTTAACCTGATATGGCCTACTAACTAAAACAGAAATACAAAGTTATAAAAACGATATAGATGTTTTTAAAAAACATTCAAAAAAGTGAATTGAGCTCTATTTCGTGTATTTTTGATGTCAAAAACAAAATGATGTCAAAATGTCAGTTCAAGTGACAGTCGGTTATGTAATGCTTAAATGATTAATGTATTACAATTTAACTAAACTCATTAGATTTTAGGAGACTAAATCTACTGTAGATTTAGTCGATTAAAACTAGACTAAAACTAAAAACTATTTAGGTGACTAAAATATGACTAAAACTAAATGGCATTTTAGTCAAAAGACTATGACCAAAACTAAATCAAAATTTGCTGTCAAAATTAACACTGGGTTGCAGTGAGAATGAAACTAGAATCAATTCTTACTTCGGTTAGTGAGAAATCAATATTAGGCCTTATATGGTATAATGTTTTCCCTTCACATCATCATGTTTTTACCAAAGTATAATGATCAATAATTGTGTTTTCTCTTGTAAGTAATGTTACAGGTAGTTACTATATTAATAATTATAAATTATATGCAACTAACCCTATACCAATCCCTAACCCTATTAAGTACATGCAGTTCGCCCAGAAATTAAAATTCTGTCATAATTTACTCACCCTCATGTTGTTAAACTGTATAAAAGTGTCTTTGTTCTGCTGAACACAAATGAACATGTTTGTAACTAAGCAGATCTCGCCCCCCCATTGACTACCATAGTATTTTGGGGGGGATTGGGGAGATCTGCTTGGTTACAAAAGTTCTTCCAAATATTTTCCTTTGTGTACAGCAGAACAAAGAAATGTATACAGGTTTGGAACAACTTGAGGGTGAGTGAATGATGACAGAATTTTCATTTCTGGTAAACTATCCCTTTAATATTACTCAGTACTTTAATACTTTGTGTAACCTCCCTTTGCCAAGAGAACAGCTTTTAATCTTCTCCCATAATGTATAATAAGGCTGGTGAACATATGGCAAGATTCAGAAGTCCATGATTGTGGACTCTTTTCTTCAGCTCATCAAAAAATTAAATAATAATAATATAATTGGGATTGGGTCAGGGGACTGCCATGTCCATGTCAAAACCTTGTCAGTGAACTAATCTAATTATTTTGAGATTTGCTTCGGATCATTGTCATGCTGGAAGACCCAACCACGGCCCAGTTTAAGCTTCCTGACAGGGTCAGTCCGCTGGTACGTGATGCCGTTTATAATATCATGTATCCTAACAAGTTGTACAGGATCTTTGGAAGAAAAAGCCCACAGCATTAAAAATCCACCAACTATACTTCACAGTGGAGAACGAGTTTCGGTCAATGGCAATGCTTTATTTTGGTCTCATCTGACCATAAAACCCAGTCCCACAGAAAGTTCCAGTAATGCCTGGCTGCATAGGATGTTTTTTTGATGTCACCAAAGGCTTTTTTATTGCAACCTTCCCAGACAAGTTGTGCTGATATACTGTAGGTGAGGTCTGATCATAGTATTAGAGACTTTCTGACCCCAAGACCCAACTAGCATCTGCAATACTTCAGCTTTTTTGCCAACTCAAACCCTATTGCTCAGTGCATGTGGGGCCAATATAGACACATGTCCTAGATTGTTACCATCTCCAGTTGATTTTTACTTTTTAATTATTGCCCAGATAGTGGAAATGAGTATTCCAACAATGAAACTATTGTGGTGACCCACAAGTTAAACAGAGAGACATTCACCCACAGACTGTACCTTTAAGGGAGCGGGGTTTCCAGTTAAGCGCTTCCGGGTTAACGTTGTGTGACTGTTGTTTACATTTCGCTGTACAGTAATGTAAATTACTGAAGTGGATAGTAAAGCTGACTCGACGCATCTCTGTCTCCCGTCTCCTCACTTATAACACTCCACATTGGTGACCCCGACGTGATTTGAATTATGTCACACAACGGCGGTGGTGAAAATGATGCGGCCGCGGTGCCGGCCGCTGTTAGCGGCGCGGCTAATGTCGGCGCGATCTACGCTGCCACCATCAAGTTGCCGGACTTTTGGCAGAACAATCCACGGCAGTCGTTTCAGCACATTGAGGCTCAGTTTCAGTTGAGAGGGATAACACAGAACGTTACAAAGTATTTCCATGTATTAGCGGCTTTGGATGCCTCGGCGACAGCCAGGGCTATGGCGCTATTAGAGGCTCCTCCGGCTGGCGGCAAGTACAACGCGCTTAAAACATTCCTGTTGAACCTCTTTGAGCTGTCAGAGCTGGAGAAAGCAGACCGCCTGCTTTCCCTGAATGGCCTGGGCGATAGCAAGCCATCTGAGTTAATGGAGAGGATGCTGGCTGTGCTGGGTTCGGCGGCAGCTTCCAGCAACCGTGCGCACCGCACCGCACTGGCCAGTTCCCCCCTCCTTTCCTCCAGAGACTACCGGGCGATGGCTGTGGAGGCAGACAGGATTTTCCTCACCAACCGGCAGCAGTTTGTCCATGCGCTGTTGCCTCCCCAACACCAGTCTGCCCCTTTTCCACCCCCGGTGGACGACACGGACACCGCAGCTGCTGTGACAGCCCGCCGACAGCGCGAGGATGGGTGGTGTTACTTCCACTCCAGGTTTGGGGCCAAGGCCAAGCAGTGTCGCCAGCCTTGCAGTTTTGGAGCCCAGGGAAAAGCCAGGGCCGGCTCTCATTAGCAGCTATGGGTGTTGGCTGTGACTGCAAGCTGTTTTCTCATCACTGACGCCTTGTCTGGCCGGCGGCTGCTGGTTGATTCTGGGGCTCAGCGCAGCATCCTGCCAGCGAAGCCTGTGGACACCATGGCTGGCGGCCATGGCCCCCCGATGGATGCCACTAACGGCACACCCATTCGTACTTATGGCACGAGGTATGCGGAAGTGTGTTTCGGCGGGCGGCGTTTTGGCTGGGTTTTCGCCATGGCCGCTGTGTCTACGTCTCTCCTGGGGGCGGATTTCCTCTGCGCTTAGACTGTTGGTGGATGTAATGAACTGCCGCCTGATCGACGCCCTTTCTTTTGCTTCATACCCCTGCACGCTTGTAGGGGCGGGGGCGCTTTGTCTGTCAAACACGCTTGCCACTGGAGACCGGTATCAGCGCCGGCTCTGGCTGAGTTCCCTGACATCACCACGCCCACGTTCTCATCGGTGGTGGCTAAGCATGGCGTGGAGCACTACGTTACCACAGTGGCCCCCCCGGTCTATGCACGTGCACGGCGCCTCGACTCTGCCAAGCTCACGATCGCCAGGGAGGAGTTCGCCACCATGGAGCAACTCGGCATCATGCTACACTCCAACAGCCCGTGGGCTTCCCCCCTACACATGGTGACCAAAGCTGATGGCGGTTGGCCAGCAGTACCCAGTGCCGCATATACAGGACTTCTCCGCCATCAATCCCTGTGGTGATTTCCGTCGCCTGAACAATGCCACCAGCCCCGATCGGTACCCAGTGCCGCATATACAGGACTTCTCCGCCCAACTAGCCGACGCCACCATCTTTTCGAAGGTGGACCTGGTTCGCAGTTACCACCAGGTGCCTGTCCACCCGCAGGATGTCCCCAAGACAGCAGTCATCACACCCTTTGGCCTTTTTGAGTTTCTACGGATGCCTTTTGGCCTCAAGGGGGCAGCGCAGACGTTTCAGCGCCTCATGGACTCTGTGCTGCGGGACATGCCTTTCCTCTTTGTTTATTTGGACGACATTCTCGTGGCCAGCGCGTCCGCCGACGACCACCTGGCGCATCTCCGGCAGTTGTTTGGCCGGCTCAGTGAGCATGGTCTCATCATTAACCCGGCCAAGTGCGAGTTTGGCCGGTCGTCCATCACCTTCCTCGGCCACCACGTCACCCCGCAGGGGGCTGTCCCCCTCCCTGCCAAGGTGGAGGCTGTAGCCAGTTTTCCACGCCCACGCACCGTGAAGTCCCTGCAGGAGTTTCTGGGCATGGTAAATTTCTACAACCGTTTCCTCCCCCATGCGGCCCAACTCATGCGACCCTTGTACGATGCCTTGCAGGGTGGAAAACCGGCGGACGTGTTGGATTGGTCCCCGGAGATGAATGGGGCCCTGGAGGCTGCCAAAACCGCGCTGGCCAACGCTGCTCTGCTGGCGCACCCATCTCCGACCGCCCCAGTTGCTCTTACCACGGACGCCTCTGATTATGCCGTGGGAGCTGTGTGTGAGCAGTGGGTAGGAGGAGCCTGGCAGCCGCTGGCCTTTTTCAGCAGGAAGCTCCGTGACAATGAGAGGAAATACAGCACCTTCGACAGGGAGCTCCTGGGTCTTTTCCTCGCTACCCGTCATTTCCGTTTTCTGTTGGAGGGCCGGCAGTTCACGGCTTTCGTAGACCACAAGGTTGTCCCGTTTCGGAACGACCTCTCTTCGGACCGGGGTCCGCAGTTCACATCAGAGCTTTGGACGGTGGACGCCGAGGTTCTGGGGGTGAAGCTCCACCGTACCACAGCCTACAACCCACAGAGCAACAGACTTTGCGAGCGGTTTCATCGGGACATGAAGGCTGCGCTCAGGGCTAGCCTTACGGACAACAACTGGGTTGACCACCTCCCATGGGTTATGCTGGGCCTTCGCTCCGCCCCCAAGGAAGATCTTCAAGCCTCATCAGCCGAGCTGGTGTACGGCCAGCCCCTGCACGTTCCGGGGGAGTTTCTTCCAGGTGCCACGGCCCCTTGGTCGGTTGCCGCCCATCGTGCTTTGTTGTGGAAATGGGGGGCAGGCCTGAGCGGGTGGCTATAGAAAGTCTCAAGCCTGCTCATGTGGATATTGGCAAACCGCTTCAGCTGGCCCAGCCCCCACGGAGAGGGCGACCTCCAGCAGCAGCCTCGGCCCCTGCCCTCTCCCCTGGCACGGTCCCTGCCCCGCCCCTTTACTGTTAAGCGCAGCCAGTGTGGCCACCTGGTCCGCCCCCCTATACGTTGACTCTTAGGGACTGTTATGAGCTGGACTGTTCTGTTTCGCACTAGTGAATAGGGTTCTTGTTCTATTTGGAGTACCCGTTCGGTATGGGCCTGTTATTATGGGTGAACTCTGGGGGGGGCCTGTGTGGTGACCCACAAGTTAAACAGAGAGACATTCACCCAGAGACTGTACCTTTAAGGGAGCGGGGTTTCGAGTGAAGCGCTTCCGGGTTAACGTTGTGTGACTGTTGTTTACATTTCGCTGTACAGTAATGTAAATTATTGAAGTGGATAGTAAAGCTGACTCGACGCATCTCTGTCTCCCGTCTCCTCACTTATAACACTCCACATTATTATCTTATAGCAATTTCACGACTTATGCAGCTCAAAAACCTTTTGTCACACATCAATACTGTATTCTCAGGTCTTTTCCATATGGGTGACTATAGGAATTTGGCCTGCGAGTCCCTGGTGTATAACTTATAAGTGTTCTGGGTCGGTCACTAAGGTGCACTTAAAAATATACCATATGAATGGGAATATACTTCTAGAGAGTTAGATTTTTACTTGTTAGAATTTGTAAGGGTGCCAATAATTTTGGCACACATATTTTGGACAAAAACTACATTTACATTAATTTATTCTACATTTATATTTTGTGTAAATTAACTCCAATTAAAGGTTAAATTTTTGTGAATAATTTAAAGGGTGCCATTGTGCCAATATTTGCCACTATATATTCATTTTAATAAATAAACACTTACAATTTTTACAAACATTACAATTCTTACAAACATTACAATAACAAAAAAAAAACGTTTAGGCATTTAACGTTTGATAGATATTCTACCATTTTTTTTCCAGCAAAACAGGTTTTAAAAACATCTTTGTACATGTATATAAATATAGTCATACACATAAGCAATGCACTATATTACATTTGAGTTCAAGCTAAAAACAAAAGGCTAAATGGTAGACCTTGAACCTAAACAAATGAAGCTAAAGAAAATCAATAACAAGGAGTGTTTGTGCCATGTTTAGTGATGCATGAACGAGATGAATACGGGATTCACACAAGACTTATATAAGCAAGGTTGCAATACCCTACTCCATCAATAATTCAAGCGTGAAGTATAAACAAAAGGAATGCTGGATATCGAGCCCCACCCACAGTGACAGTTTAACCATCTCAAAGACAGAAACCTTGTGAAGATTGTATGCACAGAATTTTACGGTCTGTTGGATCTGATAGAGTACCGAGATATGAAAAAAAACGACAAAATATTCCTCTCACACTCTGAGCCTACTGTCAAAAGTGCTGACAGGGAGAACCTTTATGTTGACTCAGCAGAATGAACCCTCCCTAACAGGAATGGCAGCTCCATATGTGCATGCAGGCACCTGAGAGGGTTAACTTCACCTTCAGCACAGAAGCACACATTAGCTCCGCTGATTAATCCAAACCTATTCACACGGCCTGTATGGACACTTAAATAATGATCATTTAATTCTTTTGAACAGTGTGCTTGGGTTATTTGAGTATGTGTTGGCATTCAGAATCTCAAAATGATTTTTTGATATACAAAAGAATACAATGGGGTCCAAATGTCTATATTAAAAATCTGGGATTTCAAATCTATTATAGAGTAGATTTTAGGTTAGATAAAATTAGCATAAAAAATATATTAAGATTATAAAAAGCATAGAGGTGACATAATAGTAAAAAAATTAGAAACACGAAGAAAAAAAAAATTATATATAAAATGTACACATGTATGTGTGTGTATATACAGTTATATATATATATATATATATATATATATATATATATATATATATATATATATATATGTGTGTGTGTGTGTGTGTGTGTGTGTGTGTGTGTGCTGTCAAATCGATTAATCGCATGCAAAATAAAAGTTTGTGTTCACATAATGTGTGTACACTGTATAATTATTATGTATATAAACACACACACACACACACACACACACACACACACACACACACACACACACACACACACACACACACACTGTCAAATCGATTAATCTCATCCAAAATAAGTTTGTTCACATATGTACTGTGTATAATTATTAAGTATATAAATACACATACATGCATGTATATATTTAATAAATATTTGCATGTCTATACTGTATATATATATCTTTTGTGTGAACTTTGTAAGGTGTCCTTGAGTGTCATGAAAGGTGCCTATAAATAAAATGAATAATAATAATAATAATAATATAAATAAATAAACATTTTAATAAAATTTTCTTAAATACATGTATGAGTGTATATTCAAATATACATAATTATACACAGTACATACGTGAACAAACTTTTATTTTGGATGCGATTAATCGATTTGACAGCAATAGTGTGTGTGTGTGTGTGTGTGTGTGTGTGTGTGTGTGTGTGTGTGTGTGTGTGTGTGTGTGTGTGTGTGTGTGTGTTAGAATGTATGCATGTATGTATGTATGTATATATATATATATATATATATATATGTGTGTATGTATGCGTGTATGTATGTATGCATGCGTGTATGCATGTATGTATGTATGTGTGTGTATGTATGCATGCGTATGCATGTATGTATGCATAACTGAAGCAAAGCATTTTCACTAGTGGTCACAGACAGACCTTTGGATCCCATTCAAGTTTTCAGTGGGCAGTTGAACATGATTTAATACAACTTGAATATTGGATTGTGAAAGCTGATGTACATTGATGTGGTTGCTAAGCGACAGATTGTCTTCAGGAATCGATCAGTCTTAGATTCTGAACATCTTATTACAGACAGGAAATAATATTCATGCACACGTATGTGTTTACTGTTATTTGACTAAAGGAGGTGAATAAGTGAACCGTACAGTGATGTTGAAATCTTGATTCAGCTGGTAAAATGCGCACTGTTGTCATGGGCAACAGCATGTTACTTCATTGTTGGACTCGTTTTGTGTGTGTCTGTGTTTCGTAACACTGGACCGAACAGTTTTAGGGTGCTTGTCCTCAACCAGGGAAGTGAATAAAATGGAGGTTTTAAATGAATTTACAACGGCGCGGATTAGACTAGCAATGTTTATGTAAGGATACAATATTTAAATCGTAATAATTATTTAATCAAGTACAGATAGAAGATGAAGAAAGATCAGCAACACGAGTCACTCACCTGAGTGTGATTGTTTCAGCGTTACTCCCCCAAATGAAATCCAAGAGTTGTATCCCTCTCTCCTTTAGTGTGAGTGCACGTGAAAAGGGGTCAAACAAAAGCATCCTTCATCGTGTGTGAATGTGGGATCTGTGCGAGAGTGAGTGAATGAGCTCGGTCTCGAGGAAGGACACATGAAAAGTTCTTTCTCACGCACCACCTGATAAACGGAGTGCGTGTGTTTGGGGGCGTGGCCACGAGCAAGGTGGATATCAGTAGGATCCACTTAACTCTTGAGTGTCCTTATTGAGAACATCCACCTGAGATTTGACGAACATTAAAACCTTAAATTCATTCATTTGGTACAATGGATCTAAAGACTTCCCTTAGGGAACACTTTTTGTTTTCTGGCCCTAAAGTGTATTATGATAGGGTGATTTTAGGGTGATTGGGACACTTTTTGTCATTGAGATGACTTGGGGAAAGTGTCCCAATCAACCTGAATTCACCCTACATTTGAATACTGAGGGAATAATATGCCCAAGTAATGATTTTTAGGATACAACTTTAGCCATTTGGTGTTTTAAGAGAAAATTACATACATTTATTCACCCTCATGTCTTTCCAAATCGTATTACTTTCTTTCTTCCATGGAATACAAACAAAAATATTTTGACAAAAAGTCAATTGTAACCAAAATTTTTTGATTATCAACATTCTTCAAAATATCTTTGTTTTGTGTTCAACAGAAGAAAGTTATACGGGTTTGAAACGACCCCAGAGAGCAACATAGTATCTGACCAGATCCAGGCCACATCTGGTACATGTAGATTCTGCACTCTCAGAAAAAAAGTACCACAATTGGTACTTAGCGTACAATTATACCATTGTTTTCCTCTAGCAGGGCCACTGTCATACAGAGTTTGGCTGCAAGCCTGAAAGACATCTATAGAAGTTCTTATTGAGAATTAACAGAAGTTTAAGATGTTGGTTTTATTGAAAATGTTTGGTCGCCATTATGGTGATCGGTGTTTCCTTTTTGTTGGACAGACTCTTTAGTTTTTATGTGAGTTTGTGGTTTTTGTAACAGTGTTCACAAAGCACATCATTTGTTGCAAAGGAAGCCATAGCTAAAAATGATCAGGTCGTAGTTTTCATCATCATAAAGAAACATTAAACTCATCACTGACTAAAACTGGTTATTTGTTGTTAACAGATAATATTCACCAACAATATGTTCTTGCCACAGATCAGACATTCTGAATTTAGATTATTTTTATACTATGGCGGCTTAGTAGGGTTGGAGCTAAACTCTGCAGGACAGCGGCTCTTTAGGACTGAACTTGCCTACCCCTGACTTTAAGATACAAAAATATACCCTTAAGGGTACCACCCCAGTGACAGCCACTTGTAGCTTAAAAGGTACAATTTTGTAAATAAAAAAATGTTGAGAGTGTGAGCGAGTAGCCTCAATTATATATATATATATATATATATATATATATATATATATATATATATATATATATATGGGTCAATGACAATTGATCCGAATTCATTATTTTCCAAAAAAAAGAAATGTAATAAATACATGTCACATATCAAATGGATCTACAGTATTTCCTTTATAAGATACTCTTTTAATTTTTTGGAAATTCAATTGACTTTTTGAGTTGTGGTGTTTCAAAGACCTAAAATGTCAGGTGGTGCGACCAGCAAATTTACATTTAAAAATATCAATTCCCACTGCTATTGCAAAATGAAGTAAGAAATATAAATGTGAACCATTATAATGTATACAAATAATAAAAAAAACATAAAAATTCCTTATAGAAAATTGTGTTCTGAACACATAGAAAAGTGCCCATTTATATGAATTGGACTAAAAGGGCGATATGCATTTTACAATGATTCATATATTGTATATGTGTATTATTTTAAATTAATATATGGTCGCACCACCTGGCATTTTCTGGGTGGTAAAATCAGAAATCTTGTTTATTAATGAATTAATGCTGTCTTAAAAGCTGTAAAAACCAATATGAATCAACACCATACATTTTTTGGACATAAAAATGCATTTTAAAACTCTTTTGCTTAAATTTTTATTTTATCTTACAATAAATTATTATTTTTCTTATTTGTTATTGACCTATATATATATATATATATATATATATATATATATATATATATATATATATATATATATATATATATATATATATATATATATATATATATATATATATATATATATATATATATATATATATATATATATATATGCCGGGAATGTCATGTTTGTCAGGTCAAATTTGATTCTGAGATTTAACAAAGAAACACTATCTAGCTGTATAACATGTTAAACTGGTTCATTAAGGTGAAAATGACCAAAAGACAAAAGAAAGGTTAACCAAAACTGAGCAGAGTCTGTCTCAACTTTTTCTTGAGCAATCATCATCATCATCATGATACACCTATAGTGGCACAGTGTTATCTCTTCTGTGTTAGTCACTCGCTTCAGACAAATAGGTGTGAGAGAGGGAGTTGTGTTGGTTAAGGACTTTGCACCTGGACGAACAATTATTTTATATTATCCTATATGACAGCAGTATCAGTCATTGTGGCATAGCCTACTTTTTGAAAACACCTGCCCTCTAAGGCATTTTGCTTAATTGTTTTAAAATAAGCCCTTCAGATTTAACATTATGCAATAGTGGCCTCTAGTGGTCACTTCAGATACTGACAGTCAAAAGATCACTCGTAAAGAAATAAAAAACACACTCTTGTATTTTTTTTTATTATATCAAAATACAAAAAGTTTTACGGGGTTATTACATGGACCAAAGCGTTGGAAAATGTCAATCTAATAGAGCTTGCCAAAATGTGCATATCTGGGCATCTGGTGATGTAAACAATGCAAATTGAACGGCTCCACTATACAGAACTTCAATTGGGCTGTTAAAGACAGCACGCACTCACACACACACATATTTAACACTCCATATGTTTCATTCCCAGGTCTGGTATTGACGTAACTCTCAAGGACAATTAATTTGTCAGGATAGCATATTCTTTTTGATTGGGGTCTTATTCTAGAGCAGGACTTGTTAATGAACGTAACAAAAAAATAATCAAAGCAAATAAAATAACAATGGGATTTCCTTTATTCTCTAAAAATGCCATTGCTTACTGCAGGGTTGTTCCCTTTAAATATCAAGATGCTGAATCAAAGTGTCCAGCTGAGTTATTGTGGAGGTCAATGTCATACTTCAGAAGTTAGTAGTACAGATACGAAACGTCTTTAACATTTACTCCTAGCAGCATGAAGACACACTAGGCACCATATCTTAGCATCTGAGTATGTGGAGACACCGAATGCCCATGGAAAATACTGTGAATTAGGCCTACTAATCAAGGACGAGAAGATAGAGGCACACTGCACCTTGTTTTAGAACCAGAGTCGTCGAGTAATTTGTTAGAGAATTCATTAGCGGTGGCAGAAGAATCAAACAATACATCATAATAATATTGTACATAAGGCTTTGGTACAGCACCATACTGTTTAAGAATAATACCTGAAATAAATGAGATAAAAGAAGCTTCAATCATTCAATCAAATAAATCTGAAAGAAAAGCAAAATGTTATTTTATCATTTTCTTAACATAAGAACAGTCTCTTACACATTGCATGTAGGGTATTCAGGATGAAAAAAAAAAAAACATGTTTGCCCAGAACACATCTTCAGATAATATAATCTCTAAACAATATACAACACAAATTCGAAAGCAGTTTAAAAGCACACACACACACAAAAAAATGCAATTTGAAATACGCTTCCAATAAGCTCTAAGTATGAGGTTTAATGTTAAAACAGTCATAAATTAGTGCATAATGCATATTACATTCTAAGTTTTCAGTGCTGGTTAATATGAACAGCAAAAGAATCAAGAACAAAAAGATGTAGGCCTACATTATCTGAAACGAGACAGACGTATTTCAGAACGAGTGAAATATCTTGATTATGTAAGGTTAGTTCTGTTCAATCAGAAAAAAAAGGTTTCACAAAGCACCATAAGTAAGCACAAAACTGAATACAGGCAATCAAAGAGTTGATATGACACTTCCTGCAAAATGAGCCCTCTTTCTGAAGCAAAAAGGGGGCGTGTCTACCTGTACAGTATCATATATATTCAACAAGAGAGACGTTTCAGTCGGGTTCTCCCTACAAAGACCACAGAGGAGCTGAATAAAATGCCGTCAATCACCATCCATCCACAGATATACAGCGACACTGCACCTGCATCTTAAATCAGCGTGACAGCTTTATGCGAGGATGCATCGCTCCACCGTGTCCATGAAAAACACTATAAAACAGAAATGCCGCCGCCTGACGCGTCAGACCTCCACCTGCTTGAGTTACCAGGTTTGTCCATGCTAAATGAAAAAGTTGACTATCATAACCGTGGGTACATTTCATGGATTATACATTGATATGCTGCCTCCTCAAAACTGACACGTTCGTCTTTATAAATCTGTCTAAATATGCAGGTTTTTATTCATGGTGACGGCGAACGTTTACGCGATAACGTAACGAACTGAAGCCGATCTTTTTTTAAAGGTGCGGTATGCAGGATTGACACCTAGTGGTTTAAATGGGTACTGCCGTCCAAATTCATATAGGCTGCGTCCGAAACCTGGAAAATTCTGCTTTCGGAGGACACATTTCAAGGTAGGAAAGTTACGTTTGCTGGTACGTTTTTTACCAACATTTTCCACTTCTGATGTCATTTCTGGTGAGTAATGTAGTAGTTAAATATTTGTTTAGTTCTCACCAAAGCTCTCTCTATTTTGCTGTAGATCATTAAACGGTTACACTGCCTAAGGGCCCTTTCACACCTAGCTTGTTTGGTCCGGATTTTCAGACTTTTTTCAGTTTGGTCCGGATCAAAATTACAGGTGTGAAACCTCCCCCGTACCACGGTCCGGACCAAACAGACGAAATTTGGTCCGGCGAAAAGAGGTAGTCTCGGTCCGGATCAAACTGAACAAAGCTTCGGTTCGTTTCTAGTGTGAAAGCATTTTCTGTATGGTTCGGACTTTCAGACCATTTGCAGGAAGTTCCTGTTTATGGGTAAATATTTTAAACTTCATCTAGGCTACATTGATTATGAAAAGTGAAAAGATGCGCAATATGTCAGAAGACAGAAGGTCACAAATGATATTGAATTTTTTTTTTGTATGATTTGGCTTAGAAAGCCTTTCTTTAATGTGAATTTCGTTTTGTATAAATTGTATCTTAATTTTAATCAACGTTTAATCAGATAATTGCCTGGATTTAATAAATAAGAAGCAAATAGTCTAAAGCAGACAATAATCGCGGGAGCAATCACATGCTTTGCACATGAACTTGAGCGCATAAACCTAAACTAATAAACTCTAATAAACCTAAACTCAGCAGGCTACTTGTCTCACAAACATGAGAAATGTGTGTATATAAAGCTTGAAATGTCCACTTTTAAACGTGACGAAAAGAAAATAGTCAAGCAATGCACACTGTTCAACAGTGGCAACGATATGCGTCCATTCATTCATTCTTGTCAAAGACGCTGACGTCAGACGCACGTCCGTTTACAAACCAATCAATGTCCAGATGCAGCCCACATAGATGTGTCAAGTGGACTTAAGTGTGTCATGTAAAGTTCTTTAGTGCGCTCGCATAATTGCAATGTGAAACCAAACCAAAACTAACCGAAAGTATCAAATGTATCAAAACATGAACTTCGGTTCGGACCTTGGTGCGGACTTTCAGGTGTGAAAACGCCCTAAGAAGTCTGTCCGAAATTAGTTTCGTGAGGTGCCTTCATGCACAAACGCTGCCTTACAAGCCATTGTCTGATAAGGCAACGAGTCAGCTGCCTAGGTTTTCGGACGCAGCCAAAATATTGAAGACCGTTGTTTCCCCCGCCCCATCCTCCTCAGACTCGACGCTAGCTTGAGGACACGGCAGGATCGCGAGCGCAATTGACAATGAAAGCGCTGATTTATCCGCGTTTTAATATGCTCTTGTTCAGAGAGATTTTAAGATGGATGCTGAGGCTTTTTAGGTCGGGTAGAATCTGCGATCTCTGACCCAGTTTGTTTGCTTGCTTCCAAGGCAGCAATACGTTGCGTTTTCCGCCAACTGGCAACCTGGGGTGTCGAAATACTATTGGGTAAACTGATGGCGTGCGGTATCGCACCGACCAAAACAAAGACATTCCGACACGGAGCGCACATTTCAAAGTAGAATAACTGACTGGAGCATTGTTTTTCAGAGAAACAAGTCGGCGAATTTAGCACGTTTCCTACATATCTGCAAGCATATTATGGTATTTTTATGCTTTAGTAAAGTGAAAAACGAACATACAGCACCTTTAACACCTTTAACGGTTTCCATACTGAAAGATAGTGAGCGCACAGGACCTGCCCTGTGAGAGAGGTTTTATTGCTTGCGGCCCTACTCACCATAAGAACTCGACAACGGAAATCACGACGGAGCTAGTTTAGTTTAAGACAGGACTGTGCGTGAGTTTGTGTGTTAACCTCTGAACCACAGCACCACGAGTTCAAAAAAGACATAGCACCAAGTCATAATGTGTACAATGTGCCTACACCCTTACACGTTATATTTCTAGATCATGTAAACATTATGTGGTTGTTGTAGGACTTAGTATTAGCAACGAGTTCTTGACAAAACGCGTAGCAAAAACACTTTTTCTCCAGACAGCTAAAGGCAGGTAATCAAGAAAATCTAAAAATGAACACTGCCTCTCTCCTCTCAGAGACTACACGATTAAAGCAGCCGTACGAATTGCACCACGTGGGGTGGAAAACGCTAGTAACGACGAAGACATACATAGAAATAAACAACAGAATTTGCTGACCTAATAGCTCAAATATACACGTTTGAGCATTCGTTTTCATGTCGAGATGTTGTATTGAAAGAAAAGACAAAGTAAACAGCCCTTTTGGGCACTTCTAAACTCAAAAAGGCTACTACGAATCTCTATACATCCCAGTGTTTCCTGCTTTTATGTCAAGTAATGCATGAGATTTCCTTATGTCGTACCTCATTATTAAATCCCATTCGCATAAGATTCGTTTTGGAGTCGGTCGCATTGGTGCGTAAACGAGCTAAAAAGGAGAAACATCACATTGTAAATCTTCTAAGAGCAAATCATACATTCACCATCGGTTAAGCTAAACTAGCATACGCTCAACGAGCTTTCAACTGTAGGTAGCAAATCAGCAGCTGTTAGTGAACTCTAGAGACAATAAACATCCTTCGGAGATACTAAACTCATCATTAATTCAAATAACACAAGTCATCGGATGAGCCGTGATAATAGTAAAGATTACAATACAATTGACTGAAATTCTTTTCAAAAAGAGTCGAGCTACTTTTGGAGGTTCACTTTTGTAGTTAGAAAGCAACCAAGCCTGGTCATATTTTTTTCCCCCACTGATTAGAATAAGGACTATTTCACTTTTCTATTTTATATTGATGTTTTCATTAATCTGCACAATATCTACGGTACTTCCTTTGTGTACTGTATGTCCAAAGCAACGCATAACAAAGGATTCACTTCAAGGAAGTGACGGAAAGATAAATAATGCATTTCACCACTTCTAACTACATTTGTGCAAGACAAGGACCAAGTAACTTCGGTTTAAATATTACATTTCAACGTATGTTATCTGAACATGTCAAAAAAGCATATTTCTAAAATCGAATGTGAACCTGAATCATTTTTTCAGCAGGGGGCAATTATTAATCTACCTCCAACCACCACAGATAAAAAAGTGCCTTAAAGCTGTCCATTGTTTTGTTTTTTTCTCTCTCTTCAAAAAATAATAAAAAAGAAAGCATGTTTTCAGTTTCACCCGCATTTGCATGGAATAAAAAAAAGCGAATAGACCAGACTAGCACTGCAGCCATTCTTTTCAAGCTTACAATTACAATGATATCCTGTGCTTTATATTTCATGTTACATATGTTATAAACAAATCGATTGTAATTTCTGGGCTTACATTAATCCCTCATGTCAAGCTTTGCCACAAACAGACAACATATGTCATCCAAAATGAAATATGCTAGCTTGCACAAAATATGGTAGAAGTGCTGAAATTATTTATTCCCTCTCTCTCTCTCTTTTTTGAGGTATATTTTGAAGAAGGAAGAAACCCTGTATTAACTATCACATCTTGAGAGACGTATTTGTACAGAGCATTTAACTCTCTATCCTTCACAATATACACAGTTCTGACGACGTTATGGCCAGCGAGATTTTTCCTAGCATGTAATGGAATGCTATTCTTTTTATTATCAAATGAAAAGCTTTTGTCCTGTCCCAGTTTCTTCTAAAAGAGCACCCCTGTATGTAGTTCCTTTGTGTAAATTTACAGAAAATACAGATATGTGTAGTATATTGTGCCAACCGAAGAACATAATAAATTGTATCTAGTTTAGACTGATTACAAAACAGTACTGAGAGCTTGTCCATTATACGTTTTTTTTGCTAACGGACAAGAAGACGATCCGCCCCACAGGACAAGTTTTAGTGAGTTCGAGGGGGCTTTCAGAGCAGAGAGCCGTAGTTTAAGGGGGCAGGGTCCATACTGGCCAGCAGGGATTTTCTGTCTTCTCTGGGGTGAAGCCAGCGCAGGAGAGAGGACAGACGGAGACAGGGGGACTTTCTAAGTGTACTTTTCCACTTTTTCTTTGAGGGAGAGCTGAGATGTTCTCTTTGCTCAGAGGCCTGAGATGCATGCGGCTGCTGGGTCTGAGAGGTGGACACATCTAAAGACAGCAGAGCAAATGAGACACAGCAACAGAATAGATTTGTACATTTTCACAAGAAAATGTGAGGGTTGTCTGTGCATGCAAACCTCGCTGCCGCGACGTTAAGGTGTCCATTTCTCCCAGTGTGTAATGTACGGGTGAAACTGACCTGTCCTTTTCTTGAATCGGGAGTTGTTGTTCTTGTTGGCTGATGGTTTCTTGGCTTTATTAATACAATAATATATCAGTGCTTCAAAGCTCTCAGACCCTGCGGGGACTCTCACTGCACCTAGATGCTCCCTGTGAGAGACAAACACAATGATGCATTACTTCACACCGCCACCAGGGCGCAGTACGCTTTGACCGGCCTGATCAAACTGAGATTTAGCCCTGTCAGGGAACACTGGCTGCCCAAAGCCTTCATGACAAACGTACCACTCATCAACATCATGTACTGTGCAATTTAGCAATTAATGCACTTTTTGCTTGGCGAATTGCAAGAAAAGCCTCGTCAGATATTATTTTGAAAATACTGTGTATCAGTTGACTTGTTTTTGCCACTTTTCATTGGTCATCAGCATAAATATTAAATATCAAATCACATTTTTTTTTTTTTTTAGGAAAACAAAAACTCTTCTTCATTAGATGGGTACTCTGCAAATTAAAAGCACGTTGTATTAGTTCAGTTAGTACGGTGAGTTGAATTTAGCCCCCCCACTCATTTACTACAGAACACACCTAAATTAACATGAATAAACCTTTTACCTCATGTTGTACACTGCTGCCATGCTGCCAGCACTGTCCAATCAAATTACAATTAGCCAAAATCTCCCGTTTCCCAGTAAGCTCACTGGTTTCCTATTAAACTGACCACAGGGGTCACATTTCCCGTAAAGTGTTGTCTTTTTATCGCAATGCCATTCCTCTATCATGGCAGAGAGATCATGACACTCAAACGTCCATACTGAAGAGTCAGCCAACAACTCATGGCTTCACAAGGCACAGAAACACAAAGCGTTTACAGACAGTCTCCCCTGCTGCTGAGGCTGTGGAAAGAGAAAGTGAAAGTGATTAATAGAGGGGGAGGTAGACATGACCGAGCACTAAATTTCGCCACATCAAACACACTCTGGTTACCATGAATACACTGTACAGTGGCTTCACCATGCTGACAGGAGAAGAGATGGCAGGGAGGGGAGAATGGCCAGTAAAGAACAGTCACATAAAAGAAAGGAACCAAACCACTAGGACGACAAAATGTGACAAAAGATTTTAGTTTGAGAGCTGCGGTTACTGATTCGGCATCGAGAAAGAGTATTTAGAAAAGGCATGCATGATATTTTCGTACATGGAAACAAAATTTTAAAGGGGAATATCCAAGTGTGCCTCTAAAAGGGCGCAAGTGCAACATTTCCTGGAGAAAAGAAAAAAAAATTGAATGATCACAGAAATGCTTTGAAAAGCAGTGCTGAGAAAAGATAAAAAATGTCAGGATATTTACCAAAAAAGACCATGTTATCATGTAATGAAAAATGTCATTCCCCTTTAAATGAGAATGATTTAAGACCCCGCCTGCAAACCCCTCCCCTTTCAGACATGGATTCGACCCTTACCTATTGTGGTGTAGAGGACCTGGTCACAACAATGCTGCCCAGATAGCTGAGATCAATCAAAAACAAAGAGGGTAAGACTACCAGTGTCTCCAGAGAAAAGCGGCGTCTCTACTCTATTATGAGGATGAGTGTTGCAAGAGATGAGCGCACACTCATCCCTGGCAACGAAGGCCGCCTAAGAAGGCCACCGTGATGGTCAAAGCCCTGAGTTAGAGGAAGTGAGAGAAATGGAAGGAAATGAGTTGGAGAGGGTGAGTGATGTGATCAGCCCACAAAAGAGGACAAAGAAGGAAGAGCCATGGGATCATCATGGATGCACTAGAAAATCCTGAGAATGGATGCACTAGAAAATCCTAACCATGAGAAACGTTATACACTACAATCATGAATTATATCAAGATTACACTGTTTAAAGGAGAATAGGATTTGAAGAAAATAAAAAAGGGAATGGAAATTTATCCTGTTAACCCAATAAAGAGTTATACTGGAGGACATGGACATTTGTGCATATGTAAATAGTTTATAGTAAGATGTACATGTAAAAGTATTTTTTTTTAATCAAAAATCGCAAAAGCATGAAAGCTTTGCTTTTGCGGCACAGATGATGAATAACAAACTCCTTTGTCTTTTTGGAGCCTCCAATGGTACGGTTCACCTACCCTGGAGAGGGTTCTGAGGGGAGCATCTCCTCATCTGTCCTTCTCTGAGATGGCATCTGGCCGAAAGCATCACTGCTCTCCGTGGGGGGTGATGGGGACTGGGAGGGGTAGCTGGCTGCGGATGTGGCAAAGGCCATGTGGGCACGGTAACTGAGGCTGGGCCTCTGGCCTTGGGTAGGTGAAGTGGCAGGGGAAGAGGAGAGAGACCTTCGAGAAAAGGAGACACTGACGGGGTGACGGGCACTCTCGGGCATCTCTTGAGAGCGGGAAGACCGCAGGATGCTGGGGCGGGGAGGAGGGCGGACGAGAATGTCTGGAGAGCCGGCATGTGAGCTGGGAGGGGTCTGGGTCAGTGGGGAGAGTCGTGACGGCTGCAGGACCACCTGCTGCAGGCCGAGATCCATCCTTCGTGCTGCCCTGGGGCTCAGCCAAGGCTGGGCCTCGGACCTCCAGCCGTCCGAGCTCTCACTGTGCAGTGTGCTTGGGCTCCCCATGCGAGCCGTGGCGCCTAAGTAAGGCAACACTGGTACGCCCGTACCGTGGGCAGTGTGTCTCAACTGCCCCAGAGTCTGGGCCTGTTGCATAGTTATATGCTTCGCTGAAGGGCCTTGAGGCGGGAACCTGCCGGGAGATCTGCTCAGTTGGGCTCTAGGGGCCTCCAGCTGGAGGAAAGCAGAGCTTGAAGGGAGCTGAGAAGTGGTGCTAAGAGTGCGACTATGGGAGGGGTATGGCGGGGGCTCGGGGAGGTCCCGGTGGAGATATGAGGAATGACGTGGTGGAAGAGCGAGACGGGGACCCTCCTGACCCAGAAAGGGGAAGTCAGGAGGCTGCCAGATCTCGGTTGAGCGAGAGGAGGGAGGGCTATGCACCAGTGGGAGGGCGTGGCTGGAGGCGCCGTACTGATGGATCCTCAGCTCCTCCCTCTCCTCTGGGATGGTGGGATGGCGAAACGGCCCCTCTGGGGGGTATGAAGGTGAGGAGGACATGGCAGAGCTACGTGGACTAACATCAGGCATGTAAAACGGAGGGTGAAGCTCCACCTCAGCACCACTACCTATATAGCCATAGAAGGGGCCTGGAGGGAAGACCCTGTGAAAATGGGAGACCCGGCTCTGCCCTGTGGCCTGAAGCCGACTACCCTCCGAGATGCTCATACCTTCCATAGGTCTCTGGAACCGGGGGCTGTAGGCTGGGGGCTGCATGTAGGACTCCTGGCTGGAGGACACAGGGGATATCTGGGGCCTGAGGGTGGCCATGACTGGGGGTAGGGGCCCTGGGTCATCGTTCTCCTCATCTGATTGGCGGAACTCAGGATACAAGTCTGATTCCTCCACAAAGGGAAAACCCTCAATGCGTCTGGGCTTGAGGGATGCGTCGATGTCGTTGAGGTCCATGACGAATCGGCCATCAGGTCCACGGCTGATCAGCTCGATGGGCGTGGTGACCTCAGCTTCGTGCTTGGACACGCTGTACTTCTTACTGGTTATTGCTCTCTTGGTTTTCTTATAGAGGGAAAGCTCTTTCTCTTTCCTGGGGCTTGGCAACTTCTTAACGTATAGACTGTGGCCACCCACGCTGGCCAGAGATGGGGGCCTGGAGGAATCAATGCTCTCAGGACTGATCTTCCCAGAGGACAGCCTATCAATCAAAAAAGACATGGGGCTTAGGACCGAGCCCTGGGGAATCCCAGAACTTAAAATCAGCACTATCAAAACAAGAACCATATTCTCCATATTCAGACGTGGACTATAATCAAAAGGAAATGGCATGATATTACACTTTCTATTGTATGCTACTTTTAAAAGTAATACAATTCAGAGAAATTAGCTGTTATCCATTTTCATAATAGTGATTACATTAAAAATTTACCTTTTTTTAATGACAATATTGTCTAATAAAACTGAAAGACGATGTCAGGATGAGACATAATGGAGAACAACAGAATGAGGACAGGGCACAGAAACACACAAGTTTATACAGGCACCAGTGAGCCAACAAAATATCAGCTAAACTATATCTTCGCCCAACTCTTCAATAATAATCCATCTTCCTGACTTTAAACAGTCAAAATTAGGAGCAGCTGAGGGCTGAAGTTGTCTATTCCCCCACAGAAGCATTTTAGCTCCGCACCACTAACTGAAAACATGCAGCTACGGCAGACAGGCGCATGTTAGCGCCTGCTGCAGAGAGAGATGCAGGTGCAAGCACTCACTGAGGGCTGGTAGATGGGGGCCTGTAGCTGCTCCTGTCTGGCTCTTCCCAGTAGGGCTCAATGCCAGGCAAGGGGGTAAGAGGAGGCCTGCGGTGACAAAAACACAATAGAGACGGGGCAGAGTCGGCCGTCAACCAGACTATGGTTCCACACTGCTATGTGGAAATGGGTGGGATGGGAGCATGAGACTGCAGCTCTATTAAGACCACAATGGAATCAGATAAGAGCGTGAATCCCAGTTTCAGCTGGGTTGGAGGTGCTACCATTAATGTTCCCCTTCCTTTATCTCTGGTTAAATGTAAGAGTGACATGCTGCCATGCCTGCACTGATCAATTCAGAGAAGCTGGGGGGTAAGCATCATGTTTAGAAATATATTCTTGCACTATTGCAAGGTTCTATCACAACCTGACTGGACAGCAAAAAAAAGAAAGAAAAAGCTTGAGAAGATTGTTTGTAATGGCAAATCAATACATCTCACTGCTGAAAAGCAGAGGTAAGCACAGATGCATTTATAGCAGCCACTTTAGTGACCACTCAAATCCTCCTCCATGCATCCCTCACGTTAACACAGCAGCTGCTGGGGTCAGCTGTTTGATTTCCCAAACTCTACATGCTCTCTCTCTTTCTCTCTCTCAAGCCATGTGCCTGGTAGTCAACAGATTTGCAGAAGTGCAAAGTATGATGGATGTTACCATGCACTGGTACTTACGGAGATTCAATGCTTTTCCTTGTGTGCGTAATCGATAGCGGAGGGTCTAAGGACAAATCACACAGTGCCACATCAGCATGACAATATGCTTCAAATCTTTATCTCAACCACTGTAATGCTGAAGCTGGTAAAATGTAACAATAGTTTGTGATAGGCAACAACAGTGGTGCAGAAATGATACATTTCAGCTTTAAACCAGGAATGCGACAGTGACACTGTCCCTTGAAGTTTTGAAGGACTCACCTCGCTTGCGCTTGAGCTTGCGACGGTGCTGCTTGTTGACGAAACACGCAGCGAGCGTGCTGAAGAGAATGGCAGCCGCCAAGAAACAAATGGTGGCCACGATCCCGGCCACCACTGGCTTGGCCAGCCCCTCGTCCGAGATCTCTGTGGGAGGGAAGGGGTCTGAGAGAAGAGACAGACTCCAGAATATGAAATTAGGATGGATGAATGCAGCAAGCGTGTATTCACAAAGCAGGTTAACGTGATCGCAGACTGTGATTCAGTTAGTGTGCATTACAAAGCAGACTATGGCATAGTGTTAACATAACTGCAGCCTATCAGATCAGAAGCACCTTGCCTATTTAGATCGAGGGGGCACGTGGCTTTGAGCCGAGTGGATTTTGAATGCAACTTCCAAAAACAAATCAGTATCTTTTAATAATTAGGTTTATTGCATTTATCTAAAACACTGTGGCAGAAATCACATTTGAAAAAATTCCGCTTTTTAATTTCAATGAAAATGCATGGTAATTTAGAACTTTTGTTAAAAAGTGTTTTGACTGCCATTGTTGCCCCCTCCAAAAAAATAGGTGCATGATATCCCTGAATTGCATCTACACAGCAACAAAAAAAAGGAAAAGAAAAGAAAAGAAAAAAAGAATATAGTAGGGCACTAACTACAATGAGCAGCAGGGGGCAGTGAAGCTCTAGGTGGCTAAAGCAATGAATTGGTGCATTTTAGCTATGCCCCTTATTCTCACCTGTACTTGACACTCCCACCACATTACTGCTTTCACTGACAAGATCATCCATTACAGCTAGCGCTCGGAATTCATACCAAGAGTCCTGGGAGACAGAGAAACAGGTCAGTGGGTCACAAATCCTGTGAGGCCAACAGGTTGAAGTGTCAGATCTACCAACAGATTTGTAACAAGAACATTTGTAGCAGACGCCACTTTATGTCAGACTGAATTAAAATTACATCCTTTGAGCTTTTCAGCCGAAATGCATTCCCTCACTGCGCTTCTCTCAATAACCACAGAGCTGCCATGCTCTGACACAAACGAATGGAATTCACTCATTTGAACTTCAAATTCGATATACTTTTTACACAAAAATACAGATTGCAAATAACCTTAGCTTTAACTTCTCTATTATTGATGGGTCACTTAAATTGTATACACACACATATTTATATATGGATCAGGCATAACATTATGGCAGGTGAAGGGAATAACACTGATTATCTCTTCATCACGGCACCTGTTAATGGGTGGGATATATTAGGGAGTAAGGCTGCGTCCCAATTCGCATACTATCCGTACTAAATAGTATTCGAAAAAATAATTAGTATGTCCCAAATCTTAGTATGTTGAAAAAAGTATTCCAAAGATTCCTGGATGGTTTACTATTTCCGGTCAGAATCTGAAGTGCAGATCGATGAGCACTCTAACGGCTGACATTGCCCACAACCCATTGCGAGATGGACGAGGATTCGATTAGAACTACAAACGCGGATAAAAAGTGTTTAAAAACTACAAACATGACGGTTACGCGAGTCTGACGGTTAAGTGGAGAGGATTAGATAAAGTGGTTTGAGTGAGCAATTATCAGTATTTAACCTGACGAAAAGATATTTATTCAATATTATCCACATTATATTTCTCCTTCAGCAGCATTGAGAACTTTTGTAATGATACGTTTGGCCATTAACTTTGCAAAGATATGAGAGGAGTCTCTGCATTAAAGACCCACGAATGGCAGATCAACGTGCGACTACATTTCTCTCCGATACGGTTGGAAATTAAATTGAAAGTGGGGGATTTGAACTGTGACGATGATTGACAGTTTAAACGGTGACGGGACGCACGTAACAGAGTCCATTAAAGATGACGAAGTAGTACGTCCCAAAGCTTGCATACTCTTCTGCTACACACTCAAAAGTATGTACTTTTTCTTCACAAAAAGAGCACATACTTTTAGGATGTAGTATAAGTAGGCGAATTGGGACGCAGCCTAAGTGAACATTTTGTCCTCAAAGTGTTAAAAGCAGGAAAAATGGGCAACCGTAAGGATTTGAGCGAGTTCAAGGGTCATAGCCGGCCAAGGCTCATTAGGCTGGATCGTGTGGTCCGATCAAACAGACGAGCTACTGTAGCTCAAATTGCTCAAGTTAATGCTGGTTCTGATAGAAAGGTGTCAGGATACACAGTGCATCGCAATTTGGCCGGTATGGGGCTGCATAGCCCCCATGCTGACTGTCCACCGCCGAAAGCGCCAACAGTGAGGACGTGAGCATCAGAACTGGACCACGGAGCAATGGAAGAAGGTGGCCTGGTCTAAAGCACATCACGTGGATGGCCGGGTGCTTGTCTGTGGGTGCCACATACCTGGGGAACACATGGCACCAGGAAGCACTATGGGAAGAAGGCAAGTGTGATGCTTTGGGCAATGTTCTGCTGGGAAACCTTGGGTCCTGCCAATCATGTGGATGAAACTTTGAAACGTGCCACCTACCTAAGCATGGTTGCAGACCATGTACACCCTTTCATGGAAACAGTATTCCCTGGTGGCTGTGGCTCTTTAAGCAGATAATGCGCCCTGCCACAAAGCAAAAATGGTTCAGAAGTGGTTCGAGGAGCACGAGTTTGAGGTGTTGACTTGGCCTCCAAATTCCCCAGATCTCAATCAAATCGAGCATCTGTGGGATGTGCTGAACAAACAAGTCTGATCCATGGAGGCCCCACTTCACAACTTACAGGACATAAAGGATCTGCTGCTAACATCTTGGTGCCAGATACCACAGCACACCTTCAGGGGTCTAGTGGAGTCCATGCCTCGACGGGTCAAGGCTGTTTTGGCAGCAAAAGTGGGACCAACACAATATTAGGAAGGTGGTCATGTTATGTCTGATCAGTGTGTATATATACATATGTGTGTGTGATAGCAAAGCTAAAAGCTGCCATTATTATTTTTCTTGTCACATGATCCTTCAGAAATCATTCTAATAAGCTGATTTCTTATTTCCAATGTTGAAAACAGTTGTGTTGCTTAATATTTTTGTGGAAACATGCATTTTTTCAAGATTGATTAATAGAAAGACAGCAAAAAACAGCATGCATTAGAAAAATAAATATTTTGTAACATTATAAATGTATTTACTGTCACGTTTAATCGATTGAATGCATCCTTGCTGAAAAAAAGTTGCATAAACGTATTCAATTAAAAGCATCTTACTGACCCCACTCTTTGCATGTAAGTGTATACTATAAATATAAATCTATTTTATTTTCTAAAAAACCCTGATGGCAGCATTAATTGCCATGAAAACGCCTGAAAAAGGGATTTCTCTGGATATTAGTAGTGACATTAATGCAATAAGTGTTACCTGAATGAGGTCTCTTGCTATGATCTCAGTCTCAGTGGCAGGAATCAAGTCGTCCAGAACCTCCCACCTTTCTCCCAGACGAAACTCAATGATGTAACGGTCGATTGGTGAAGAGTGATTGGCCGGAGGAAGCCATGTCAACAATACACCCTGCTGTGTCCGGTTGGCTGTGAGGCACCGTGGTGGAGTTAGAAGCACCAGTGGTTCAGGGGTACTTATGGGATACCCTAAGAAAGATAAAAGGAGGTTGTAAGTGCATCTCATGTGGGGGGTCATTCAGAGGTCCATTACACAACGCAGTTTGTACACAAGTGTCACCCACCTCCTGTAGTCACAGTGACTACCTCACTGAAGGGCCCGGTGCCCAGCTTGTTCTGGGCCAGCACACTGAATTGATACGCAGTCTTTGTCTCCAACCCCTGGACCATCAACCACGTCTGAGAGCCAGGCACAGGTATGGACAGCCAATCATGTGGCCCTAAATCATTCTTCACCTTCCTATTGGATTATAACAAAGAGTTGCATTAAATATGCATTTTACGAGTTTAAAACAAGAACATGTCTTGCATACTTGAAATACAGTGAAATGTAAAGGAATTGAGCTTAAACTGTCCTACTGATTCTTTGCATTTGCAATTCATAATTAATGCTTTAACACAATGGGAAAAAAAGACTAGACTAAGTCACGAGTATATGTTGAAAAAAAGTGAGGAAGGAACTATATTTAGTGGGGATTCTGGCATGACTTACACCGGGCCATACCAGACCGAGAACGTCTGTTCAAAGCCTCCGTCATATCCGGGTTCCCAGGAAACGTTAGCGGAGCTTGTGGATGCTGACACGTGGACATTAGTTGGCGCATGTGGACTAGTGCCTGAAATAGGGTTATTTTTAATTAGCAGTGATTTCAACCGTTATTACTATTCAGAGGTGTAAAGAGTACCTGAAAACCATACTTGAGTAAAAGTACAGATACCTTAAGTCACCAATTCCAATACAAAAGTACATAAGTATTTTACTCTTATACCATGGTCTTTCAGAATACTCAATTCTGATTGGCTGGAAGGTATGCAATAAAACCTTCAAATGAACATAAGTATGATGAGTAATCGCTGTTATCTATATTAATGCACTGTTTCTATTGAACCGTGCACGCACATAGTACGTCACTCGGAGATTGCGCTGCGCTCACACAGAAACATTCAGGAGCACAAACACTTGTCATCAATCTTTGACGCAGCTATTAATAATTTCACTACTGAATCAGTACACTATATTTCTCAGCAACGGGGCTAACAGGGCTGGTTTTGAAGTAATTCAACTCACAGCTTCATTGTTAATAGAGAGAGAGGGCGACGCTGAACAGACGCAGGTAATTCGCACACACATCTCTCATCTCACTCTCTCTCAATAATTAATTAAAATGTTATAATTCATTCATTCAAATAAATGTAATGTTACCCACTACTTTATCACTGTGTCTGATTCAAAGTGGGCAGAATGCTAGATCTAACTGACGAAAATAACTGTAATTTTGACCATTCCGGTCAAATATTGCGCTGCAAACATCAATAACAGCTTTAAATGCTGGCAAATTACCATGGTATAAGGGGGATAATCCACAGCTAGCTGTGCATTAAACGATTTAAACACACTTTGCTTCACGCTGGGAGGTTCTTTGCCTCCACAACTTGCTTTAAAATCGTTTCAGTGTGTAGTATTTATGAGGATCTATTGACAGAAACGCAATATAATATATATTACTATGTTTTCAGTGGTGTACAAAGACCTTACATAATGTACCGTTGTTTTTATTACCTTAGAATGAGCCATTTCTAGCTCCATACACTGCGGGTCCCCTTAAAATCGCCATGTTTCTAGCCCTAAACGGACAAACTTCTCTACAGAGCGCTAGCTACTCACTATTGTCGGCCACCGTAGCTTCTCTATGTGCTCCGAAAGGGGGGGGGGGGGTGCAATTCACAACCTCACCACTAGATGCCACTGCACCTTTAATGCACAGCTAGCCATGGATTATCCCTTACGTACTGAATGTAGGCTCAAAGATGTGCTAGTCCTCGACACCTGAAGGGTGATTTATACTTCTGCGTCGAACCCACGTAGCTACGTCATAGGCTGTGTGTAGCCTATGGCGTAGCCTGACGCGCACCTCTCCAAAAATGTATCAATGCGTCAATTCTACGTGGACCGCAAGCGCTGTGATTGTGATTGTTAAAAACTGAAGCTGACGCGTCTTGATCGCCCCCAGGTGGTTGGTCCCAGTATAGCTCATAATCCCCACCCCTCCATGTATTCTAACGGATGCGAGACAAACTAAACAATCAAATTACACTTCAAATAATTTTTTTCCCAAAGATGGCTTCTGTCATTTTAGGCAGTTTTTATCACGATGGTTTCATTTCAAGCGTTTGTTTTTTAAATAAGTTTGCTTTTAGTTATTTATTTGATGATATATAGAAACGGGGGTGTGACATCATAATTGACAGCTTCTCTGAGTGAAGTCGTTACTTTTTTCGGGATTTTTAAATGAAAACCGACGTGTAGCCTACAGCGTAGAGGCAGGTCCGACGCAGAAGTATAAATCAGCCTTAAGAGACATGCCAGTGAAAAACAAGAAACAGTTCAACTGTGATGACAAATAAAAGGACATGTTTATCTTCTAAAGTCGAAATAAAACTGAACACCTCGATATTGCACTCAACACAACAGCTTCTTAAGCGTCAGTTAAAGTCTCAGTTAAACTCAAGTGCTCAAAAAGGGCATAAGTAAACCCATATCCTTCAAAAAGGTCTCTTCAATATAATGGATAAATAAAATAAATGCACAAGACATAGTACCTTTAATGCCTTGTAGACGGCCATATCACTTTCATGCAAAATGTAAGGAGTAATTGCATTACTCATCACAAATGTATGGAGTACATATACCCATACAAAAATGTAGCAAGTAGAGTGTAACAGTTGCTCATATCTTTGATAGTAAAACTAAAAGATACTTAAGTACAGTAACAAATTATATTTATTCAAATACTTTACACCACTGTTACGATTGCTCATACATGCAATGTTATGGATTTGAATAAACCACTAACACTAAGTATTCAACTTTGGCACATTACTTTTTTGTTTGTGTTATGGATAAATGACACATCAAATCATGTTTTTTTTAGCTGAGCTATTTCTTGCTAAAATATTGTACTTGGGGTTGGGTTCTTTTGCCTTGGGCCAATGAGCAACCAAGCAAAACATCTTAGCAACCGCATAGTAACAGTTTTGCATAGGCAAGCATCTTCTTGTTTTACAGTTTATCTTACTCTCTTACTCTCTGGTAAAACTCAGGCAGAAACTCACAATTACTATTAAAAACACAATTATACATTATTGTTTAAATGTTTGGGGTCGGTAAGATTTTTTAATGTTTTTAAAAAATATATTTAATCAAAATTACAGTAAAAATAGTAATATTGTGAAATATTACAACTTAATATAAGCATTTTAATCGAATACATTTTGAAATGTAATTTATTGGTCAAGAAACTTTTTTTTATTATTACTTTGATACTTTTGAAACTTTTATTATTACTCTGTCTTTGATGAATAGAAAGTTAAAAAGACAGCATATATTAGAATTATTTTTATTTTATTTTTTGTAACAAAATAAAATTCTTTACTGGTCACTTTTGATCAGTTTAATGCATCCTTGCTGAACTAAAGTATTCATTTCTTTCAATCCTACAATTTTTTAGGTCTAAGGCTGTTTGTTCCAAAAACAACAACTTTCCAAGATGGATTTAGCCTTGTCAGACACAGCTAGAGAGATTTATGAGGAACTGAAGAACAGGAGATCCATTTGTCTGACCTGAACCTCCTCTCACTTATGTTTTCTGACTAGACAATAAACAAACTCCAAGCACAGACTGACCCAGTCTGATAATAGCAGCAGAGCACCGACCGCTCAAGACGATGAAGACTCTGAAGTGGAGGATGGATTCAGGAGTTCCATCACATCTCTTATCGGCACCTAGCAGCTGGGGAGAAGCTGTTAATTGCTCCCTCATTAAGCATAATCTTTAGACTGTCATGACACCAGTCCATCACCAAACAAATAAAGTGTGTGTGGTGTTGTGTGCCTGCTGACACATCACTTGTCATCCGAGGGCGAACTCACAGACGTGACAGCTGAGTTAGAGCCCCCACGAGCTACACGGCCCCCTACTGTAATGACTCACTTGTGCCGCTTGGCTGGGAATCGCAATGTCCTAGTCTACACTTCCTGTCTGGCATATGATGAGAAATCACATATGTGACGTATTTAGTGTCCTTCAAAAACCTTCAAAAACATGCAGTAAAATGTTTTAATTAAATTAATGTATAAAAATATTGCATTTATGAAATTATTTTGATAGACAGGAGGACAGACAGACGGATAGATAGACAGACAGTCAGACAGACAGACAGATAGATACAGACGGACAGACAGACAGACAGACAGACAGACAGACAGACAGACAGACAGACAGACAGACAGACAGACAGACAGATAGATAGATAGATAGATAGATAGATAGATAGATAGATAGATAGATAGATAGATAGATAGATAGATAGAGACAGACAGACAGACAGACAGACAGACAGACAGACAGACAGACAGACAGACAGACAGTTAGATAGATAGATAGATAGATAGATAGATAGATAGATAGATAGATAGATAGATAGATAGATAGATAGATAGATAGATAGATAGATAGATAGATAGATAGATAGATAGATAGATAGATAGATAGATAGATAGATAGATAGATAGATAGATAGATAGATAGATAGATAGTTATTTACCTATTACAAAAAGGCGTGTGCTGGCAGTGATGCTTGTTACTACGTTGGTGGCGACACATTCCCACTCTCCGTGATCCTCTTTGCTCAGAGACATGAATTGCAAGCTACCACTTTGTAAGATGTTATGTTTGCTTCTGCTGGGCTTCCCGACCTTGACAAAGCACAACATAATAAACAGTTTATGTCTATCCATGGCAAGGGGAATATATATATATTATACTCAGTGTCCTGGTGGGTCATGTTACCTTTCTCCATACGATGGTTGGAATCTCAGGGTCTCCGGAAGCAGCGCAGGGGATGACCAGCTCTCTCCCCGCCTCCTGACGGTACTCCCCCCCGGGCCTCACATTGAAGTAAGGGGGGTCCTGGGGTCACATGATGACGTTCAACACACAAACCTTCAAGGAAATGGTGATTCCTGGCCCCTTTAATTAAGATGTACTGACTCACCTTTAGCACCAGAGTGGCCGGAGGGGACTGTCCCATGGTTCCTAGGACATTGTAAGGCACACAGGTGTAGGTGCCAAGGGAGTCTTCAGTGACCTCTGCCACCCGAATGCTTCCATCTGCCATTTGGCTCCATCCAGGGTACTGTGAGAGGAGCAGAGGAGAGCAATCAGTGATCTGAAGTGTTGTCAAACAGTCCAGAGTCTCTACATTTCAGACGTCAGAAGTCTACAGACCTTCTCGATTCTGAGTGGGTAGCCATCTTTCTCCCATCGGACTGACAAAACTGGAGGGTTGGCATCCACTGGGCAGCGAATGATTCCCGGCAACTTTCTTGGGACGTATATGACAGGTGGCATGTTCACAACACGGGCAGGGTCTGCGGAGAGGTTACAATCCAAACAGGAATAAGGGATGTGGCAAGCAGGACGAGGCAGAAGGACTGTGAGAACATGGCGAGGCCGGTGGCGTGAGTGATGAGGAGTGCCAGCTGCGTGCCGCACCGGTCTCATATCTCAAGGAGGAGCTTCGGAGGCATAAAAGGAGGAACGACTACAGTGAAGGACGAGAGAAGACCAGGCCTGGATTTTACGTTGTGTTTTGTTTATGTTTTATTATGATTTTACTTTAATTTTGTGTTTATTTATATATTAAAGTGTTTAAACATTCGCCGGTTCCTGGCATCTTCTTCCCCGGGATATAGGAGGAACATGCTTTCGGAGAGCCCTTGCTGCTGAGGGGGATTGCGGTGCTGATGAGGTCAGGCAGCACGGAGGAGCAGAGACTGCGAGTAGCTGCCCGAGGCGGTGGTGCTGGAGCGAGTGAAGAACAGGTGGGACGGAGAGCTTGCTGCCGTGCTCCTGGGTCAAGGTGGGGTGGCTGCTGTCCGAGAGGGAGCGGAGGAGTCGCTGTTTGTTGTAGGCCGGAGCCTGTTGCTGTCCGCCATGTTTGGGGAGGAGCAGGGAGCGGGGGAGGAGCCATCGCCGGCCGCCAGGAGGTGGAGGAGTGTCGAGCCATCCACCGAGCGTCCAGTAGTCAAGTCAAGCCAACTTTATTTATATAGCGCTTTTAACAATGTAGATTGTTTCAAAGCAGCTTTACAGTGTTAAACAGGAAAATAATGCAGCATAATTTTATTCAGCTGTATAGCCATTCTGGAAAAAACGCTGATGTCATCAGTTCATTTCAATTATCATACAGTGAATGGCTTTAGATCAATAATTAGATCAGTAATTTAGTTTAAATGGTTAATTTAGTTTATTAATTAGATTTATTTCGATGTTTAGTTGAAAAATTTAGTGTCCCCAACTGAGCACGCCAAGCCAGAGGCAACAGTGGCAAGGAAACCAAAACCCCATTAGGTGACCTAATGGAGAAAAATAAACCTTGGGAGAAACCAGGCTCAGTCGGGGTGCCAGTTCTCCTCTGGCCAATTAACAAACAGCGTATTATTATTCTGGCAGCTTTACAGGTCAGAGGTCATAATAGATCGGAATATTCGAGGGACCGGGGGCAACATGCTGGAGACGGGTTTATTGAGGATGATGTTGATTAAATAATTATTAAAGTGCAATATTCGAATGATCGGAGGCAACACGCTGTAGACGGGTTTATTGAGGATGACATATCGATTTAAGTATTATTTAATTGTAATATTCGAACAATCGGAGTCAACACGCCGGAGACGGGTTTATTGAGATGCCGTGTCGATGAGGCAGTTGCAGGGGGAGTCTAATCACGGTCTCTGCAGACACTTCGGGGTCCTGTGTTGGTCTTCTCTGTGTTGGTCTTCTCAGTACCATCGCATGGCACCGTGAGTGAGAGCCTCTCGGCTGGTTGCAGTGTGTCCGGGAACCGGATCAAGAGGGGTGGGGGGTTAGAGCTGCCGAGGGGCGATGGAGGTATGTGGCAAGCAAGACGGGCAGAGGGACCGTGAGAATGGGGCGAGGCCAGTGGCGTGAGAGATAATGAGCGCCAGCTGCATACCGCAACGGTCTTGTATTTCATGGAGCAGCTTCGAAGGCATAAAAAGAGGAACGGCGACAGTGAAGGACGAGAGAGGACCAGGCCTGGATTTTACGTTGTGTTTTGTTTATGTTTTGTTATGGGTGTGCGGCAGCTGTCTGTGAGAGGCTGCTCATTTTACTTTCGTTTTGTGTTTATTTCCACCGGTTCCCACCTCCTTCTTCCCATACCAACACACAGCGTTACATGGGTGAAAAAGTTAGATAGCAGATTAGAAAACATTAAAAAAATGTAAGTCAACATGAAATTATTGTCAATAGTGTGTATGGTGTCAATTTTGTCAATAGTGTGGCGATGTATGAACTGCCACTCGCACTCATTTTCAAACCAAGCACCTTTCTGTTGGTCAACCCGGCATAGCCAAGTGAGCAACTTGATAGTGTGGATTCCTAATGAAATGACTGGATTCCGCCCGTTAATAGATGCCAACATTTTTACCCCAAAAATAAATCCAATGTTGATTGCAAGTTAAACCCAGTTAAAAACAGCCATCAAAAGATGGTTCATACAAGTTATATATATAAAAATCGATATAAACACATATCTCGTGTCTTGACAGTGTTCGGGAGCTTGTGTAAGTGATGTGTTGTAACAGAGCATGTAAGTGTTATTTAAAGCCCTTCCTGTGAAGTTCTCTCACCTGCAGCAGCCCTGGGGTGTCGCTGACTGATGTAGCACAACCCCAGCGGCACAGAAGAGCGGGCTGCTAATGAGACAGCCAGACTCTGCTCTGCATATGACACAATATAATGTGCTTTTCCACCACTAATCTCTTCTCTCTTCAAACTGCCGTGCTATATTTCCCCTCGGTTACTTCATTAAGGCCCCCTTGTCACCCCTGACCTCTTTTCTGCCGTGATGATATAGTGGGTCATGGTGATACACTGTTCTGGGTGGTAAATTGAGAGACAAAAGCAATCGTTCAAATTTGATACGCCCTCTAATCTGATTGGTTGACGTTCTAAGGTGTGCAGTTATTTTCAGGGAAACGCACGCCTGAAGTAGATTATATTATAATTAGTGCTGTCAATCGATTAAAAAATAACAAATTAATCACACATTTTGTCTGTAATTAATCGTGATTAAAAAAAATCTGAGTAATTTCACAGTTACTCTCCAAATTAATGTAGAAACAATTTCAAGAGTATTTTTAGAATATTTGTTGTAATGGCATCTTTTTTATGAATGACGGCCAGCATCACTGATAAACTTGGTTGGCGTCGTGTCATAGCTGGGGGCGTGGCGTGGGGGCGGAGTCGAAAACAGTCCAATCCCCCACAATGTAAATGCATGGGGTTAACCCAGTTTAGCCTGTGTAGAATCACTTTTGCCGCTCGACAGAGCAAGATCTATAGAAAAACTGAGCCATATCGGGTCAGATTGTCTGTACAGTATCTGTGACTGATAAACGACCCAACGGAATCAATGGCCAGAGGAGTCATTTTCTCATCGAAATACATGCTGCTCCACCGACCCCCAAATAGGTATGACATGCCTACTTCATAAATCACTTCAGTCTTTCGATGGACACGTCAATTCAGTGTTCCTGAATTTAATGGATTAAAAGTATGTATTACATACATTTAACGTTTTAAAATAAAACGCGTCTTGTGCTATGAAATTGATATTTGGAGTTGACATGTCAGTGTCACAATATTATTAGAATTACTGACAATAGCAAAGTTTTTTTATTTACTTTTTATAGCAACCGTCTTCATCAAAAGACTGGGTGATTTATGAAGTAGCCAAGCTATTATGTGTAATATTTGTGAGAGCAGCATGCATTTTGACGAAAAAATGTACAAGTGTCGTACATATTATGTGACTATCAGCTTGAAGCGCAAGCATGAGCCCAGCCCTTCCCATCATGAAATAAAGAAGACTTTTAAATGTTTTGTACGTTAATAACCTCACGCATTATATGGGTATGTGATCGCTCATCGTTGAAAAACTGCTTTAACGAGTCCCGTGACAAGTATGACTTTATTGGCGTTTTGTTCAACAAAGTTTTGCCATTGCAATTAATGAAATCACTTTTTTTCATCTTTACAATAATATTTTTAATATTACAATAATTATTATTATAATGACTTGATGACATGATGTAGTGCAAATGTTTAATTATAATGGACGTATTGCAGGCTTTCGGAATTGACGAACAGCTCCGTCTGTTTATTTGGCAGTATAAAACTTCAGATCAGGGTTTTTTAACTTATAAGAGGTGCAGAACGCCACATGTCAACTTTTCGGGACTGCACCAAGCAAAAATAAATCGTAACCATTATAAAGAGTAAAGATAAAGCGTCTAACAAGGTCTGTGTGCATTCATTCTAATAGCTTGTTTCCCCCCACGGCATATGGTGGATTATGACGTTTTGCCGGCGTTCCCAGTAATGTCGACCAAGTCTATACTAATATAGCTACTGATGTCTCTATGATTTTTTTTTTAAACATTAATGATAGACATTCAACATTACAGTATAATTGAAAGCTATATATATATACACGCGATAAAACAGGGATTTTGGCATCATTCTGTGTTGTTTGTTCATAATTATAATCAATAAAAAAAAAAATTGCAATTAATTACAGACAAAATGTGCAATTAATTACTTATTTTTTAATCAAGTTGACAGGACTAAATATAATATAATATAATATAATATAATATAATATAATATAATATAATATAATTAATATAATATAATATAATATAATATAATATAATATAATATAATATAATATAATATAATATAATATAATATAATATAATATAATATAATATAATATAATATAATATAATATAATATAATATAATACAATATCCTGCAACCCAATGGGACAAGCAATTTGGAAAATTGATAGATGGTACTGTAATGTAACATAATATGTTTATAATGATGTGATAATGCTGTCAGTACAAATAATTACATTTCTTAATTATGATAATCACAATAATTTCATATATATTTTATTAGTCTAACTGTAGGTGATAATGTAGGTTTGGAACGTTGACTGCGTTCAAGTCCTCCTGGGAAATTTGTATTTATGAGTTGGGAAGTCATGCTCACGACGTCAAGTGTGTTCAAGTCACTTTTGTCAGATCAAGATATAGATGTACCTTCTCTTAATTTACACAAAAACAGCAAGGTTTTTTCATTCTACTTCTAGAAAATGAACAAAGAATGTGCAGGTGTGCTTTGCTTTTTTTATGTTTGAACTAATATGAGAAGCCACTGTAAACTTTATTGATACATAATATTATATTGGTATATTACAATGCTATCATATTTTGTGCAGGCAATTAGCTTATTTTGCTAGGGATGGCACGTCACAGCAAGAAGGTCCCCGGTTCAAGTTTCCTCCGGGTGCTCCGGTTTTTCCCACACAGTCCAAAGACATGCAGGTTAGGTGTATTGGACATGCCAAATTGGCCGTAGGAGTGTGTGTGAGTGTGTGTCCCAGTACTCTCATATCTGGTTTGCGTCAGGATGGGCATCCGGTGTAAAACCTGTGCCAAATCTAATGTGTGTGCGTGGATAATTTCGATGAAACGAACCCTGCAAATGAGCCGGACTAGCGCTAGGAAAATGTAATTCACTTATTTCATGTAAATAAAAAAAAAGCCTGACAACGTCACTGCTAAATACCTATAAGTATTGTGGTATTCTGTCATTTTTCTCATTGAGACGCCCCTCAAAGAAAATCCCACACTTCCCTCTGGTATTTACGACTTTGTGGTGGCGTTCATGTGTGTTCAACTCGTAAATACGATCTTGAACGCACCGTATTGTGCCGAACGTGTCTCATCCAATCAGATTTCAGAGTTGGAACCATTTGTTTTATAATAATGAAGTTGCTTCAGTGAGAACTCTTGGCTGTCATTCACAACTGTCAAGATTCCAATTTTTCATGATGACCACAGGAAGTAAGGCTCTTCCAATCTGTCTTCTCTAACCAAGAGAGAGAACGACATAGAGACAGACAGACAGAGAGGCAGCTCAGACTCTGGGCTTATCCGCCACTTCCTGCAGCACCTCAAGAGTCCTGGTGCAGATGGAAACAAACTCTCAAACCCTCCAGAGAGAGGCAGTAACTAGGACATCTCAGATGCCTGGCAGTCACCACGGCATCTCAAAGGGTGTAAATAGCTCTCTCCCTGAACGTGACAGACACCAATTACATAAAACACCTCAAAGAAACACAAGACATAGACTGAGATTTCAAATGCAGGCCTGGTGCTGCAGGCTGTCCTCATCCTTCCCTTGGGTCATTTTGACTCAAAACTCATTTTTAAAAAGAGTGTTCATCGGAGTGGTCCAAGACCCTAGGACTTTTGTTGCACTTGGACCACGAATACACAAAAGAAAAATTGACTGGATTCGAGGATGATTTTTTTTGTGTTAAAATGTAAAAAAGTAACAAATCCTTCCCTTGCGGGTCAATTTGTGAGGAATGCTTCAGTATACATAGAAAAACCTAATCATGCTCATAAATCAAAGTAAAAATGCTAAAACTCATTTGCTCCATATAGAGCTATAAGGCCATCTACTGGCAAGAGTCATGAAATATCATGTTATGTTATTATTTTTCCACAAGAGTTTGACAAATACACCCAATGTAAGATATTTTGAGCTGAATTAAAAGGGCTATGCATGCAATTGTGAGTTATTTTGATTTCAAGTTGAAAGAATGTGACGCTTAAATTATTATTTTTTTATTATTTTTTGATAAAATCTACTAATTAGGTGAATAAAAGAAAAAATATCTGAAAAACTGTATCTGCTAACAATATTAGCAAAATGAAATGAAATAAGCTTTCTGGACAAAAAAAAAAAAAAGTATAATTTTAGGGCTTCGGGTCATTTTGACCCGCGAGGGAAGGATTTGTTACAAAGTGAGAGGGAGGGATAGGGGTTAAGAGGTTGGAGGTGAAACTCACATTGCACGGTCAGGTAAGCTGAAGCAGACGGGGATATGCCCAGGCTGTTACTAGGGCTGCAGGTATATTTCCCAGCATCCTCTGGCTTCACTCTGTAGATAATGAGGGTTCCATCAATAAAGATGCGCACACGGAGCTTCAGATCACTGAAGGGAAGAGAAGAGAGATGATCTGTTTGAAAAATATTATTAAATGCATTTGTACACGGAGAAGAATAGAAGCTATGATGCCTCATTATTATGAAAGCCTGTTTCTGGCTAGAGTAAATAATACAGAAGATGATTGTGAGAAAGGTTGTGAGAAAAAATACAAGCCATGATTGTTAGATAAAGTAAAAAAAAAAATGCCAGAATTCAAGCTGCAATTGTGAGTTTAAAGGGTGTGATTATAAAAATTTAACAAATTAATAATAAATTATATCTCGCAATTCTGACTTTATATCTCACAATTCTGACTTTATATCTCGTAATTCTGACTTTATATCTCACAATTCTGACTTTATATCTCACAATTCTGACTTTATATCTCACAATTCTGACTTTATATCTCGTAATTCTGACTTTATATCTCAAAATTCTGACTTTATATCTCACAATTCTGACTTTATATCTCACAATTCTGACTTTATATCTCACAATTCTGACTTTATATCTTACAATTCTGACTTTATATCTCACAATTCTGACTTTATATCTCACAATTCTTACTGTATATCTCGTAATTCTGACTTTATATCTCACAATTCTGACTTTATATCTCACAATTCTGACTTTATATCTCACAATTCTGACTTTATATCTCACAATTCTTACTTTATATCTCGTAATTCTGACTTTATATCTTACAATTCTGACTTTATATCTCATAATTCTGACTTTATATCTCGTAATTCTGACTTTATATCTCACAATTCTGACTTTATATCTCACAATTCTGACTTTATATCTCACAATTCTGACTTTATATCTCACAATTCTGACTTTATATCTCACAATTCTTACTGTATATCTCGTAATTCTGACTTTATATCTCACAATTCTGACTTTATATCTCGTAATTCTGACTTTATATCTCACAATTCTGACTTTATATCTCACAATTCTGACTTTATATCTCAAAATTCGGACTTTATATCTCACAATTCGGACTTTATATCTCACAATTCTGACTATATATCTCGTAATTCTGACTTTATATCTCACAATTCTGACTTTATATCTCACAATTCTGACTTTATATGTCGCAATTCTGACTTTATATCTCACAATTCTGACTTTATATCTCACAATTCTCACTATATATCTCGTAATTCTGACTTTATATCTCACAATTCTCACTATATATCTCGTAATTCTGACTTTATATCTCGCAATTCTGACTTTATATCTCACAATTCTGACTTTATATCTCACAATTCTGACTTTATATGTCGCAATTCTGACATTATATCTCACAATTCTGACTATATCAGAATTCTAAGGAAAAAAAGTCAGAATTGCGAGATGTAAACACAATTGTGAGATAAAAAGTCACAATTATCTTTTAAAATGTTTTATTCTGTGGCGGAAACAAGCTTCCATACATTTGTCACACTTATGAAAAATAAAGATTTTTTTAGATAAATAAAAATATAAATAAATAATAATAAGAGAACATTTTATTTTTTACTCTAAGGCAGAAACAGCATTCCATACATTATACAATTATAACTGATGGCAACTAACTGGCATTCAGATGAATATTAGCTTCTTAACCTAAGTAGCTTTGGTTTAAGTTAACTTTATATTATTTTTTTGCTTCGGACCCCTGTTGAAGACCCTTCCTTTATATACGTGTTTGCCTTCAGAAAAATTACTTGTTCTGAGCAAATAAATAGTTACTTCTTGAGGTTAATTTTACAAATGTCAGTGTCCACTAGTGTTTTTACACAGTGGTATGTTGAATGTTCCCATGAACATCCGTCCGCCCCTCACACTATTCTGGCCAGTTTCCACAGAGAGGAACAGACTACAGCCCTGCATAGAGAGGGTCAATACGGCCGCGCTTGGGGGAGTCAGAACAGCTCCTGGCTCGGCTTCAGATGATCAGCATGTTTTTTTAGGCATGTGATGACACAAGCACAGTGTCACAAGATGTTCCCATCCCGGCATAAAAACCTGCTGTGTGCGCCTCCGTGTCAACTGCGCTAGAATTTGCCTTAATGCAGCTGTAGAGGGCTTGAGATTCAGGGATTCTGGGTCTAAAAATATATGTGGCTCTAATCTAAAACCGTGGCAGACACACACAACAGTTTCTGTATTCAAGACTATGAGACTTGGCACAGAAGTGAACTCGATCATAACTTTACTTCTTGAAGTAGACGTTGTCTTCCTCCCAGAACCAAGTGTAGGTCAGGTTGCCAGGATACGCCTCTGCTTGGCACGTAAATTGGGCATTCTGGGATATGTTAACAGTGATGTTCTCAGGTGGTGACACAATGTACGGAGGACCTGGTGGAGGCAAACAGTGACAGGGGTTATAGACAGACTAAAACTGCAAAATTAAGGTTATTTTTAGACTAATATGAGCTGAAAGTAAAGTTGCAATAGTGAGCAATAAAGTTGCAGTTATAAGAAACAAAACTGTGCTTGTGAGGTATAAAAAACAAAATTACAAGAAAGCGTGAGATTTAGACAAGATATTGCAATTATGAGAATATTGTTTGGTCCTGAGCCAAGATCAACCAATTGCCACACAAGACTAATTAACAAAACAATGAACCAGTGACAGGATTTTAAAGTCCCACTGAAGTGCCTTGAAACATTATTCAATGTGTAGACTTAATTTCCACTGAAACAGGAAGTCAGGGCGGGGTATATCGATCAGCTCCTCCCCTTTTTAAAAATAGAGTGGTAGAGGTATGACATCACTTTGTAGGCCAAAACGCGGAAGCGATTTAGCATTTTAGCACTTCCGGTTCCATCGTCCCAAAGTCAATGTTTTTTTTATGGGATTTTGTTTAAATGGCTAAAATAAGGGGCTGAACAGAAACTCAAGACACTTTCACAGTTTATTCTACGACATAAAATACATCAGTATTACCATACTCATGATTTATTTGAAGCCGTTATGTGTCTTGAAAAAGGCGTTTGCTAACAAGTGGCTAAATGGGACTACAGAGGCTGTCGGAGACATCACGTCGAACAGGTAAACTCAGTCCGCTTTTACTGCTGCTTTAACTCAAACCTTCTGGGAAAATGTTTTGAGATAAAAACTGAAAGATTTGTCGGAAGCTTTAGTGATGGTGAAGTCGAGCGACTGTGGTGTAGTTCGTTTATAGCCAACCTTTAGCTTTTAACTTCTGGCAACTGCATTTAGGCTTCAGAATTCATAAAAGTTATGTTCATCTGTGATAATTATCTTGATGGACAAAACGTGCAAGTATCATAAACTTTTGTTGATCACAGAGCTTGTTTTTTGTGATAATCCAAAAGCCTATGGGAAAATCCTATTTGGTAACCAGTGTGATGCTAACTGTCATACCTGCACCACTCTATAGCTAATACCGTTATATCACAGCTCGGCCAGAGCCATTGAGCTAGGTAAAGCCATAGTTGAAGCCTCATCTCCTCCATATGGCTTTAAAATATAGCATTATGTGCAGAATTCAAATGGATCCGATATGTTTTCTGGTCTCTGCCGACTCACGCATATGTGTTATCTGTGTTATAGTGTCCCTGGACCGTTGTGGCAGTTCACGTGACACTAACGTGAAACAAGACTTCATTCACAATGTGCCATTCACCATGTAGAAAATAGTATGTGTGAAGAATTGACCGTTCGCAAAGACCCGCCCCCTTTAGTTACTGTTGCTATGTCCGACAAGCCGCGCTCTCACACACACACAAACACACACACACACACACACACACATTCTCACGCAGTGAAAAACACATCGCAGAGCATAGAGGATACTGACAACACACTGACAGACAGGACAGGTTACTTTTAATATGAAACAAAGACTCAACTCTAAAATATTGTCATTTTTAAATAAATGTAAACAATAAATACCGTATTGTGGCTCTTTAATGTGTGGTGACAGGTGACAGCGCCTCAGTTAAAGCTGCTTGTGAACCGATCATATTTTCCGTCTAGTTCATTTATAGTATCAAATAATCATGAATGACCTTCAGAAGGAATGTTGTTTCAACCGCGGAAAGACGTCAGTACACAGTTTTTCAAGTTCAAGTCCACCAACGTTAATCTACAAACTCTCTTTGTCGAACATGGCGGATTCTGCGAATGGCGGATTATGATTGGTCAGATCGCCTGTCAATCAAACTCCCAGCAAAGGGTGAATTGACCGATTTTAGCAGCAGCTTCAGTGTCTATTTACATTGTAGGGGCGGGACACTTTAGATTCTAGAGAGCATTTGATTGGACAGAAAATCCGAAGCTGAAGTACAGAGTGATGTCATTGATCCATATTGGCGGAAGGTTTGAATTAGCCTGGCTCCGCCCTCCCACGTACTTCCGCTCAATTTTCATTTTCCTTCAGTACTCTGTCTAAGACTGCGGTACTATCCATAGATATCCATAATAAAGGCTAGATGTCTTACGGCAGAGTCTCTAACGTCATCACCGGTGGCCATCTTGTCACAGGCAGGGCTGTGTGGTACCTGATGTAAGGCGAGTGATCTGCATGAACACAAATACTCTTATCTCACTGAAATCTTGACGGATTTACAAATGGTTTGGTTTCTCACAAAAGTTTTTAACGTGGCAATAACTATGGATGCTTGAACAAATAATGAATAATTTTTCATAAGTATGCAGTGTCCTAACAACATCTCTGACGTTTATAACAAACCAAACAGTTTGAAAATCGGAAGAAAATTGAGCAAGTTATGGTTATTTAAAAAGTGAAAGCACCCATGAAAACAATGTTACGAGTGAGCGAGCTGCCTGTGACAAGATGGCCGCCAGGTGCGGACGTCGACCTCCATTGGCCACCAGCACGGACGAGACATCTAGCCTTTATTATGGATATCTATGGCGGTATCAGTGCACAGAGGGAGTGGCTGAGAACGTGCTCTAGTTTGAGATGGCATACGTCACGACCAAACTTTAGCGATTGGTTATGGCAGATCCAGAGTGGCTCTGGGCAGATCCGATAGTTTTAAACTTCAACAGAGAACCCGCCTTCAAGGAAGTTAACGCTTGTCAATGGAGAGTGGCCAGACTCTCTGTACAAATGAAATGTACGAGAGTCTGGTAAGACCAGGCTAGGTTTGAATGAATTATATCTTCTAAATGCGAATTTTGTCGTTGTTTTGAAGCACACTAGCTTATAGATAACAGTAAAGCTAACATATTCATACTAAAAGCCAAAAAAAAAAGTTTTATTTCATGGGGACTTTAAAGCATAACCAAGTAAAAGGCAAACCAGGCTGTGAAACAAAACCCAAAACTATTACATTATTATCTTTTTTTTTATTTTTTTTTAGAATTATATTTCTTACTCATGAGAAACTGAAGACACAAGTTCACCGCTAACAAGCTTTTTGAGTGCACATTCAAAAACAAAATTAGCAGCGCTAGCCTTTTGCCCGCTAACTTTCTTTTTCTTAGCATATTTACTGCAAACACATTTTGTGTTTGTTTATATACACCAAGGAAGCAGAATTATTGTCTGTGTTAATCGACTGCACGCCACAGATGTGGTATTCTTTTCAATTATCCTAATCCTCCACTATGTTTATCTGTGTATATAAACCTGTCTAATAAAGACAGCAAGGATACTACTGTCAGACCTTCCCACAGAGAATATTATCCTTCCCACATGAGACTGTCACTGAAATTGCCAATAGACTCTTAATTAGACATGTGGGTAGGCAGGAATACCGTCGTGACACTCGGACCGCTGTGAGATTTGTGGGTGCACTGCAGAAAGATACAGCGTGAGCATTGCTTTTAGCACAAACAAACCTATGACTAGCTGTGAAATATCTTCTCATTTGAATGTGTAGACTATGCTCAGCTTCCTGGATGTTTCCTTAATGTGCAATAAATGACACTGCATCTAAGGGGATTATTGACAGTAGCGCAGCTTTGCTTATTAATGAAATCGCGAAAGGCATCACTTGAAAGCATCTAAAAATATCCCTGGCGGTGCTCATGCTCGTGTTATTGAAGCAGGTTTTAACTAGAGTGCCTCTCCAGAGGCTTCATGAGAATATTGCTTTTTGTAAAAACAATATTGCTAGTTTACTAAACAAAACAGCCCATGGCCAAGGCAATTTTGGCTCGGCACAGTTCATATGTGTCTCCATCTGACTCACTGGTGCTCAGACGAGAGCAGACGATTCTCTTCTAAATCCCTTATCTCTCATATATGGTAGATGATCCGATATTATATTTAGTTTCAATGTTTATGTACTTTCTCAGGGGTGCGTTTCCCGTACCAACAATGTAACTCGCTGATTAACTTCCATAGCCCGATGCATCATTGGAGAAACTAGAAAACAGTCACGACACCTCGGCTACTTGAAACACATTGGTTCAACAATATCTGCCATTTATGTTGTCACACGCAGGTGGAGGAGTAATAACTTCTGATGCTGCTGTAACAAACATGGCACCTAATGACTTTTTCACTGTTTGTTCCATGTCATATTTGAGGTTTAATTCATCACGGGTTCCCTCTACGTCATACTCTGAAGCTCCCTTACATAGTCTAATACATAAAAAATGCCTCACGGCGACAATTACAACATTCACAGAAATAAATGAAATAATTATTTTTATGATTATTCGAATTACAACATCTCACAGAAACAGATCACAAAACAAATCTAATGCCCTTCAAGAAACTAAATAAAGCATTAAAACAGTAAAAAAAATGTTTTGTTTCAACTTAAAAAAGCCTCAAAATGTTACGTTTAGTCAACTTGAAATGTGATATTTGAGTTGACTAAACTTAACATTTTGAGGCAGCACAAACACTTACTTTTTAAAGTTTTTCGATAACTTTCATTATTATTTTATTCTGTTGACAGCCCTATTTTAAATATTAACAAAAATTAAGATGTCATTGCAATGCATAGAATGTAGATAATTAGCTTCACCTTTAATACTGTGACCCAAGCCAATTACTGTCTTTAAATTTTCAAGCTTAATATTTTTCACACACAGCATAAATTGGTTTTTATACATGAAATTAAATAAACGTAACAAATTTATAGGAAATTATTTTGGGCTCCTTTGAAACAAAAAGTTGGAAAACCATGCATTAAAATATGTTATATGTAATATAATATTTATTACATATCAGCCAGCCCTTAACAGGTAATGTAGGGAGCATGGACAAGAAGCTCCACATATCCTGTACATAGTGCTCTGTGATCACACGTGTCCTCTAAATTCTCGGTTTCCCAGCGAAGGCTGTGTGTTAGTGTGCTGCTCTGTATTCACAGCCATGCTCCACTGCCATAAATCTGACTGCAGTGAAAGCCACAAAGCCAGTGACAGGCAGCTTGCTCATGTTTGCTGTCATACTGTACACGGTCGACGGATAATAAACTGAACCGCTTCATCATTCTGTACTAACGCTAAGGCCATATGGGGAGAGACTGTGGTACCAGTACCAGGTGCTGACTCAAAGCGAACAAGGATCATTCTGTTTGCATGTGCATGAAGCACACTTATCAAACAGATCCACTCAAGATCTTTTTCAAGATGACATTTGATCCATGGCTTAAATGGACGGACTTGCCGATGATGGAAATATGTATCCCTTTAAATCTTTATACTGTATATTCATTTGTTTCCAACAGCCAGGCCAAAAGGTATAGAAGCACATTTCTGCCACATAAGAAAAAAATCATGCGTTTATTATGACATGATGACATACTAAGTCTAAAGGTAAAGCGTAAATTATGACAAACTAAGTCATATTTGGGAGATGAAAAAAAGTCAATTGAGCTAAAAGTCATCATTATGACAGAAAGCGTAATCTTTTATTTTTTATTTTTTTATGTCAAAATTGCACATTTTTGTCATAATTATGACTTTTATCATTATTTCTTTTTATGTAATAATTAAAGGGGTCATGAACTGAGAAATCAAATATTCTTGACATAATCATACTATAATAATATCCTGTAAGTTTCAGAAATGAAAGCTTCCTTGTTAGTCCAAAAACAGTAACCAAGCTACAGTAACCAAGCTTTTTTTGTAACCAAGCCCAGCGAACGACTCATTGTGGAATTTGCCTATCAATGAGGTGAAAGACCGCCTCTGCAGAAGAAAATCAACGCCTACTTCATCATTGCAACTTTGGCCCCGCCCACTGGCGTGTTAGTGAGATGACGAGGACATAAGAGCAATACAAGATGGACTACAAATAACATTACCTTCCAAAGGATACTAATGCTAGGAATGTGCAAGTAGGGCTCGCTGCAGCCTGCAGTGGATATCCAACTCCGCCCACATCCAAGTGTGACGTCAGAAATCCCGCCCTGCAGCTAATTTCATTGGTTACAGTGACGGGTAGGTTTAGAGATCAGTGTTTGGTGTAAGCAATCAGTACTTAATTCGTTACAGTGACGGGTAGGTTTAGGGAAAAGAGTTTGGTGTAGGCAATCAGTACTTAATTCGTTACAGTGACGGTTAGGTTTAGGGAAAAGAGTTTGGTGTAGGCAATCAGTACTTAATTCGTTACAGTGATGGGTAGGTTTAGGGATCAGTGTTTGGTGTAAAGCAGTGGCGGTTCTAGACCACGGTAACTATGGGGGCCAGGCAGGGGCCACTTGTGCTTTTAGGGGGCACACGTTAACATTTATCTTAACCAGTAGAAAATTAGGTAGTTCACATAAAAATTCTATCTATTTACTCACCCCCATGTCGTTCCAAATAGGACTTTCTTATGTTGAACACAATATTAACTTATTTAGTTTATTAAACTGTTGTATAAGATCAGTAGGCTAGGCCTATCGCATTTGCACTCATGCTATTCTGGGTAGAAGAACTCGTTACTCATGTTATATTGCTTATACTGTAGTCCATATCATGATGTAAATGTGAGGGCGTTTTCACACTGGCAGTTTAGTTCGAATAATTGGTAAGGGGAACTGAATTCGAGACTGCCTGAAGGAGGTGGTCTGAGCTCGGTTGCGCAAATTGCGCTCGAGCTGTGCTGCGATTCATGGGAATGTGAAAGCAACAAGCTAATACGACTAGCGGGCCAGTGGCGGACCACTGGAGGCAAAGTTGGCGGCCCACCGGCGGCCCGCTGGCATTTTGCTCATCGTTTTCCTAGCGGACCACCGGCGGCAGCCACCACTTTTCCGACAGTGGTCCGCTACCAAGCCGCTGGTTTATAATAAATAACTGGCCACCCACGGACGATCCACGGGTCATATGATTCACAACTGGGTAATTATAGTTAGATCCAATATAATATTATTTTATGCAATAATGAATCAAAAACAAAGTAGGCCTACACAACTGCTAATAACCATTGTAGGCTATATGTATTTTTTTTGATAGAGGCAACACAAATGCGTAGCTAAACAAATGGAAATAAACAAAATAACTATAAACATTATGATAGCCTATTCAAAATATGTACTTTTGTTAATATATATATATATATATATCTATATATATATATATATATATATATATATATATATATATATATATATATATATATATATATATATATAAAAGGATACATAAGATTGTATTATATATTATAAGATTAAGACTCGGGTGCGCAAGAAAAGTAACCTGCGCATGCATTTTATCAGATGACGATGTATTTAGTTCAATACAACACATGTGTAAGGGATGATAGTGTTGATGATTTACCTTGGATACGAGCGAGAGGGAGCCTGCGGTGTATTCGCGGTGTAGAACGCGCTCTGACGCGGACCACAACAAACGTGCCCAGTGTAAAAACGCTCTGAGACTAAAACTCAGGGGCATTTCTGCCGCATATCTTGAATTTTATGGACATTCTAGAAGCACTGAAATGGTTTGGTTAAGACATTCTAACTAATACAGGTTTTGGAACAACACGAGGGTGAGTTAGGCCTAGGTGTTTTTATTTTCTTTTTGGGGGAACTAACCCTTTAATTTATTCCCAGATTATTGAAAGTCTTTTATTTGGCCATGTAGCTACTGTATCACTCTGTCTGCAGTCTCTACACGTGAAGTAAAATCATTTCAAGTTCATTTATTTATTTGAAAAGTAATGTATCTGTAATATGATCATGCATGCTCAATTTATAAAAGTAAAACTAAACCATTTATTTTACATGTTTTGTAGCCTACCTGCTCTCTGTTAGCAGACTCTTCGCAAAGTTAGCATAGGCATAAAAACAAACATCTAATACTCTATAAGCAACACTGGACAATTGGATAAAAAATATTATTTCTCGCTATATGTGAACAAGACTGAAATGACATCATTTTCTGTATCTTTTCTCGGGTATGCCTATCTCTGTCATATTCGCACATGAACGGTTCTTTCATTGCGTTGGTCATAATTTATCTTTGGCTGCATCTTCCTAATTCTGAATATGATCAAAGATTACATATGTGGACGTGTTCGGAGAAATTAGCCATTGAAAAAATATATTTAACCAGTAAATGAACGAAATGACTGAATGGAATTCAAAGTCGTCAAGTCAGTAAAATTAATCAGTAGCTATCACTGCTGCGTGTGGGTGAAGTTACACACAACACAACGTGTATAAAGAGATCTTATTTTATCTATAATCAAGTGCGTAGCAACCGCTATAGCCCGCGTTTTACAACTATTTGAGCGAATGCAGACTGAGTGACGAATCATTCATAAACAGACTACATGCGTCCCACAGCGCGCAGCCTCCTCATTGCTTCTCTGCATTGGTTATTGGTTATGACACAATAAAGTGCTCTTTTCATCACATACCGCCACAGCAAAAAACGCACATTGCAACCAGTTTCAGAAAATTGTTTGGTGCGATGTGATTCCAAATTTACGGGGGCCAGAGGGGGGGCCAAGCTTGTTGACACGGGGGCACCGGCCCCCCTGGCCACCCCCTTAGAACCGCCACTGGTGTAAAGGCAGTCTCTACTGTCATTGATATGACCAATAAAATCTTAAAAATCGGCTGCAGGGCGTCATTGGCCTGGCCTCTGACGTCACACTTGGATGTGGGCCGGGTTGGACATCCACCGCAGGCTGCAGCGAGCCCCTTCTCGGAATGTGGGGGGGGTTTTCAACAATGTGAATGTCTCAGTTGAGCATTATTTATTAGTATTCGGTACATTTCACTGTGGATTCTTTGGTAAATTAGTAAATAAATGCCACAACATGTAAGTAACCATGTTAATTCTAATGCCTGATCTGAGACCAGTGATTTCTGATATGTAATGATTCATGTACAGTCTATGTGTCAGTAAATCAAACCAGTGACTAAACGATCAACTTCACATTGTGTCTCTTAGTAGGATGAAAATATTCTGTTATTTAAGCTGTGATTAAATTATATATAGAAAGCGATCAAAGAACGCTCCCTTTGCAATCGCTGGAGCTGTCAATCAAACAGCACAAGTTTATCACTGACTGAGTACTGGATTCGCACCAAAACTCCCATCATAATCAACAAATCTCTTATTTACACTGTGTTTGAACTGTAAGTTATGATGAAATCATTCATTAGTGTGCAGAAATTGAGTTGCAATGACGAGATCACAGCATTCATGCGCTCAACATGTCTGTGATCGGGTACAATGCTCATCACTGCAACCTTTCATGCCACAATCTAAATATAATGCCATAGATCTGAATATAATACTATAATCAACACTTTTCATGATTAGTTAACCTTGAGAGCTGTAATAGTAAAAATATGCTAAAAGTTTTAAAAAGAGTTCATGTAATACTAGCTATTTCGAATGCAAAGACATCAGCCAATCACAGCATGGCGTTTACACTGAAGACACGCCCCTTCAAACAGAGCCTTCAGATCAGAGGCTAAAATCAGGGTAGCAAAAATGCCTTTTATTAAATTAAATTATGACAATTTTTTATGTAAAAAGCATACTTATATTATAAGTGCACCACAGGAAACATAAAACGATAAAACTAGTCTGACCACCAGCATCGAAATTCATGCCAGCTGATATTTTCAGTAAGGAAGTAAAGAATAGCAGCAGTTATGATAAAGATATATGACACCCTCATGTGAACTACAGGCAAATAAATAAACAAGCCACTCTGAAGGTGAGGGAACGTGTATACAAGGCACGAAGGGTAACCGTAAACCTACACTATATCAACTCCATCGCTCTGAGCAGGGCTGTAAACAGCTTCTACTGGAAGGCTCCATTAGGACTTGAGTGACAGGAAGTGATCTATGCAGATGGAGCGAACTGAACGTATCGACTGCGGCAGATGTGCTTAGAGTGACGAGACGTAAAGGCCAGACGTTGACAACGCTGATGTGTCCATACGCAGATTCACTGAAAGAGACTAATTAACCAGGGAGCACCAAGGGATTTGCATCTTTGCAGCTAGTATTGACGTAGCGGGATGACCACAGTAACAAGTAAAAGGACAAACATTGACCGTGAAGGACGTTTTCTGGCTTCTCCCGACTATCAGTACCGGAAATTGCCTTTTTGTGTATTAGATGCGCCTGTTTATTGTATATGTATCTATTTTCTGGAGATGGAAAATCAATGGATATGTGTTGCAAACAGAGATTGCAGTCCTCACCTTGCACCAGCAGGCGGGTTGTGTGTAGCGCCTCCCCCTGGTCACTGTGGGCACGGCAGCTGTAGGCCCCACGGTCCTCCCGCGTGATGGCCTGCACTGTCAGACTGCCGTCAGTCACCTACAGAAAGAGTACAAGCACAAAACATGGGTTAAAAAGTTAAAAACACAAAATGTTTAAAGGGGTACTTCAGCGCTGGGAAGATGAATGTGTATTTAAACTGCCTGGGTCATTTATGTAGTAGAAATGTAAAATAATTTTTGAATTTGGTGTACATTTCCTGTAAATTTCTGTCCAAATGTCACTTCCATCACAAAACGGTCACCAAATATGGAACCTTGAGACTCAGATCTTTCCAACGATATGTGATTTGTCAAGATTAGAAAAGATTTTGATTGTAATGTAGTTAAAATAAATGTTGTAATATGAAACATGACACCGCCCACTAGGGGAGGAATTGAAAGTACCGTTTCCATGGTAACGCAACGTCCAATTTCAAAGCGGTTTTCACAGGATGAATTTTGAGTTCGCAAGCTTTCGAAAGATACCTAATTTATGAAAATTACTCAAATATATGATACGAAAAAAGGCGGTCAAAAAAAGAGTGCCAGGTGTCCCGCCAGCGGGACGGTGACAGTTAAGATTAATATAATAAATATAATTAATATAATATAATATAATAATATACATTTTAGTATATTTAATAGTATTGAATTAACTTTTTTACATTTTAACTATTAACATTTTGTGCTTTCTAAAGACCAGTTGAACTATTTTGTAACAGTGAAAAAAATAATAAATATAAAAAAAACTAACCAAATGACATGTATTACATTTATTTCTGCATATATTTATTTATTTCTACTAATAAGCATTGCTATAAAATTGTTCAAACTTGTAAATAAAACTGTATGAAATAACTTCAATTGATATTTTAAATTGAATTTTTAAATAATATTCAAATCTGACTATATAACCCGAATTGCATTCGATGTTGCATTTTCAAAAGCATATTTCAAACAACACAAAGTGTAAAAAGAGATGATGCATTGTTTTGCTTGTGCACTTTGAAACAACCCAATCAAAATAGATCAGTTTTCACATCTGAGCCTGAAAGTGCAGTTGCGTCTTCCCGAACAGCACACGGGTGACATGAATTATTGCGTAGGTTCCTGACAGGACGTTTTAGAAGAGGAGTGGGTCGAGTCTTATTCCCTGCACGTCAATTGCTTTAGCCAGAGGAGACTGGCCTTATTGTTCCTCCCACACAATATCCCAAGGTGTGTCAAGTCCTGCTGGACGGTTGACACAATCCTCCCGGCCTGTTTCATCACCATCCTGTCGCTGACAGACACATCACACTGATGACCCAGGCGGGAGGAGGTAATAAACTCTCTCAAACACTGTGTGTGTGCAGAGAGATCTAATTTAAACACACTGCTGTGGAGGAGGGCAGGGTGAGAAACCGGCTCGGTGCATTGAAACGAGACATCTGTGCCTCTTGCTGTTTAGTGTGTGTATTCCTTCATCACATTCCTCCATTTCTCTAACTTCTAGCCATGGAAGCAGGGAAAAGAACGGAGGACCACCGGCCTCCTCACCACTGTTCTTAAAGGTGAGGTCACGACACACTGCTTTTGAGTAAATGTCTGGGACTGTGGCTGGTTAGCACTGGGAACGCCTTTTAAAAGTAAGAGCCAAGAAGCTGAAGCAGAGTGCTTTCTCCTCACAGAAGAAATAATTAAATATAGATTTGATACAATCTAATTGCAGCCGAATCGAGATTAATCACAGCGTATGGGGCAATTTACTAAATGTGACGTGGAGTTGCTTAGGCTGCTGCCAGCATTTACTTTCACTGACATAAAAGTCAAGTGGGATTGTTTGCGGCATATACAGCTCTTTCCTCAGAGTCCAAATACTGTGGTTATGTTGGACTGGAAAACATATGTGACACTGGACCACAAAACCAGTCACAAGTCTCACGGGTATATTTGTGCCAATAGCCAACAATACATTGTATGGGTCAAAATGATCGATTTTTCTTTTATGCCAAACATCATTAGGATATTAAGTAAAGATCATGTTCCATGAAGATATTTTGTAAATGTCCTACCGTAAATATAACAAAAATGTATTAGTAGTAGTAATATGCATTGCTAAGGACTTTATTTGGACAACTCTAAAGGCGATTTTCTCAATATTTCGATAGTTTTCAGATTTTCATAGTTCATAGTTGTATATCGACCAAATATTGTCCTATCCTAACAAACCATACATCAATGGAAAGCTTATTTATTCAGCTTCCAGGTTAAAAAATTGACCCTTATGATTGGTTTTGTGGTCCAGGGTGACATATCTTAGGTTTTATAACACCTAACCATTTTTTCTTATCAATTATAATATTTTTTTTTGTCATTCAAATAAAAAATAAATACAAAAAGTAGCTGTTTTTTTTATATTTCGTTTTAGAACGCAAAGACATTCCGATTCATAATCATTTGAATATATTGTTATTTAAACAATAATTGTAATATTAATAATATTTATAATAATAATACAATTATTTATTATGCTATTTATATGTATATACTGTATGTTACATCATGCATCTGATTAATAATCATTTTAATAACATTTTAATTAAAACAATCATAAATTATAAAGTATTATATGTAACATGCATATTATATATGTGTGTGTGTGTGTAATATAATATTTTTATTTGTATATATAATTTAAAAAAAACATATCAATAATATTTTAATTAAATAATTCATACTGCTAAAGACATGATAAAGTCTTTAAAAGTAATTTAATAATAATAAATTAGAATTTTACGTAATAGTTCAATTTAATAATTAATAAATAGATACAAATATTCTGCAGGCATACCACTGTGTTTGATTGATATTTTGTTATATAATGCAAATGTGGGAGTTCACGCCTCACCCACCAAACAGCTTATAAGACATCACAAACGTGACCTTTTGGGAATACGCTCCAATGCCGTGGAGCGAAGCCACGGGGTGGGCGAGTAACCTTGCTAAGAGCGGTCACGAAAGAAAAACAGCAGCCAGCCATCACTTCCTGTTCATCAGTCGCCGGTGAGTAAGAGTGGCAGGCAGAATACGGCAAATGGCATTCAAACACTCCTCGTGTAAATGCTAGCTGTGACCAAAAGCACGCTGGGAAATGCGGAACAAGACGAACGCGGCTAACAAAGGCGGTGCAGGTGGCTACAGTCTGGAACAGATGAAAGTGAACATTCAGATGTAAGACAGAAGCGGCTATACTGTCTCTCTTGTCTTTTATTTGTCTGTTTCCTCAGGGATATCTCCTCTGATGTGCTGAGAGGCAATGCCTACTGGAGCCAGACTGACTGCCTGTTCTGTCAAATCCCGCGCCGCCTCCTCCCTTGCAGCCTGCATGCAGTGTAAGTTGGAAACACGCTTGTCAGTTTTTCTCCATTCCCACTGCAGGCGTGTGCTCTTCAACTGTCAGACCCCCGACGTGGGCCCCGACTGACAGAGCCTTTTCTTACAAATAGCTTGTGATGATTCACGCTTCCATTTCAAAAAGAAAAATGAGACCGTACAATTCACTGCAGACCAAATTAATGGCTAGACTAAATTCACACTGGCTATGTTTGGAGACAATTTTCTACTTTATCGAGCCAGCAGCTAACCAAAATTAAATGCTACATCATCTGAAACTGTATATATAAAACAATATAATATAATATAATATAATTGGTGCTGGGCAGTCGATTAATTGCTAAATAAAAGTTTGTGTTTACATATGTGTGTGTAATGTGTATAATTATTGTGTATATATAGATACACACACATGCATGTATATATTTAAGAAAAATATGTTGTATTTATATATTAAATATTTATATATAATATCAATTATATAAATATATTTACAGTATATACATGCAAATATTCCTTAAATATATACATGAAGGAGTGTGTATTTATATATCCATAATAATTATACACAGTACACACACATATATCATGTAAACACAAACTTTTATTTTGGATGCGATTAATTACTATTAATCGATTGCCCAGCACTAAATATAATATAATATAATATAATATAATATAATTTATTTAAAAATAATTTAACGCAAATAAATGAAGCTGCGCCATTAACGTAATTTTCGTCACGCCTGTAACTCTGGTAAGAGGAAATTTCCATTCTAACTCTTGAACCCAAGTTTTCAGTGATCCAGGAATCGAAATCATTCAAACAAACAGTCCAAAACAGCGCTAATGTAAAGAAGACCAGGCTGATTACATCAGACATATCAGAGAGAATAGTGACTCACATTGCGTTTTAAGTGAATTATTCATTCCAGTGTGTGCTTTGCTTTAAAACACAAGCTCTGTCGTATTCTGCGATTGTTTCTGAAGAGCGCAATTTTGGTGTCGTACAGTAAGCGCGTGAGAGTCTGTTATATTGATGCACAAAGAACAAACCGTGTATGTGTACGCTCTCGATCACTGATCGCACGCTGCATTCATGTACAGACACATTTCAGTACATTTGCGTTGTTTCCACACACACTCGGGAAGGATAATGTTTGATTTGTCATGTGTACATTGTTGTGATTAGTAATCGTAGGTTTATGCAGTCAAAAAGTTTTTGGCGTATCCATGTGGTCCTGTTCGGTATCACAGCTTGACTCGTCTAAAATTAAAACAATCTTGTTGTTGTTGCTCTGTACACACACTATACACTGTGAATTCTGTAATGTTTTTTTTCATGGGTGCTTAGGTGTGTATAAACTTATTATATAATATAATTATATGGACTCCTTATATTTGGTGTCCTTTTGGAGTCTTCAAGGATCCTTGAATCGTGGAGAAAATACAGTTTTCTGATTGTTTACTTTGCTGGATATAGCAAATGATGACAAAATGAATGTGTGTAATGAGATAAATGGCGAATGCTTAATTTTACGATAAGCGTGCAATTAATCGCGATTAATCACACAACAAGAGTGCGATTAATCGCAATTAAAAATGTTCAAGGAGTGACAGCCCTAATTATAATATAATATAATCAAACAGAACACAGTTACCATGTATTTCTTGTTGCTGGTCAGCTGATCCCCCTCTCTCAGCCAGGTGACCACCGGCTTGGGGTTTCCAAAGGCAGTGCAGGTCAGAGTAATGCTGCCACCCTCCCTCGCCTCCACGTACTGCGGTGGCGTGTCCGCGAACGTAGGGGGCGCTGGGAGAGAAACAAAGGACAAGTTGAGTACAGATTATTTTATATTTAATACTCTCACATGTTCAGGACCCCATAGTGAATGTGTAAGGCTCTTTGTTGAGTTCTGCATCCACAGAGAACAACCACTAGCTACCAGTATCATCCAGATCGTCATCCTCAATGCAATCTGCACACATTTTTACACCAATTGTGGGCTGAGCTGAGATGATTGCAGTGTTGGTAGTAGGCTACTAAAAGTATAATGAAAGTAAACTTAACAGGAGTTGTATGCCCCATCAAAAATCTCATACAGAGATATAAATAAAAAAATCTAGAGCATGATTACACAAGTTGGTTTGCCAGGTAAAAATACGTGCAAAAAGTCATAGTTAACTGTGTCTGACATAAAAACTACCGTACTCTAGTCATATTCCCATGAAATGATAAATAACACAAAAAAATTCTGTTATGTTTTATTCATTTCGTTTTAGTAAATACAAATGTGACCACTTTGGTTTTCCTGCAGAGTCGGGATACTTTTAAGTTGTTGCCTTGGGTAAATTGTTTTCTGCAGGTTGATTTCCACCCCGTAGGTACAATTTCGGCACTCCACCACCCCCAAAACACCCCCTAGACGTACAAATTCAGTGGAGAATTCGGCCACCCGAGAAAATCACTATTTTTGGGCTACTTTTGACTGGTCATTGGGCTACTTTTGTTGCACAGACTTGGCAACCCTGGCGAGCACTGCCTCGACTGCAAAAAAACGCTACTTCAAGTGAAAGCAGCAGCTGCGCGCCGATTCCACCGCTTTCTGCGTCCCGTATGAAAGGGCCTTAAGTGATTGCTGGTTGTTTACTCACCCAAACCCAAGTCTCTATTATGTGATTCAGGACCCTTTTTCAATGAAAGTCTATGGGGTTGAATCGTTGTTTTGCCACCAATCTATAGGCGGAGCGTGTGTAAGGCCACGGGTCAAAAATGAATGGGGGCTTGAGCCAAAAATGCACCTGCACATTTAAACTGAATCTAGTAATAAAGAGAATATGAAATTACAAGTGTCGATCTGCTCTTGTTGCATCATACTTTTTACGTATTTTACAGCATTGCCAACTATAACCAATCGCACGCGACTCTGTTGAGCTTATGAATGCAGGCGCTCAGATTTGTCATCACTGAAACCCAGGAGTTTTGTTCAGTGCGTGAGTGTGCACTTTCGCGAATAGTCTCATCAAAAACTGATAAACATAAACAGATTTGGGGATTGTGCTCTTGAGAGCGCCAAAACTAATATAAATCAGTTTCTATTTACAACATATTTTTGCAGTGTTGAGCAATGTAGCCAATCACACACATATCTGATGATTTCCTGAACGCAATGGCCAATCAGACGTGTTTTAGTTAGAATCCCCTCACCACGCAAAATATATGTTTAGCTGTATTAGTTAAGGCAAAGTTTAGGCTATATTTATTATTGGCTGCCATGCAAAATCACGCATACAGTATGCTTGCCTGTTTGTGAGCATAACCACTTTAATAACAAGAGCGTTTATGCTGGGATGTACAAGTTGTTGATAGGCAACATGTAACTATTTCATCACATTCTATTTAAATGTGTTTTTAAGAAGGAATCGCATTCGCATCTAGCCTTAGTTCACTTGGTTCACCATCCGCCCGCCTATGCACCAATCATAACATCTGATCACAGTGAATGTGTAGAACATTTCAGCATAATTGTGCATAATCACACCTATCTATCAAGTTGTAATACAGGTATAAACAATCTCTAGGAATATGTATTGTGCACTTGCAGCAATGAAATCTTAACTTCCTCTGCATGTGGGTCACTGTTAGTCTATAGCAGTTTTGCTTTCAACAGCGCAAACACCTGGTGAAAAACAAACAAAGCAAGCAATTAATGCCTCTGAACATCTGTCCATCTGTGCCTACCATGAGCTTTTTCATGCACGCTCCAATCTGTTGCAGGCTAAACACTAGGGAGAGGAATTTATAGCCCAAAACATCTTGCTCATCAAATCTCTAAAAATATGTATACATTTTCCCTAGGGCTGCATCACAGTGGTTCAGGCACGTGCAGAGGGGGGGGGGGCTTTGGGTGCTCGAGCCCCTGCCCTTTCTCAAAATGAATCAAAAGTGCCCCTCTCAGACAAATATCAATGATAATATCGTGGTCAATAAAACTAAATAAATGTGATTATTATAACATGACAATGCATACCATAGTAACGAACGGCACAAAAGTCGGACAATTTCTGTTGAGGCGTTGCCATAATGCGTTGCTATGAGTTGCGTGCGTTTTGATTGACAGCTGATTTTCCACTGTTCGGAAACGGCTCTCGAGCCAAATATGGTCCTTTCAGAGAGTGTGTGGCATCACGGGAAAAAAGTAAACCAATATTTTTTTTTTCATCCATAATCAGAGCTAATGTGTTGATTTAATTACAAAGCTATATATTAGCTATATATTTTAAAGTATTACACAATTCACCAATGCCCGTTTGTCATGTATATACACCAACCAATCGTGATCTGGCAAAGCAAGTTCAAATTCCATTGGGCGATGTGAAGCGGTAATTTTCTGTCCTTATTCATAAATCGGTTGAAAATTACATGGACAGACGAACTAACATTTGTGGAACGATTTCCTGCGGTTTGTCTCATTTTATAAATTGCATCACTGACAAAATGGATTTTAACTGACAACAAACAAATACCTGCACAAAACCACAGCAGCAAAAGTCGCATTAATGGTAAGTAGTGTTAAATTCACTTGTATTTATGTAGCCTATATTGATACACCGTTTACTATTTCATGAAACTATCAAAGTTAACAAAACCCAAGTGCCACCGGCACCTACAGGCCTATTGTGAAGTGTAGACTGGCGAAATGGTTACGTGAAAGGACTTTATTATACTATTTTTGAATATTATGCAGCATTATGAAATAAGTCTCTTATGTTCATCAAGCCTGCATTTATTTGATAAAAAAACAGCAATATTGCGAAATATATTAAAATAATGGTTTTCTATTTTAAAATAATTTAAAATATAATTTATTCCTGTGATCAGAGCTGGATTTTCAGCATCATTACTCCACTCTTCGGTGTCACATGATCATTCAGAAATCATTCTAATATGAGGATTTAATGTCAATGATGGACACTGTGATACTCTTTTCAAGATTCTTTGATTAATAAAAATTTAAAAAGAACACAATGTAATAAAATTTCACAATATTAGGCTAATGTTTTTTCTGTATTTTTGATTAAATAAATGCAGGCTTGATGAGCATAAGGATATATACATGCAATATGTAAATATAAATATATATATAGTTCAAAAACCCTTTATGATGACCAAAAAAAAGAGGACCGTGACGTCGCCCGGTACGGCGCAGCCGGGGCCCCACCCTGGAGCCAGGCCTGGGGTTGGGGCTCGTATGCGAGCGCCTGGTGGCCGGGCCTTCCCCCACGGGGTCCGGCCGGGCTCAGCCCAAACGAGCGACGTGGGGACACCTTCCCGTGGGCCCACCACCCACAGGAGGGACCGTAAGGGGCCGGTGCAGAGAAGATCGGGCAGCAGTCGAAGGCAGGAGCCTAGACGACCCGATCCCTGGACACGGAAACTGGCTCTTGGGACATGGAATGTCACCTCACTGGCGGGGAAGGAGCCTGAGATTGTGCGTGAGGTTGAGAGGTTCCGACTAGAGATAGTCGGAATCACCTCTACGCACGGCTTGGGCTCTGGAACCACACTCCTCGAGAGAGGATGGACTCTTCACCACTCCGGAGTTGCCCATGGTGAGAGGCGGCGGGCTGGTGTGGGTTTGCTTATAGCCCCCCAGCTCTGCCGCCATGTGTTGGAGTTCACCCCGGTGAACGAGAGGGTCGTTTCCCTGCGGCTTCGGCTCAGGGATAGGTCTCTCACTGTTGTTTGTGCCTACGGGCCGAACGGCAGTGCAGAGTACCCGGCCTTCTTGGTGTCCCTGGGAGGGGTGCTGGAAAGTGCTCCAACTGGGGACTCCGTCGTTCTACTGGGGGACTTCAACGCCCACGTGGGCAATGACAGTGACACCTGGAGGGGCGTGATTGGGAGGAACGGCCCCCCTGATCTGAACCCGAGTGGTGTTCAGTTATTGGACTTCTGTGCTAGTTACGGTTTGTCCATAACGAACACCATGTTCAGGCATAAGAGTGTCCATCAGTGCACATGGCACCAGGACACTCTAGGTCGTAGGTCAATGATCGACTTTGTGGTCGTTTCATCTGACCTGCGGCCGTATGTCTTGGACACTCGGGTGAAGAGAGGGGCGGAGCTGTCAACTGATCACCACCTGGTGGTGAGTTGGATCCGAGTCACCAGTTCGGTGAGGCCATGGAAAAGGACCATCGGCTGGCCTCGAAGAGATTCTGGCAAACCGTCCGGCGCCTCAGGAGGGGGAAGCAGTGCCCTACCAACGCTGTTTACAGTGGCGATGGGCGGCTGTTGACCTCAACTGGGGATGTCGTCGGACGGTGGAAGGAATACTTCGAGGATCTCCTCAATCCCGCCATCACGCCTTCCATTGAGGAAGCAGAGGCTGGGGGCTCAGAGGAGGACTCGTCCATCACCCAAGCTGAAGTCACCGAGGTGGTCAAGAAACTCCTCGGTGGCAAGGCACCGGGGGTGGATGAGATCCGCCCTGAGTACCTCAAGTCTCTGGATGTTGTGGGGCTGTCTTGGCTGACACGCCTCTGCAGCATCGCGTGGCGGTCGGGGACAGTGCCTCTGGGATGGCAGACCGGGGTGGTGGTCCCTCTTTTTAAGAAGGGGGACCGGAGGGTGTGTTCCAACTACAGGGGGATCACACTTCTCAGCCTCCCCGGGAAAGTCTATGCCAGGGTACTGGAGAGGAGAATACGGCCGATAGTAGAACCTCGGATTCAGGAGGAACAGTGTGGTTTTCGTCCCGGTCGTGGAACACTGGACCAGCTCTATACCCTCTACAGGGTGCTGGAGGGTTCATGGGAGTTTGCCCAACCAGTCCACATGTGTTTTGTGGATTTGGAGAAGGCATTCGACTGTGTCCCTCGCGGCATCCTGTGGAGGGTGCTCGGGGAGTATGGGGTCCGGGGTCCTTTGCTTAGGGCTGTCCGGTCCCTGTACGACCAAAGCAGGAGTTTGGTCCGCATTGCCGGCAGTAAGTCAGACTTGTTCCCGGTGCATGTTGGACTCCGGCAGGGCTGCCCTTTGTCGCCGGTTCTGTTCATAATTTTTATGGACAGAATTTCTAGGCGCAGCCAGGGGCCGGAGGGTGTCAGGTTTGGGGACCACGCGGTTTCGTCTCTGCTCTTTGCGGATGACGTTGTCGTGTTGGCCCCTTCTAACCAGGACCTTCAGCATGCACTGGGACGGTTTGCAGCCGAGTGTGAAGCAGCTGGGATGAGGATCAGCACCTCCAAATCCGAGGCCATGGTCCTCAGTCGGAAAAGGGTGGTTTGCCCTCTTCAGGTTGGTGGAGAGTTCCTGTCTCAAGTGGAGGAGTTCAAGTATCTAGGGGTCTTGTTCACGAGTGAGGGGAGGATGGAACGGGAGATTGACAGACGGATCGGTGCAGCTTCTGCAGTAATGCGGTCGATGTACCGGTCTGTTGTGGTGAAGAAAGAGCTAAGCCGTAAGGCGAAGCTCTCGATTTACCGGTCAATCTACGTTCCTACTCTCACCTATGGTCATGAGCTTTGGGTCATGACCGAAAGGACAAGATCCCGGATACAGGCGGCCGAAATGAGTTTTCTCCGCAGGGTGGCTGGGCGCTCCCTTAGAGATAGGGTGAGGAGCTCAGTCACTCGGGAGGAACTCGGAGTAGAGCCGCTGCTCCTCCACATCGAGAGGGGTCAGCTGAGGTGGCTCGGGCATCTGTTCCGGATGCCTCCTGAACGCCTTCCCGGGAAGGTGTTTCGGGCATGTCCAACCGGGAGGAGGCCCCGGGGAAGACCTAGGACACGCTGGAGGGACTATGTCTTCCGGCTGGCCTGGGAACGCCTCGGTATACCCCCGGAAGAGCTAGAGGAAGTGTCTAGGGAGAGGGAAGTCTGGGCATCTCTGCTTAGACTGCTGCCCCCGCAACCCGGCCCTGGATAAAGCGGAAGAAGATGGATATATATATATATATATATAATGTGTGTATATATATATATATATATATATATATATATATATATATATATATATATATATATATAATGTGTGTATATATATATATATATATATATATATATATATATATATATATATATATATATATATATATATATATATATATATATATATATATATATATATATATATATATATTGCCCCGTTTTTACATTTGAGCCCCTGCCCCTGACGAACTCTCTGCACGGCCCTGCAGTGGTTGACTAATCCAGCACGAAACTAGTACATTTTTGACATTGACTAGTTTATCTAGATTTTTTTTTGCAACCCTTCATAGTTTTGATATTTTTAGCAGCAGTGCTAATTAATGTGCTGACAGCATATCAAGCCGTTTTCACAGTAAACTTCTCATTGCAATTTAATTTAAAGCTTTGACTGGATCTCATTGTTTTTGAGTTTGCAGCATTCTGTTCCATTCCAACACACTCTAGATGTTTTTGAACTTGTCTAATGTGAACGCATCCTAAAAAATGTGTTATCTAGCGTCTCGTTTAGGCAATCCTGCGTCATTTTGCATATCCCTGACATTGACCAAAAGATTCTTTCTTCCTTGTTACCATTTCCATCTCTGTGTCTCTCTTAGGAATACTCTTTGATAAACACTTGAAGGCACTTTAAGAGACAAACAAACTCCATCACACACACCTGCCCTACTTTCTGGACTTGTCTCTCTGTGTTTTTGGGAAATCTTGGGCTCACACTGTGAATGACAAACAGAAGACATATTTCAGAAGGCACTTCTCTGAAGGTCTTTCCACACGAACAGATGGTCTGGACAGAGCTCACTGACTAGACAACCAACACTTCAACTTTTCTCTTTCTCTCACTCCAGACTTCTGACAAACAAACAAGCTTAGCTTTCAAGTACTGATTGAGGTCTAATTAATAATACCTAAATAAATTATTGGAGAAGACAGATTTCATATACTGAGCTATACTAAGCTAAACTAATTTGCTTTTGTAAATGAACCCTGACAAAAATCTTCAATGAGCCTTCAATGAAAATGCGGCTTATTTGAGGACACTGATGTAGATCTCCAGCAGTGAGGTTAAATGTTTTATTTTATAATGCATTACACATTACTGTAAAAACATTCTGTGAAATTTAGGGTAAAAAAAAAGCCAGAAATTTACCAAAAAAAATATGGTAGAAACATTGTTGATTTTAAGAATTTAACTTAAATTTAAAGTTAAAAAAAAAAACATATTTCATTAACTGATATTATGTTAATATATCATCCTATTGAAGTACTAATATCTGTGGGGGTTTTTTACCATTGTAATACACAATCAGGTGGTGATGAGAAAGAACTTCCATCTTTTTGGTGAATTATTCCTTGCTTAGGGGGATAGTTCACTCAAAAATGGAAATTACCTCATGATTTACTCACCCTCAAGCCATCCTACGTGTATATGACTTTCTTCTTTCAGACGAATACAATCAGAGTTATATAATATCATTGCTCTTCCAAGCTTTATAATGGCAGTGAATGGGGGGTCGAGATTTTGAAGCCAAAAAAAGTGCATCCATCCATCCTAAAAGTAATCCATATGACTCCAGGGGGTTAATAAAGGCCTTCTGAAGCAAAGCGATGGATTTTGGTAAGAAAAATTAATAACTAGCTTCCGGCAGATGGCCGTACACATTGATTCAAATAGAGTGACCCCTGACCTGACCTAGAGGATAGAGCAAAACAAAATACACTGGTCATAAATTAAAAGTCTAAAATGAGATTTTTTAAAGAGAAATGTTGGAAGAATTTCAGTATTAGAGAAGAGGAGCTTGAGTTTGTTGCCCAGCTCTATGCTTACACTACTCCTTCATCCTACGTCATACATCGCACCAGGGGTTACTCTTTTGGCGTAAGTCGACTTGCGTAGTCCGTCTGCCGAAAGCTAGTTAATTTAGTTAATAATTTTTTCTTACCCATCGCTTTGCTTCAGAAGGCCTTTATTAACCCCCTGGAGTCGTATGAATTACTTTTATGATGGATGGATGCACTTTTTTGGACTGCCAAACTGCAATCTTTAGGCTACCCACTCAGATCTTAAACCGCTAGGCTTCATCATTGTGGTTTAGATTGGCACTTAGTATCAGAAGCTAATGATCTGTGCCCGCTATGGGGCTGGGCATGATGCACTGAGAGAGACAAGTGTGACGGCCGCACTGATGAAGGGGGACTGTGTGATGACCTGAGCGTCTCCACAGAGCCACTACTGTTCTCCAAGCGGGTACATCTGCCCGGCTGACACCTGCTGGGTACACGCGGCCAGCCGGCCACCCTCTCACCCGTCCTGGCAGGAAGAACAGCCACTGTCCACACAGGATCCATACACAAGTGGATGCTAATATCGCCGGCTACAGGAAACCAGTGCTGTCAGGCTTTTCTGCCCTTGTGAGGCCAGACAGCACCTGCCCCAACAAAGACGCTTTTGGACAAGATGGGCAGTCGGAATACCAATGAACACCAGTGTTTCTTACAAAACTTTTAAGATGAGCTTACGCAGTCAATGAGCATGTTCATATCTGTGATGCAACTAGTTACTGATCATTGAATGGTAAGCATTGATCATACTATGCTGTCCTTTCCATAAGAATAATAATAATGTGCAAAGTGACGGCAGTGGCTGATACAACAAATAAATAAATAAAAAGTACTTTGTGCTAGAATGTGCAAAACAAAACAACATTTTCAAAACATTACTAGACTGCACAAAACAAAACTAGACTGTCCAAAACTAAATTATATTGGGCAAAGCAAAATTAGAGTGTGCAAAACAACCCTTACAACGTGTGCTATTAGTATACTTCTTTTAAACTAAAAATAAGAATGTATTTTTTATGTACTTCTCAGAAATATTCTTAAAATTACACTTAACTATACTTGACTTATACTAACAGAAAGTCTAAATATATTTGGCCTATTCTTGTACTTTGGCCTATATAGCCTTTATTTTAAATTAAAAATGTATACTTAGAAGTATAATTAAGTGTTCTAAGTATACTTGGCTTGTAGTTGTGTTTACTCTTTTGATTGAGTAGCCTAGTAAATATTTTTTTCACTTAATTTTACATTGTCTTATAAACTCGCATTGTTCGAAAATATTGATTTATAAAAAAGAAAAAGAAAGAAATGTATAATTCTGAGTATCTGATTTTTTGTGTGGGCTAGTCCACTGGTAGTGTACATAGGAATTTACTTCAAACTTACGCATCTTCTGACATAGTATAAAATCTACGGATCAAAACACAAGAAAAGAAGAAGCAGAAACAAGCGATATGCTGTGTCCCAATTCACATGCTATCCGTCCTAAATAGTATTCGAAATTAAAATTACTGCGTTATAAATTGTAGTATGTTGAAATGAGTATTCCAAAGATACCCGGATGGTCTACTTTTTCCGGGTTAGAATCTGAAGTGCAGATCAGTGCACACTCTAAAGGCCAAAGTATACCTCACTTTTTACGTGTACACGGGGGTCAGCATACAGTGCGCGTGACCCAAATTTGTCATCAGAAAAGTACTCATTTACTGTACATGCCGGATTTTTGTAACCGCACGTAGCGCACATGCACATTTAATTTTTTGGCAGTATTTACATGGGTTGTAACGCGTGGCGAGAGATTGCTCAAAACTCACGTACGTGTAAAAAAACTATGTATACTTTGGGCTTAATGGCTAATATTGGCCACAACCTATTGCGCATTAGAGGAGGATTTGATTAGAACTACAAACACAGATAAAAAGTGTTAAAAAAAACGACATGGTGGATGTGCAAGTCTGCGTGTTAAGTAGAGGTTTACAGGGGTTTGAGTGTTTAATAATCAGTATATAACCTGACAAAATTATATTTATTCAATGTTATCCAGATTATATTTCATCTGTAACAGCATAGTGAACTTTTGTAATGATAATTTTTAAAAGCATCATTATATTCAAATTGCAAACACATGAGGAGAGTTAAAGAAATAAAAGTTAAAAAAATAAAGGGTTAGTTGAGTTCACCCAAAAATGAAAATTAGCCCATAATTTACACACCCTCAAGTCATCCTATGTGTTTATGACATTCTTCTTTCAGACGAATAAAATCAAAGTTATATTAAAAATGTCCTGGCTCTTCCGAGCTTTATAACAGGAGTTGAATTGTTGTTTTGTTTTTGAAGTCCATAAAAGTGTATCTATCCATCATAAAACTGCTCCACATGCCTCGGGGGGTCAATAAAGGCCTTCTGAAGCGAAGCAATATGCGTTTGTGTGAGAAAAATATCCATAAAGTAAAATATCTCGCTTCCGTCAGATCAGGATAAAAACGTAACTGTTGTGCAATGTCGTCAGACATAGCGTAAGCATTTTGAACTTGTTCCGTAAGTTGAATACGGAAGGCGATCTGGTGGAAGCTAGATCATTTACTTGTTTGTTGTTAACATTTACTAATTTTTTTTTTAAATATGGATATTATTAATTATTAAAATTGTTTTAGAGTTATTTACTTATTACGTCCCACTGAAAACTTTGAAGTATCCACATAATAAATGCACATAAAGCATTTCATCTCAAACTAACCAAGTCAGCTAATGGACTACTCCTGAGAGGCATGACAATGCATATTAAAAGTCATAAAATGGTTACATCTCATATGAACCTCACGCCAAAATCTACTGGGAGGAGCAATAATATCTGCCTCCTATCATTTTCATTTCAGTCAAAGACTCAGCCATGGCTGCAGGTCAATCACACATCCGCAATCAAAGCAAATGTAGTGAATTTCAAGCAGGCATTATGTCCTTTAGATTCAAAGCTGCATTGCTTGCAAATCCAACCATGAGCCATTTAGCCAAAAGGCTATTATACGCGCCTTATTGTAAAATGCCCTGACGACAAATAAAACCCACACACCATCTACACGCCGCAATCACTGATATTGACATTTCGGAAGGTAGGGCCAGGAGTGTGTGTGCGTGTGAGTGGACGTGACTGAGTGAACCGGCGAACTGACCATGAATGCAAACGAGGGAGGGCATGAATGGCCGCTGCGGCAGTAGAGAGGAAATAGGAAGCCATGAAATAAACCATCACAGATGTTCGCAGTAGCGCCGCCCGCCACAGCTGCACAGGTGACATTTCTCCGGCTGAAAAAAGATGAGGCAGACACTGAACTCATTCACCCAGGGCCAAAAACACACACATACACAAACACGCAGGCCGCGTGCAATAATACACCCTTCACTTGCGCCTCTCGCTCGCTTTCTCTCCCGCCGCAGCTCTGAAATGGAGAAACGGCTACTGTGCACTTTCCAAATAGTCCCAGTGATTTCTGCAAGCGAACGGCTGTGGACTTTTAACATGGACGCGGGGTGCTGCAGACAGATACCCTTGCTGGTGTCATTGCTTGAGGTCTGGAATATGCATGAGTCTCAACTCACAAGCATATGTTAAATATACAAATAGCCTGCACTTACAGAGAACTGACAGCGCTAATTATACCGTTCCTGTGGATGACACCTCGATGTCTGACAGCAGACAAATAAATATCAGGTTCTGCATCATTTCGTAATGAATAATCAAGAGAGACAAATAAGCAAAAGTGTATGACTGCAGCAAACATCCCTAGTGAAAAACAAACTATACCAAAATGTATTTGAAATACATTTATTTCATACCAAGTATACAAATCCATTAACATATTTACTGACATATTGCTTGAGACTTATCCTGATATAGATATTATAATCAAACTTTGTTTGGAGTAGCCTACTTCTTTATTGCACAATGCACATTTATTAAAATAAAGCCTAAAATGTGTTTTAATTAGTGCTGTCAATTGATTAACAAAACTAATTAATCAAAAAAATTCTGTAATTAATTCAATATAAAATCAATTATTTTTTAAATTTTTACATTGTAATAATTTCATAGTCACTCTCCAAATGAATGTAACATTAATAATAGATATTCAACATTACTGTGTAATTGAAAGCTATATAAATTCCAACAGTAGGCTTTAAAAAATTACTTTGTATTTAAGTGAACTTAAAACAATCTTCACATAAACCCCTTATAATAAATATTAACCAGGAAATATACATACATTGAATAAAGTTATCAAACACCTGCATAAGTTATAAATGAAATATAGATGAATCCTTATTAAAGATGTGTTCTCTGTTTCCTTTGTTCTTTGATTTAACATTAATGACAGACATCACGGTTTATTAGGCTGCTGTCACTTTAAGATCTGCTGCTGCTGAACTTACACACATATCTCAATTTCTCACAAGTCTTTAAGTTCATTTAAGACATTATTTAACTAATTTAAGACTGCTCTTATAAGAATACCCAAAATTTTTTTAATTTTGGCATAATTCTGTGTGTTATTGTTTGTTCAAGAGCAAAAGAGAAATCGATACTGGTGCGTGTCTTTCTGTGCGTGTGTGTGTCACATAGACAGGACATTCACAGACAGCGCATTCTCTTTTGTCTTGTCACACTTGAATGGTTTAAAAGCATTTGCATGAATTAGAGCTTGATCATATAATGTAACGCTAGCCAAAGGATGACAGAAAAAACAGATTTTGCATTAATTGCGTAAAATATTTTGAACGCGTTAAACAGTAATTAACACACTGTTAACACGTTAATTTTGACGTTAGTATTCTTTCAATAGTTCCATTTTAGCACAATCAAATATACTAAAATATATCTTTAGTTGGACCTCAGCACTACTTCCGGATAACTAAAAAGATTTGACTGACAACTGCTCCTCAAATTTTGGAGTTCAGCACCGGATTCGCGCAAAACGCTTGCTCTTGAAAGATGGGTCCGTGCCTAGTTTATTTGGACCAGCTTGCTCCTCAGAATCACAGCCTGTAAGTATGAATAATTATTGATGTAGCCTATATACTTCTACCAAGTGTTCAAAATACTTAGTTTTGTGTTTTATATTGTGCAAGTTTCTGTCTAACTGGCTAACTCGCGTTATTTACGGTCTTACTGAAATACTTCTGCTAAGTAGCCGTGGGCCACTATTACCTAAAACTGTGTGTATTAATGCAGACTGTCTGGCGTTCTAAATACTTTGAGTAACGATAAAAGATGGAGCAAGATTAGTTTTGAAAACTTTAATGTTACATCAGTCTCGGCTAACGTGCGCTGTTATTGATACAGTTCCCGCATGTGCACCGCAATAAATTAGAAATATACACATGGGTTTGTTGATGGACGTACACTAGCTAATGCTGATGGTGAGGAATTACAGTTGCAACATCTCATAATGTACCTCAAAATGAGTAGCGTATCACTGAGAAACGTCCTGCTCAAGTCGTGCTTGCGATGGAGGTTCAGGTTAAATAACTAGTTCTTCCAATTTTTATCATCGGACTCGTGCTCGGATTGATATGGTAAAATCGATGTCGTTGATACTGTCTTTGCAGTGTGTACAATCACTGAGCTTTAGGAAGCAGAGCTGAACTTCAGTTATGACAATGGGTGTTTGAAACACGCGCTGTACGCGGAAGTACAATCACAACAGACTGGGCCATCTGACCAATCAGAGTAGAGTAGCTTGTGGAAAGGAGGGATTTAGAGAGACTGATTCATCAGATGAGTCGTTTGAGAATCATTGAAAAATGTGGTGATGTGCAATGTATATTATGAGAAAATGTAAGTGTTTTTGATCTTTTTTGATGCACGTAAACCTGTAGGAGACCTCCAAAACAAAATTAGGAGCCTCAGGGTTGCATCAGGGTTTATATTTAAACTGTCTTTTTGCGTTTAATATTCACAGATGCTAACAGAATAAACTTAGCCTACCTTACAATGAGCCCTGAATCAGCTTTCCATAAGGAGAATTATTCCAGGATTATTCCTCGACGCATCTCAAAGCGATGTATCTGAACCATAGCTTCACTTGATCTGTTTGTTTGAGTTGATGTGTGTGTGGGCGTTGACGCATTGATCGCCTTGCATTTGAATCTGAATGAGCGCGGGCTCCGTGGCCGCATTAGTGGATAATGAGTCATAATGAGTTGACGGAAATCTCTCAATTTTCACACAGATTACATAAACACAGAATATTTGTTTTCGTTTTGATTTACATGATTTAAAACCTGAAATTTCAACGTTTCTTTAGACATATGTCTCATATTTGTGTGATAAGTTTTCACTAAGCTACAGGTCATTTTCTGAAGAGAATCAGATTAGACAATTTAGAGAGAGGCTGAAGATCGCGAATCATGTTTGTTTCCCTTATTTTGCAAAGAGCACAACAATTCGTTTTTATCGTGACTGTACACAAAAAAAAGAAACTTAACAGATTATAATGATGTATAACACTTGCCTGAATGATAAAAAACAACAGAGTTATTTGAGTCTCTTTGGCACTGATAAGAAAAAAAGCCAGCCGGTCGCGCCCCTCGAGGGGGTTAAAATAGCATAAAAAACCTATTCGGAGGTCAGTGGCATCAAATGTTTGAAAACCCCTGCATTAAACGAACTTTCAAGTATATTAAAAGAAACTAAATAACTTTTTTCTCTTTCTTGCTTTCTCTTAATTCTGCCTTTCTTCCTTATGTACCAATACAATTTGAACACTCAATCCCTCCAGTGCAAATTCAATCAGACGACCACATCATTAACTGCACACTTTCATAACTTCCTCTGCTACTGTACACTGAATGCACACATATCTCACTTGGGGATGCAATTCAATAAATACACTATAAAAGAGCCAGTAAGTTGCTTATCACCAACATATCAACACAGCAAATGATTTCTCACCAACATGAGAAGAGAGAGGTTCCTTAATGACACCCATAATTATTCTGAATTCCTCTGCCACTGCAGCTCATACATGTAAAATTATGTACAGTGAGAATCAGTATGCAGAGCAACCAAATACAAAAGGCTCCAGTATTGGAAGTAATCTGCCATGTCAGCACTTGATTTAAGCCTACAGCGGCGTTGTGATACTATTAATAAGCGACTGAGGGCCTTTTGGATATTGACCCCCAGGCAATGATTACTGAGCTGTGAATCATGATAGTTTACATATTGTCTTAATGGATCGTATTAAATTCATCATCTAATAAAATGCAAACACTCACCGTGGAGGAGATCATATATTTCCAGTGATGCTGAACCATGCCCATAAATAATAAATCAAGCAAAATGTGATGTTCAAACAGAATGAGCGAGAGGAACATGACATGACCAAAGCCTTGAGCTACCCCAAATTTGCCTCCGTAGTTTGGCACCATGGAAGACATCTCCATTAGTGTAATGGAAGTAATGGTGGTGCCTGATGAAATATACTCTGTTTATTAGACACAAGAGCATGCAGATTTCAGAGCAGGCCAATGGGTTTCTTTTGAATGCTGGCCCATACCCAAAGGCTCATAATATTGAGTGTAAGCTTCCCTTTATTATTTTAAACACCTTTATGAAATTGCTTGTCAAGCAGTTTTGTCCTGTGTTCCTAATTAAACGGGAAGTTTTGGAGGGAGATTTCAATCGATAGTAATAGCCAAAGGCTTTTCTATTTGTCACGGCCATGAACTACAGTTTACTTGCTAGTCTGTTGCAGGTTGGATTAGATACAGGACATTTGTATTCTGGAGAGAATTTGATTGGACAAAAATCTGTGTAGTGCATGATGAGTCATCAATATTTCTGATCCATGTAAATTTCCATTTAAATATGTTGTCAACATGTAGGAGTAATCTAGCACTATGACCTTAGAGATTACACAGTTGAATTTTGTGTTACCCTGATCCTGTGACAGGATCCAGACGTAACAATTCAGTGTTTGGGTAGATTTTTGTGTCAACCAAATCCTGGGTCAGACGTAACAAATCAATGTTTGGGTAGTTTCTTGTGTTACCCAGATCCTTTATCAGACATAACAACTCAGTGTTTGGGTAGTTTCTTGTGTTACCCAAATCCTGGGTCAGACGTAACAACTCAGTGTTTGGGTAGTTTGTGTGTTGCCCAGATCTTGGGTCAGGCGTAACAACTCAGTGTTTGGGTAGTTTTTGTGTTGCCCGGATCTTGGGTCAGATGTAACAACTCCGTGTTTGGGTAGTTTTTGTGTTACCCAGATCCTGGGTCAAACCTAACAACCCAGTGTTTGAGTAGTTTTTGTGTTAGCATTTCTTGGGTCAGATGTAACAACTCAGTGTTTGGGTAGTTCGGGTGTTGCCCAGATCTTGGCTCAAATGTAACAACCCAGTGTTTCGGTAGTTCCCTTTCGAAAGGGAACTCGCGCTGCGTCAGCTTTGACGCTACGGGGAACGCCTCCAGCGTGACTGGTGCCTGAAATCACATTGAATCACGTCAATCCTATTGACCGGCGACAGCCTATGATGTCATCAAGGTGCGACCAGGAAGTATATAAGGGCGCCTTGCCAACATGACAGTATCTCTTTTCGTCTTCAGGGACTGTTTTGCCTGTCTTCACCTGAAACGTCTACAAGAAGGATAACATGAAGTGTGCTGAGAACGCCACTTCTGCAGGTGTGTTTTGAACGTGTATCTTGCGCTTTGGATACACACACACTTTACGTTTACTGTCTGGGAGAAGAGCATGCACGAGAGGTTTGCGAACCTCTTGTGAAAGTATTTGTGAGCGTTGTCCTCTGGAAACGCTCCGCTCTCGGCGGGACCTCTTCTCGAGGGGACAGGTTTCAGCATCTGGGAACGGCCACGCTCGAGCTGAGGCTGAGCGGCGTCTAAATACCAAAAGCGCTTCCCAGTTGAGCCGGTCCCCAGTCGCTGTGGTAATGAGCGTGAAGTGCTACGAGTAGCACGTTCTGCTATCAGTTGGTAGGCACGGTTGCCTCCCTGAAAGCGAGCTCCCGATTCTCAGGCGCTGAGACGACTAGCGGCCGTTTCTCAGGCGCAGAAGTGAGACGACTAGCGAAGCGCTACGTACGGCATGTTCTGCTACCAGGTGGAGGCATTGCGCTTCCCTGGATTCGTTCCCCGGTCCCCAGTTTCGGTAACGGATTGTAGCATGGGCTGCTATCAGGCAAGCTGCACGGGCTTCCCTGAGGGGATTCGCTTTGGAGTAGTAGGCCCACGTGGCCTCCTCTGAGGGCACGCTCTGGCTCGTGGTTCCTGGCCAGTTCCAGTCCCTGAGCAGAGGCCGGCTCCCCGGCCGCTGTGGTGAATGTAAAGTGCTATGAGTGGAAAGCACGTTCTGCTATCAGATGGTAGGCAACGAGTTCCCCAGGCGGGAACACATAACTGGCTTTACGCTGACAGCTAGTGGTCACCCGCTATCAGGCGCCGGTCTCTGGCCGTTCGCGATTCCTGAAGGCGATGTTCTTACCCTAGCATGACGAGACGTCACTGCGGCTATGCGGTCCATGCAGGACGGGACCTTCATAGTCTGCCTACGGCATGGTTTCCTACCGGGCACGCTTATGAGCTCCTCTCAAGTGAGGGTCTGCTATGAGCTTACGGCTGCCTGGCGCTGATTTATGGTTGTAGGCCCCTCGGGGCCTCCCTGGTATATCAGCCTGTAAGGCCCTTTGGCCTCCTAAGCACGTTTTAAAGTAAGTGCTTGGTAGATCCGAGGATCGAGCGGCTTGACTCCCCTCGCTAGCAAGGGTTTTATAGCACTTCGCTGAGCGCTGCTCTCCGGGATAACCCGTCTCTGAGGTCCGGCTAGTGGATGACACTGCCTTTTTTGCAGCACCCTAGCGGGATGTCTCTTCGGAGGCGAGTACCAGAGGCTCTGTACTGTACAGACAGGGTTGACCGTATTACGTGTCCCATAGCAGACTGGGTCACCAGGTTGGGTCTCCCTGGTGGCATTCGGTGAGAAGACCTCCCGAATAGTGACTGGCATAGGGTTCCCTCGTAGTTCCCTTGCCACGCTCCCTTAAAGGAACCCCTTCTAAGTCGAATGGGTTGGTTCCAGGCCTTCGAGCAAGGCCTGGGAAGGACCTCATGTGTGTGAAGGTTTCCTTCTCAGGCGATAGCTTGGGCTATGACCGTAGGGAGCGCTGTCACTGACAGCCTAATGTGACCAGAAGGGGAGTGGTTCAGGCATTTCAGCAGAATTTCCTTGTCTTGACAGTTGTCACTGCCAATGGGCACGCACTCCCGTCGGCATGGCGGCGTGGGTATATCGTTCCCCGTAGCATCAAAGCTGACGCAGCGCGAGTTCCCTTTCGAAAGGGAATGTCTCAGGTTACAAATGTAACCATTGTTCCCTGAGAACAGGGAACGAGACGCTGCGTCGCTGTGCCATGCCGCAGGGCCTGCCTGCCGAAACAGTCCCTTCAGACGATGAGATACTGTCATGTTGGCAAGGCGCCCTTATATACTTCCTGGTCGCACCTTGATGACATCATAGGCTGTCGCCGGTCAATAGGATTGACGTGATTCAATGTGATTTCAGGCACCAGTCACGCTGGAGGCGTTCCCCGTAGCGTCAAAGCTGACGCAGCATCTCGTTCCCTGTTCTCAGGGAACAATGGTTACATTTGTAACCCGACACGTTTTTGTGTTACTATGCTCCTAGGTCAGTCCTAACAACCCAGTGTTTGGGTAGTTTTTGTGTTAGCATTTCTTGGGTCAGACGTAACAACTCAGTGTTTCAAGATTCAAGATTCAAGATTCAAGAGTTTTATTTGTCACATACACAGTTATATACACAATATACAACTGGCAGTGAAATGTAAACAGGTCCGCTCCATGGACAGTGCAAATAACAGTTACAAGAACACAAGGGAAATTAAAATAGAATAGAATAAAATTAGAATAAAAGTATTAACATAAGTAGAGTTATAAATAAATCAAGTAAGATAAAAATAGGAAATAAGATAAAAATAAAAAAATAAAATAAAAATATAAAATATAAAGTAAGTGGATATGATAAGTGAGATAAACTGTAGACTTAAAAATAAGTGGTTAACATAAAATATATATATATATTTATATATAGAGAAGTATGATGTGCATGCAATAGGTATAATTGCAAATCGGAGTATAATGTGCAAACAGGAGTATGATGTGCAAACAGGTTTATTACAGGTTGTTACACAGTAACAATAGGAACGTAAAGTGCAGTGCGATGGCAGTATGTGAATGTTAATGTTTAAACTGGATGTTTATGCGTGTGCGGGGTGAAGTGAAGTCACGTGACTGAGTTCAGGAGTCTGATGGCCTGGGGGAAGAAACTCCTCCTGAGTCTTTCAGTCTTTGCCATCAGGCTACGGAAGCGCTTACCAGATGGCAGCAGGGTGAAGTGAGAGTTTGCAGGGTGATTTATGTCTCTGATGATTTTGGTAGCTCTACCTCTGCAGCGTTTGGTGTAGATGTCCTGCAGAGACGGGAGAGCTGAGCCTGAGATGCGCTCGGATAAGCGCACCACTCTTTGCAGGGCTTTGCAGTCGTGACTGGTGCTGTTCCCGTACCACGCTGTGATGCACTGAGTCAGGACACTTTCTATCGCCCCTCGATAGAAAGTTTTCAGGATGGCTGGTGAAACCCTGAATTTCCTCAGCTGGCGCAGGTGGTACAGTCTTTGCCTGGCTTTTTTCACCTGTGTCTGGATGTGTGTAGTCCAGGTCAGATCCTCGGAGATGTTCACACCCAGGTATTTGAAGCTGCTCACTCTCTCTACCGGTGTCCCGCTGATCATGAGAGGGGAGTATGACCGATGCTGTCTCTTCCTGAAGTCCACAATCAGTTCTTTGGTCTTGTTAACATTCAGAGAGAGACAGTTGTCCTGGCACCATGATGTCAGTTGCTCCACTTCGTCCAAGTATGCCGTCTCATTGTTGTTGGAGATGAGACCCAGGACAACAGTATCATCAGCAAACTTGATGATCGAGGTGGAGCTGTGTGTGGACAAACAGTCATGGGTGTAGAGAGAGTAGAGCAGGGGACTCAGCACACAGCCCTGTGGAGCTCCAACACTCAGGGTGATGGAGGTGGAGGTGAACTGGCCTACTCTCACCGCCTGGGGTCTGCCAGTGAGGAAATCTTCAATCCAGAGGCAGAGAGAAGAATTCAGGCCTAGATCCAGGAGTTTGTGTGTTAGCTTAATGGGAACTATGGTGTTAAAGGCTGAGCTATAGTCAATAAATAGCAGCCTGACATAGTTCCCACTTTTGCTGTCGATGTGAGTGAGGCAGGAGTGAAGGACGTGAGAAATGGCAACTTCAGTCGATCTATTAGGTGTGGGTAGTTTCTTGTGTTGCCCAGATCTTGGGTCAGATGTAACAAGCCAGTGTTTGGTTAGTTTTTTTACTATGCTACTAGGTCAGACCTAACAGTGTTTGGTTAGTTTTTGTGTTACCCATTTTTTTGGGGTCAGACGTAACAACTCAATGTTTGGGAAGTTTTTGTGTTACCCAGATCCTGGGTCAGACATAACAACCCAGGAATAAGTATAATTGTGGACTTTTTGCAACCTCTTCAGGAGAGAGCAGTGCAGCTCCATCAGTGTGTCTTCTGTAAAATGCAGGTTTGTGTACATTTTATTTGACCTATAAATCCATTATTGTGCTGTATATTGTTTAATCTTATGCAAAGCAACGAACAGGGGTGTGATGCGAGTCACCTAAACGAGTGTCGTATTTGTCTTTTAACGTGATGGGAATGACTGATGTCTAAAATTTGATGATTTTATAAATACTTAGGATGGCAAAGTATGTTCTCAGAACTGTACACTGTACACAAATGTTTCATTTGTACTTCTGTTAAATGAGCTTAAATGTAGGCAATATGTATTAATAACAATATAAAACATGCTATACTGTAAAATACGATCAAAAATAACAGAATTATCATGCAAAAACAGTGGTCGTGTGGTTTATTTTAATCCGTTAACATGAATTCATGTATGAAGTAAAAAAAGAAGCTATAGTAAAAATGAATCAACCCATTATGCTGGGTTAATTACCCAACATGTGTTCTGTCCTATTTTTACCCAGCCCTTAACCCAGTGTTTTTTAGAGTGCAGACATGGATTAAATGGAACAAAACTCTCACTTTGATTTCATAGGGTCTGTAATACTTTGACAGTCACAGTAACATACTAAACGAAAATCAAATCATGACCCATTATTGTCTAATGTGCGATAAGAACAAAATGTCGCCTCTAACAAGGAGGATAGCAAAAACATTTTCTGATGGAAACAAGGGCAACAGACCTAGGCCAAAATCGCAAGGGAGTACATTGCTCATTTCTGCAGCTTGAGCATAAAGGTTTTTTTGTTGGGTCTACCACACGTATTACTCACAGCAGCAGGCAGTCATGAGTGGTAAGAGACAGTCACATCCTCCTCCACTCCTCACAGCTCTGATTTACTGCTGATATTAGAAATGAATATGAAATCAAGCCACGATTAGTCCTACTCCACCCCCAAAAGCAGACATCCATTAAATGCGTGGGGGAGGGGAAGAGAGCACAGAGAGAGAGAGAGGGGGGGTGGGGGTGGGGGGGGGGGGGTGTATGTCGGCTCCGTCCTGCAGTGTATGTGGAGTCCGTGCATGGAGAAACTGAGTACATACATACACATATGAAGTTATAAGCAAAGCCTTATACAAAGAACAAACGTTTGTCTGTCCGTCTGTGTGTCTGTACATGGATGTGTGACAGTGGCGAGTGTCTCACCGTTGACTGTGAGGTGAACCCAGCTGCCGTTGTGGAAGGTGTCATATTGTTGTTCCAGCATGAGGACCCTGCACTCATACCAGCCCTGGTCTTCTGAGCGCACCTGGTCGATCTGCAGAGACGCTTTGCCATGCAGACTGGTTCTACCTGAAAGCACACAGGAACAGAAGAGAGCAGAGTGAGACTGGTGCAATAGACTCACCTTTTTTTTCCTGTGTAATTCTGACTTTATATCTCACAATTTTAAGTTTATATCACGCAATTCTGACTTTATATCACGCAATTCTGACTTTATATCTCGCAATTCTGACTTTATAACTCACAATTTTGAGTTTATATCATGCGATTCTGTAGCCTTGTCCTCTCGTACATTTCATTTGTACAGAGAGTCTGGCCACTCTCCATTGACAAGCGTTAACTTCCTTGAAGGCGGGTTCTCTGTTGAAGTTTAAAACTATTGGATCTGTCAAGAACCACTCTGGATCTGCCATAACCAATCGCTAATGTTTGGTCTTGACGTATGTCATACGCCGTTCGCCTTTATTTCTCACATGGAAGTCCGTAAAAATAACTGTGCAGCCATCTCAGTGATAAAACCTTGTGCATTCGGATTGTGATTTATTCACGGAACGCACTGCTCACATGGTCCGTAACATGATTGCATACTGTAAATAAAATATCATATGCTTGGTATGATAAGAATAAATGCTGTCGTAAATAACGGCCCAATTCAAATGTTTACGTGCTTTTCTTCCTTTTATTTTTTTGAGCGTGATGAAATATATTGCTCTTGAAAATACTTGCCAGCATTTAAAGAAATACAAGTCTAGAAATGCATCCAAATTACAGCGAAGCACAACCGCACGGTGCTCTGCAGGGGTCAAAAAGGATATAAACAGTGAATTTTGAAGTGATATATTCTTGAGATGTGGATTCGGAGAGCAATTAAATTACCACACGACTTTGGTGTTTGTCAAAAAACAGTAGGTAATTCGGCCGGGGATTTTTACGCAGGTGGTGGGAGACGGACGGCAATAAAATCCCTGACTAGCCCCTGTAAATGATGACAATACCTTCCGACTGCACGAGAAACATCTTTCTCTTCCGCCATTACTGAACTACAACTCAAACTAGCGCACGACATCAACGTCATCGTTCTCAGCCACTCCCTCTGTTCGCTGATTGGACCGGTAAAAAATTGTTCGGAGAAAACCTAAGACTATACCGCAGTTCCAGACAGAGTACTGAAGGAAAATGAAAATTAAGCGGAAGTACGTAGGAGGGCGGAGCCAGGCCAGCAACTCTGACTTTATATCTCACAATTTTGAGTTTATATCACGCAATTCTGACTTTATATCTCACAATTTAGTTCCTCCATGTTTAATGAGGGATTTTTTTTTTTTTAAATTTTATTAAATGCATGAAAGAACAGTAACAACAATTTTCATCATCATACCATAATAATGCAATAATACGCCACGGTCCTTCAGTCTTTCAGTCCAGATTAAGTGCCAGGTCCTTAAACACAGCCACTGTTTTGAATGAGTGACTCTGGGCGGGCCTGCCCCCGTTTATCATGTCACTTCACCACGTGAAAGCAGCAAGCAGGCTCCTGATTGGTTAACGCGATTGGCGCGAATAGACACCAAAGTTCAGATTTTTCAACTCGGGCATCAGACACGAATTCACTTCAAACGCTTGAATGCACAAAAAGTATCAAATAAAATCACTAGCATGTAACGCACGTATCGTGCATAACACTCGAATTTGCCTCTTTCGCGGGAATGAGGCGAAATCGCACCGCGCAAAACACGTCTATCGCGCTGCAGGAGCTCCAGAAGACTTAACATGGAAATCACTCGCTCCAGATGCTCAATTCGCGTTCGGTGTGAACGCAGCATGACTTTATATCTCACAATTTTGAGTTTACATCAAGAAATTCGGACTTTATAACAAAATTTTGAGTTTATATCTCACAATTCTGACTTTATAATTTTTAATGGTTTTAGTTTTAGTTCTACCAGAAAGACTCGGAGATAGGATGATGAATGAAGCATACATTTATTAACAGCCCAGCAAGCATAATAAAGTTTTGGCATAGGCCCCGTCCATAGTTAGTAATCCGAGGGTAGCGGATCAGCATATCCCTGCCTGAAGATGAAGGCAGAGGCGCAGCCGACCCCCCTTTAGAGGTATGGACGGAACTACCTGGTGGTGGTAGGGAGGGTGGAGGTTGTTGTCGCATCGGCATCTGCGAACTCAAACATGTGTAAGTACGACCTTTATACAGAAAATATGAAGACGTGATTGGATAGAGATGAAATTAATAAGTGACGAAGTGATTAAGTCTTCCTGGCAGAACTTAAGCTGAAGCTTCCATTTTCAGCACAAACTTTTATAAACTATTTTATTCCACTCAAAGTTAAATCTTTTTATGAACACCGGAATTCATTCTTGTGTTGCATGAAAAATGCCCTTTGTAATGTGTCGCACGTTGTAATAATGTGAAGAATGTTGCAGCCAAAAAAACCTGACATGACAGGCAGCGGCACCAGTTAATGACAATTTAACAAATGCACTGATGTTAACAAACAAGCATGATGAATTTCAGGGTCTAGTCTGCCTTGTTTAAACGCTTCTTACTTTGCTGTCACTGCATGCTGCGCCCACTGCTGAAACAGGAAATTTATGTTTTAATTAGCTGTCCGTGTAATATTGTTTGGTGGAGATTATTATTAGTTGTTACCTCCATGAAATAAAGCCCGGTATTGCCATTATGATTACAGTTCATCGCTCCAGCATGTAAAAAATAGTCATGTTATAATCATATAGCAACTTTACGTAGTATTTTCAAGGTTTCACCAATGGCTATTTTGCTTTTCACAAAATGATTAAATAATAAACAGCAAGCCAGCATGAGGAGCAATGTTTAACATTACTAGCAAAGCAATATTCGCTTGATTTCAGCCCTCCTACACTATCAAACGAAAAGTGTACTGTACTTTAAATAGAAAAGAACAAAGTATCACAGCTCACATCTGAGTGTTACACTTGCTTTACTAAGAGGCTTAGCAACACTGTACAATGCAAATAGAGGCCACGGAAAGTAAGAGAAATTCAGGCAGTCGAGCATCTCTCCGACTGAACTAAGCCATTCCAGAGCTATAGCAAATAAGAAGATACAATCTCTCATTTGCCTATTTGAGAACTTTTGCTGGGATTTAATGTTTTTGAAAGTTCAGGGCACTGTTCACTGGGCCGATAATGCCTGAGTGTCTCAGACTCAAATATTTACGTTCCGGCTGGCCTTCATACTTCATACCGCTGTGTACTGAGCAGTAGATATCATAGCCCTGGGATCACAGCTGCACCTGAGAAAGGAAACAGCAGGTTTCCAGAGCAGAAAATCAATACGGCACGGGGTAGAGAAGGCTGCGGTCTTGCCGTAAAAAATAAATAAAAAAGGCCTTCAAAATCACAGCTATTTCCGTGTAGAGTGATAAAGTACTGATGGGATCGGCATCAAAGTTAGGGAGCATCTTCACACTGAAAGTAACAGCAAATAAAAGGCCTTCCTTTGCATTACTATCTTTGCTACTATAGGCTTAAATGCAGTGTTCTATGAAAGTCTACTTAAACGTCATGTGTTCTCTACCGATCGATAACTATTCGATAGTTATACTAGATGCATCTGATGGATTTTCAGACTACATACGTAAACTTTAATCCTCACAAATGGATCTATGTTAGCAAATTTGGGAACCCGGATAAAAAACTGATTACATAACAGCGGCTTCTGCTACCGTTAAAGCAATTTGAGCTATTTCAACCATCTCTAGTTTTTTATCTGTATTTTAGTTTTTTTAGCATAGCACATGTAGCCAAATATTAATGTACCCCTTCATTAACACTAAACCATAAATGTGTTTCTTTCAATTCATTTTTATATATTGAATATAATTAAGCATTATCTTAACAACAGTAAAAGTATAAATGTATTAACATTACTAAAACATAAACAATAGGCTAATATATCATGGTATCATGGTTTCCACAAAAATATTAAGCAGCACAACTGTTTTCAACACCGATAATAATAAGAAATGTTTCTTGAGCAGCATATTTGAATGATTTCTGAAGAATCATGTGACACTGAAGACTGGAGTAATGATGCTGAAAAAAGTGGCAGCGTTGGTGTTACTGTTTTGTGTCAGATATGTTTACCATCCTTATTCTGTGTAACTACGTTTTTTTGTCAGCATTTATTAAAAAACATCCATTATGATCCACAAAGCAAGTTAGAGATGGATGGATGGATGGACAGACGGACGGACAGATGGAAGATAGATAGATAGACGGACGGACAGACAGACAGACAGATAGATAGATAGACAGAAGGACGGATGATAGATAGATGGACGGACGATTAGATAGATAGATAGATAGATAGATAGATAGATAGATAGATAGATAGATAGATAGATGGATGGATGGATGGATGGATGGATGGATGGATGGATGGATGGATGGATGGATGGATGGATGGATGGATGGATGGATGGATGGATGGATGGATGGATGGATGGATGGATGGATGGATGGATGGATGATAGACAGACCGACCGACCAATAGATAGAAGATGATAGATAGATGGATGGACGGACAATGGATGGATGGATGGATGATAGACAGAAGGACGGATGATAGATAGATGGACGGGCGGATGGACAGACAGATAGATAGATAGATAGATAGATAGATAGATAGATAGATAGATAGATAGATAGATAGATAGATAGATAGATAGATAGATAGATAGATAGATAGATAGATAGATAGATAGATAGATAGATAGATAGATAGATAGATAGATAGATAGATAGATAGATAGATCTACCATATTAGATAGTATAGTGTTGTCTAGATAAAGTGTTCACAGACTTTGCTTTATGTTTTTGCCCGATGTTGAAGTAAGATTCATATAAACATCAGAAAACCCCATTTCTGGCCACATGTCCATGGACGCCTGGTTCTTTAATAAGTTGTAAGGAACACTGTCGGGAAAGTGATGTCAATGCATACCCTCTATATGAGATACATATACAACCTCAGGAGATCCCATATTATAAATTGCACTCTATGCTCAGAGTGCACAGGGGTGTTCATCAAGCAAACTTGTTAGGCGCTTAATTACCAAAATCTTCCTGCAGGCCTCTTGCCAGCGATGAGTGCAAACAGGCCCGTCCTGAATGAATACAATCTGCCTCTAGCTAAGAATCACTTTAGGAGAGCCTGTGTAAATCACATCTAAACTGCTGCAATGATTGCAGCATAGATTGTCCGTCTGCAAGACAATGAGGACTCTAATACGGTAAATTGGTTGAGGAATCAGACCCGGAGCTCTGGCAGTAGCCAGCAGGGAGAGAGTTTGGGAATTTCTGCCGCAGAAAATTGCATTGTGAGTTACAGTAATAGCCTTTTGGAGTTCAGTGGTAATTGTGTGCGGGTCCAGCCAAACCGTGAGACTAAAGCCTTGTGGCGTAGAGGAACAATACAAAATGAGCTGCCATGGCGACGCTATAGTACCCACAAGAGACAATGATATACAGTGGAACTGAACATTAGATCTCATATCTAATTTAAAATGGAATGAGGCCACAACCAAATAGTGGAAGGATAGTTAATTCACTTCCCCCTTCCTCTCCCTTACTAAAATCAATTATTTATTTTATGGGTGGGAAGGATATATGAGAAATTGCAATATAAAGATGTGAATTACAAGTTAATTCTTTCCGAGCCTCCTTTTGAGTGCTGACCTCTCATTCAAAGAGAAGGATATAGAGGGCGATTAAAACAGGGTTGCCCAATCCTATCTACCTTCCTGTAAAGTTCAGCTCCAACCCTGCTCCAACCCTGATCCAACACACTTCAACCAGCTAATAGGCCAAACGTCACATGAACAAACAGGAAAACAAAACTCATTGCACTCACTGAATGCCCTGTTTCAAGGGGCGTGTCTGCTGCAAGACTTCAGTAAAAACACCCACTGTTGTGATTGGCTGACATCTTTGCATTTGAAATGAGTATCAGATCTTGTAGCGGAGGGGGCGTGGTTTAACGAGGTCTACGAGCAGGCACGAGCCTGCTGCCAGAGACATGGACCTGAGTTCACTTCTCATCAGTTCTCTCAGAACGTCTCAGTTCAGTGAACTGTTGTAGTTACTAGCATATACTTCAGGTTATTCGTTTATTTCTAGTCTGAGGGACTGTCACTCATGTCAGAAAGTTAGTAACTTTAGTAAAAGATGGATCAGCGCTGACTGGAGACGCAAACCGTTTAGAACGATTCAGTCCGATTTAGTGAACCTGGTTTGACCGGTTCACTAAAAAGAACCGGTTCAAAAGAATGATTTGTTCGCGAACCGGACATCACGGACCAGAGATGGAGCGATTGCTAACAAAGTTATATAGTAACTACTGAGTTCTGAGAGAGCTGTCAGCGCAAGTTTATTTTGTTTGTATCTGACAGTTCTGAATAAACACGAGTCCCAGTCATGCCGAGTCCGTCTTCATCATTATTTTACCAACTTTGTAACACATGTAATGTACCATTACAGCTGTCGAGATGAACGAGTTACGAGTAAGTGTTGATTATAGCATTATTTTTAGATATTTTCCTATCATATGAAAGGCGTCAGTGATGCGCATTGAGTACACAGCGCAAAAAAAGACACAACAGCAGTAATCGGATGTATCCAGTTTATTGTGGGGATAGCTGGCTAGCCTAGCCGGATACCTTCACGCTTACCCCCCTTTTGCTTAATCTCGTGCCGTGTTTGGTGCCTCCGCTGTGGGCAAGATGCAGTACTGGGGGTCGGTGATGTTGAAGGCCGACCGGTCAGTGCAGGCCGAGCTTCGGCGTGCGTGAGGTTTATCTCTAAAGATGTGGCTTTGCTGATGTTGAGCAGAAACTCACGACTGTATGCACATTTTAGAACAGATAGATGCGACGAGGAAGTACAAAAACACTGACTCACAAAAAACTAAAACACTGTTCTGTCGGGAGAGAGAGAAGCCGCAGCGTGTGCACGAATAATACAGTTCTGTGTGAACTTGAATAATTAGCTACACATCAGAAATCACTGATCACAGATCCGAAGGAACTGAAAAAACACTTCTGTTTTCATTTGTACATCCAAACACTGAGAAATTGCCAGCATCCACTCGTTCACAAGCCATGATCTCTCGAGGACAAATATAGCGCTTGCATGGGCGTGCCAAATTCTTTGGGCGGAGGAAAGGGAGGTAACCGTTCCTGTTATGACGTCATAACCGGAAAATTCAAGATCAGCTCGTCTGGGCTGTCATTTTCTCAAAGGCAGAAAAAGACAGCCAGAACTCGGTTTACACCGATCGAAATTTCTAGCCACTTGGGGACAATATTCAGGCTAGGGGAACTCATATTAATGTTGAAAAATCTCATAAAATGAAAATGTCATGCCATGGGACCTTTAAATCTGGTTTTCTTGATTTACCGCTGAGCAAACGTACAGAGTAACATAACTTTCAACTAGGGATGCACCGGGGTTCGGTTTGGTGGAAAAAAAATTCTAAGGTTCGAGAGAAACCGAACCCCGTCAAAAAGCCCAATATTCGTCCGAATCCGAAACCAAATCCTGGATTCGGTGCATCCCTAGTTGAAAGTAATGTTACTCTGTGCGTTTGCTCAGCGGCTACTATGAGACACTTGTTCACACTGCAGTGAGCTAGATGGATATTAGACATGGTAGACAAGACCTAGGCTTGCACTACGCACGCTACGCTGGTCGGACGTAATGACGCCACCGTTGATTACGGGAAGGTGTTTCCTAGGTGGGCCGTTTGAATGCAGTAGGCTGTGAGAAAGTGATAATGGAACTCGTGAACAGAAAACTTGTTGTTTGGCAGTACTTTTAGTCAAAAGGAGGTGATTCAAGTCGAGCTACATGTTCAATTTGCAATGCCGATTTGTCTCGTGGTGGCAAGGACCCTAAACAATAGCCGCTGTTAAAACATTTGCGTATGCATGAAGGAATCTACAGATGGCAGCCAAAATGCAACAACGTCAGGTACGGCAAAGGAAGGACAGTCATCCTGGCCTAATGTTGCCTATTCTTAATAAAAATGTAATTAAATTAAAAATACACTGCTGTAGGGATGCTCATTTCGGTTAATTTTCCCAACCGACAACCGCTGCTCATTATTCGATTGTTAACCGTTAACTGATAAGATTATAATATTGAATTGGCATTAAATAAAAAATATGATTGACGAGTGTCTGTGACCTGTTAAAAATAAACTTTTTTTCACAGGTTTATTTTAAACCCAAACATCAGCATACAGAACAGATAAAATATAAATAAAAAGCATAAAATAAATAGGCCTACACTAAATATGTTTCACTTAAATAATTACCAAATTAAGATGACAAAATGAAAACACACCGAATCCGTTTGAAGGTTTGAAGAACCGGAATAGTTTTTTTCGTCAAATAAAAATAGCAGGCCTACCTCAACCTTCACCTTGTATGATTTTTTGTTTTTGTTTTTTTGACGAATGTCATCAGCTCTCCAGACCGCCATAACTTCCTGCGAATAAGGTCAAAATACCAGCGTGATCATAGAAATATATACGTAGATTCCTCATTTGACCGATCCGTGCAGGCACTAATGAGGCATCTATGTATATCTATGACCGTGCCAGTATTTTGACCTTATTCGCAGGAAGTTATGGCAGTCTGGAGAGCTGATGACATTCGTCTGATATGAGGTGAAATAATAGCATAAATACTGTTCGGTTTCTCACAGAAACCGATCGTTTCGTGTCTTAAGACATCAATGTGTCGTCACGAGCCACAGGGTTTAATTTGAAGTTGTCTGTGCTTTTTTTTTTACTCTAATAGAATTAGACTCCATTCACATGCATTATACGACTGACAGAAGGCAACGGTTGGAGTTAAAAATCTTAATTTTTTTGGTCTACTGAAGAAACAAAGACACCTACTTCTTGGATGCCCTGGGGGTAAGCAGAAAAACATAAAATTTTAGTTTTTGGGTGAACTATCCCTTTAATGTGTTTACTGTGATAATGGACTGAGGATGGGAGTAGGATTCGGTATTCGGTTTCGGATTCGGCAGAATCTTAACCAGTGGATTCGGTATTCGGCCGAACCCCAAAAATCTGGATTCGGTGCATCCCTACTTTCAACACACTCAGATGTATGTAATATGATAAAACAACGATGCGTTACCCCACATACATATGAGCGAAAGAAGCGGAAGCATCGTCTACGTCATAATAAAAGCTCCACTGCTCTTGAGCCGCGTGTTGCGCTCGTCTCTCTTTAGCAATCGCTCCAGCGGCCTCGTTCCGCTCCAACAGCTTTCAGCCCCACCCTGCTTCATACTACAGTAACTCTAATTAATCTTTCTGCCCGATTCCCATCAGATTCTTTTCCACTGGCTGTAGAGGTAAAGACAACAACAATTCGTTATGAAGCTACGCCTTTGTTTTGAATAAGTGACCTCTAGCGGCGAAAATTACATATTGTCCCTTAATGCCGATATGAACTGACGCCGTTATCTATGTACTTATAAGGTAATCAGCTAACTTAGCCAGTTATTTTTATCATTGCCGTTTATTCGATTAAAATGTCTAAATATTAGTGAGAAGAAGAAAAATAAAAAAACTTTTAGATATCAATTTGCATATGCGACGGACATCGGTTGCTCGCTCCTTTGAAGGTATCTTGAGTAAATCGGCTTTATATTTAACAAAGCACAAAAGACGCGACCTGTTTTACAGAATACGGAAGTTTGTTGTCTTCAGGAATTGTATCTGCAGGTCGGTAGATCTCCAAAAACAGGAATTGGGACACCTCTGTGTCAGAAATCGCCCCCTATCCCCTTAACTAGAGCACTATTTGAAGGGACAGCCATTTGTAGTGGTGTCCAAAACCATACATTATCAAGTGCACTCATTCAATCCCACAATGCACTGCATTAACAAGTGTACAACCGATGTACGCTCAACGTCTATAGAATACCCATAATACACCGTGAGGGTTGTGCCGAATTAATTCCTCTGTCTGAACAGAAGATGGAGCACGATTAATTGAGATTAGGCTAGGCCGTAGACAGCGCGGCAGCTAAATAGGTTTTTAAAATGGAGCTTTCTTAATGTAGAAAGCAACAGAAGTTTCCAATTTAATAAGGTGTGACATAGCAGTTAAGTGATCAAATAATCTCAAACAATCACAGAGATGGATGTGTCTCACGCAGCTCTGTGCCCAGTGTCATGGAGTGTGTGCTTTGAGAAGTGCTGACAATAGGTGATTTTTCACCCAGACGGCCAGCAGGAGATCTGCGGTAATTAAGGTTCTGTAATGCACCTTGAAAGAGAATGAGTGCCATGCTAGCAGGCAGCCATTACTAAAGCTTTTCACAATCCATGTCAAGGGCTGCTCACACTCTCTTTTTCTCTGGGTCGGACAAAAAGCTCGTTTTCACGTTAAGTAGTAAACATAGAAAAACTGTGCTTTCACTCAGCCTCACACAAAATCAGCACATTGGATCAAATTCAACAATTTCGACTTCAAAAGGAAGATTGATGGTGTGACTGGAACTTTTAATGGTTTGTTTTCAGTTAACAGCTTCCTTTAAAGCTGTCATGAGTAGGTAGGTATATTTAATCAAGCCAAATGTAAATCTCAGGGCTGAGACCCAATTCGCATACTATCCCTTCTGCAATGTCCTCCTTGAATTTTCATCCTGATTTATGCTGGTTTTGATGCTGGTGCACTTTAATGTACTTTTAAATTGAAATTACTGGCTGCATAGGAGGTCCAAAAGTCTGAAACCACATGGAAAATCTGTGATTCAAAATCTCATTTCAACCTGGAAATAACCTGAAAGATATTCTGAAATTCATCTTAATTTTTCAATTGAACGTTTCATTCAAATCGTGATGCTGAAAATATCATTTGTACTGAATTTTTTTGTTGTTGAAAACTACTGCACAACAGAAATAGTTGTCTCAGACCAGCATTATTTTAACTTTATTTATATAATATTTGAATAAATCAACAGGAAAGGAAAACTCAGGAAACAAGATTATACAACCATTTAAAACATTGAAAGGTCAGGACAAAGAACTGAACAAAAGAGGGAGTATATCAGACTAAATTAGGGAACTAATGAGATAATTAAAGCTACACTGTGTAACTTTTTTAGTTTATTCTTAGCTAAAAACACTTAGTTCTTTCAAAAATATATGTGCTCATTAATGTATATTTACTTCTTTCAAGTAATAAAGTATTCTCGTAAGTTTATAATATGCCATTGATAATACATACGGGTAAGGGGTTCAAATGCGGGTCGCCATGTTGCCCCTCCATCTTGAAAGTACATTAGCCAAAGAGGGACATACCCGTAAATTCAAGCTTCGCCTTTCGCGTTTTAACACTCGATGGCACCGTGTCGAATGTGGACGAGGTCGAACTGGAAGCCATGTTAATCTTGGACTAAATCGGCCACCGTAGGACTTAAAACGAAATCGGAATTGAGAGGAACAGAAACTAAAATTCACTGGATGGTCATATACCTTTTCACCACTAGATGGGGGAAAATATCACACAGTGTAGTTTTAATGAACACCAGGTGAACAGAATGAAACAAAGGGTATGTTTACACGACACCGAACAGACGATAACATTGTCAAAACGATCCCCGTTCACACAAATCTGCAAAAATGTAAAAAAAAAACTGTATTATGCATGCCAGGCCAGTAGTGGCGTTGTCACTTTGTCAACAAACAACCCGTGAACACGTAATACGCATGCGTGAACATGTAATATGCATGCGCATGACGTCACGTTTTTTACAGGTTCGCATTTTTGTTGTTTACATGGAGACGGTAAAGGTTGAGTTGAAAACGGTGTCATGTAAACATACCCTAGGTCACTGGAAAACAGAACAGGGGCTGCGTTTACACTGCAAGTCTTAATTTTTTTGGGCCGCCTGTTTACATTCACTTTAGACACGACTGGTCTCCGATATCTGTGTTTACATTAGTTCCCACCCAAAATGATTGTCTGTGGTCGCTTTACTATGCACATGGTAGACCCTCTGGTTTTGAATGGCCGTGCTATTAAAATGATCTGACCGAACGGATATAGACAAGAAAAAGTTGCGGTAATTTTCGTTTGTTATTTTATCTATAGCTCATTAATGAAATAAATTAAAGATAAAGATTTTTTTTTTTATCAATTCGAATGAATAAACGAGAGGGAGAGAGAGAGAGAGAGAGAGAGAGAGAGAGAGAGAGAGACCTAATAGTGAAGCTTGTTGGTTTAATTACAGCAAAGTTATCACCTCATTGCTGATAAATATAAGGTAGCTTTCAGTAGTGAAGCGGTTTTATTTATAAAACTCAAAAAAAAAAGGGCAGATGTAGAATCATTTAAATGTCTTTCCTTTATAAAGTTCCCACCCCAATAAAAAGGCTGTGAGTGAGCACATATAGGCATGTCTGCTTCATAATACACCATTAAAAAGCTATCTTTGTGGGCTATCTTTGTGGGGTAACATGTCGCCCGCACCTTGTGGTGGCTTGGAATTCAATGGGTCGTGTTCAGACATTGGTCGGATCGGATGTTCAGATATTGCATTTATGTATCTGATTTAAAACCACATTTGAAAGTGGCTCAGATCAAATACGAAAAAAAACTGTGTGTAACAAATTTCGATCCGTGTCAGATGCGATTAAAAAATCAGATTTTTTTGTGCCAGTGTAAACGCAGCCTAAAACATACTGACAGAACATAATCCTCACATTTATTACAGTATTTATTAATATTTTGCATTAGCTTTTATTTTGGTGTTTTCCACTTTAATTCCATTTGAATTTTAGTCATTTTGTTATGTGCTTTTGTCATTTTATTGGTTTCAAGTACCGTGATAGGTTGCCACCTGTGCAATAAGTCCATTTGTGAAATGTCCTCACTACTAAATATTCCACGGTCAACTGTTAGTGGTATTATAACAAAGTGGAAGCAATTGGGAACAACAGCAACTCAGCCACAAAGTGGTAGACCACGTAAAACCACAGAGCGGGGTCAGCGCATGCTGAGGCGCACAATGCGCAGAAGTCACCAACTTTCTGCAGAGTCAACAGTTACAGACCTCCAAACTTCATGTGGCCTTCAGATTAGCTCAAGAACAGTGCGTAGAGAGCTTCATGGAATGGGTTTCCATGTCCGAGCAGCTGCATCCAAGCCTTACATCACCAAGTGCAATGCAAAGAGTCGGATGCAGTGGGGTAAAGCACGCCGCCACTGGACTCTAGAGCAGTGGAGACGTGTTCTCTGGAGGGATGAATCACGCTTCTCTGTCTGGTAATCCGATGAACGAGTCTGGGTTTGGAGGTTGCCAGGAGAACGGTACTTGCCTGACTGTATTGTGCCAAGTGTAAAGTTTGGTGGAGGGGGGATTATGGTGTGGGGTTGGGGTTTGGGCTTGGGCTTGGCCCCTTGGTTCCAGTGACAGGAACTCTTAATGCTTCAGCATACCAAGACATTTAGGAAAATTTCATGTTCCCAAATTTTTTCAATTATCGAAAAAAAATTTAGTTACCAATAACAACACTGTCTTAGACTATTTACTATTGGAAGCACAGTATGTATTTTCTACATAGTAATTAATTGTGATTAACACGACTTGGCAAAAATGCTGGTGCTTACCGGCGTATTCAGGGTCCACATGAGGAGGATAGAAACGGAAGTTGATGAAGAAGGGAATAGGCACACCGAATTTGAACCACTCCACCACATAGGGAGTCTGCTGGCCGTTTAGGGGGTGGCTCACGTCACATCCCAAAACAACGCTCTCTCCTGCACGGGCCGTCACAAACTGGGGCTCCTCTCTCACTCCGTAGGCACCTGGACACAAAAAACACACACATTCATTCAGCACAGTAAGCAAGCGAGTAAATAATTCAGATTTAAGTGCATGTTTGCTCTATTTGTTGCTAAAAACTATACCCAAAGTGAGGTGTCAAGCAGCTCTTTGTTCTATTAAGCAAACATTTCTTGTGAAGGCTTGGATAGTTTCCCAAACGCTGGACTTGTGAAAGTTCTCAGGTAATTATTAGTTAAAAGGAACGGCCAAGCACATAATGAGATGACAAGAGGCTTATCCACGCACCTCATTGATCTCAGCTAATTCACACTTGGATGGGTTTTACAATAGAGGGGCCAGAGTTTTAGCAATCAATGCACAAGCACGTCACATGCCTATGGGTGACCTATCGGAACGCTAAAGGTCATTGTACCTGCCTCAGCAGAAAATATATTGGGGGAATGGATTTTCTACAGCTAGCTCCACCACAGTCATTGAGCACTCTCTCCTCTATCAGAGTTAGCATGGCTTCAGTGCCTCAATGAAGGAGAAAATCACCTCCGGGATCAAAGGACCTGCTGACGGTGCATTCTCCACCGTGGAGACACTGTATGGAAAACTAAGTGATTCAGTAACAGTAAAATGTAAGAAAAAGTAGGTTACAAAAACACAGCTCTCTGACTTTCAGAACATGCTTTAACTACATACTGAATAACCAGTCAGCAACCAATTTGGCTTTCCCATGTAGTACTCCTAACATAGTGACAATTCTCACCATGGTTCATTTAAAGTTGAACCCGACTAAATTAATGTCTTGTGATCGCACTTACACTACCTTTCAAAATATGTGACCCTGGACCACAAAACCAGTCATATGTCGCGCAGGTATATTTGGTTACGTGAACTAATAATGAACTGTACTTATAAAGCATTTATTTATCTTTGTTAATGTTAATTTCAACATTTGCTAATGCATTATTAAAATCTTGTTAACATTAGTTAATGCACTGTAAACTAACATGAACAAACCATGAACAGCTGTATTTTTATTAACTAACCTTAACAAAGATTAACTAATTCTGAAGAGAGGTGTTGTTCATGGTTAGTTCATGTTAACTAATGCATTAACTAATATTAACTAAAACCTTATTGCAAAATGTTACCATTTTTCTTTTATGTCAAAACTCATTAGGAAATTAAGTAAAGACCATGTTCCATGAAGATATTTTGCACATTTCCTACCATGAATATATCAAAAATGTATTATTAGTAGTAATATGCATTGCTAAGGACTTAATTTGCACAATTTTAAAGGCAATATTTTTTTATATTTTGATTTTTTTGCACCCTCAGATTCCAGATTTTCAAATAATTGTATCTCGGCCAAATATTGTCCTATCCTAACAAACCATACATCAATGGAAAGCTTATTTATTTGTTTATATATATTTATTTGATAAATTTGACCCATATCACTGGTTTTGTGGTCCAGGGTCACATATTAGAGTTTTTAATGATTTGATTTAAAGATATTAATACTTTTATTCAGCAAGGATGCATTACATTGATCTCAAGTGACAGTAAAGACATGTATACCATTACAAAAAAAGGATTTTGAATTTTATACTCATTAAAGAATCCTGAAGTAAATGTATTACAAAAATATTAAGCAGCACGATTGTTTTCAACATTGATAATAATAAGCAAATCCAGCAAATCAGCATATTAGGATCACGTGACACTGAAGACTGGAGTAATAATGCTGAAAATTCATGAATAAATTGCATTTTAAAATACATCCAAAATATTTTTAAATAGAAGAGTTATTTTTAATACTTCACAATCTAGCTGTTTTGGTAACACTTTAGTATGGGGAACACATATTCACTATTAACAATGACTTTTGCCTCAATAAACTAGTTAGTAAGGGTTAGTAAGTAACTCAATAGTTAGTAAGGTCGTTTTTGAAGCGTTTAAGTTTAGGCATTGGGTAGGATTAAGGGATGTAGAATATGGTCATGCAGAATAAGGCATTAATATGTGCTTTATAAGTACTAATAAACAGACAGCAGGCTATCCTAGTAATATGCATGATAATAAGCAACTAGTTAATGGCGAGAATTGAACCCTAAAATAAAGTGTTACGGCTGTTTTTACTGTATTTTGATCATATTTTGCTGAGCATTAGAGTCAGCTTTCAAACACACCCCAAACTTCTTTATCTGAAAGCATATAATAACTCTTCATTTCACCTTTAGAAATTAGTGGGTAACAAAACCAACTGTTGTCCCCAACAATGAACTACACCTCCAGTATGATGCATTGTTGACTGTATCGAACCGAGCAAAACGTTAAAATAATTAAATCCACTAACTCCTGACACTGATTTGTGAGCCGTTCATTCATGAATCAAACTACACTTGTGCGTACATTATATACAATCAGCACGGGCAAAGAAAGATGTGTTGCCCAATTACTTTGTGTTATTTCACATTGTCCAATCATCTGTAAAAGCAGGGATTCGGTATTCAGTCAAAAACAGCACACTATTTGATGTTCGGTCCACATCGGCAGAAAAAATGCAGATGTTCCAAAACTGTATATATGCAACTAAACTTGTTTAAATCACCAATTTCCAGTATTTAAATCCAATGTTTTCAACCAAACTCATATGAAACAGTGATTTTGTTTACCAGTTAAATCAGCTTTATCCAGTGGAAGAGTTAATCCACTTTATTTGATTTAGCTCACACAGCTTTCAGACTGAAACAGTGCAGATTTAATCAAATTACCCCTAAAGTAGAGCTGGACCCTCCAGTCACGGACCTGGGCCCTGGAATCCGCTCTACTATTGCGAGTGCATAAGATTGCAAAGCGCCACAAAGAGAGAAGCTTAGCTTTAATGAGAGACCAACATACCCATAAACTCACTACAATCTGCACATGACCAGCCCAGGGCAGGTTCACAAAGAGCATTTCAGCAAGCCATAAATTTGGGTCAGGGAGTCCCACGTTTAGCCTTGTTAGAATGGCCTAATTGTCATCTTGTAACACTCCTGCCCAGTTAGGACTGGAGTGCACATACTGTAATACAAATGTTGCGGGAGTTGAGTATTGCACATTGGAATCTCACATAATTAACACTTCACATAGTCTGCTAATTTGCAATATAGCTATATTTAGACAGCTTATTTTTATAGACACTATAATAATACTTTTTGAACAGTTTATCCCCCCCACCCACCCCCAGAAAAGCCACTTGTAATGGTAGACTCGATCCTTTGAATCAGAATTAGAAAACTTTTCTACTTTTATTCTTAGTGTTATAAATATTTATCAAATCCCACTCATTACCTCACCGCGGGGCACCAGTCTTACATGTGTATTCTACAGATAATTTGAAAGCATCAGTGGGAAAGATAACATGAAAAATGTAAGGGCAGAAACCAATAACAATGGTGATTAGGCATGTGCCGGTATCAAATTTTCATGTTGCGATTAATTGCTGAAGCTTTTATCACGGTATACGGTATTATCACGATATTGAAATAAGTTGCAAAAAAAGTGTTGTCATACTATAACAGGTTAAATCACTTTCTTATAACAAAAGAACCAAACATTTAAATACAATAAAGCAACAATAGGTATGCTGAAATGTACATTTAACTAAGATTAATACATGCTTTATAAGTATTTTTCATTGTCAGTTTGTTCATGAAGGAACTAATGTTAAATACTGGAGCCTTGTAAAGTGTGTGATTGAACAACAGTCAGAACATATTCAAACAATATCTAGGGCATGTAATTTAGTCCAGATTAAAATATAAAATGCAAGTTTGAAAATGAATACCCTTAAGTCTTATTATGTATTAGGTTATGTGATTATTGGGGAAACGGCTGCATTTCTGCTGTTCCGTCAGCGCCCTCTGCTGTCGAAAAATGAATGTGCACTTCAGCGTGTCTCCTCATTCCGCCATGTGCTCGGCTCATGCAAGGTCTATTTACATCAGTGAGCATTTCTCTTTGACGTGTTTTTCATTTTAAATGGTTGATGGGTAAAGTATTCTTAAAATTCATTCTAAAAATCTGAATAATTCGTAATAAATAATTATTCACGGTATTTTGAAGTGCCCACGATAACAATATTGTGCATGTTCATTATTGCGGTATATAGTATTACCGTTTACCGGCACATGTCTAATGGTGATATATTGTATTTCTATTTAACAAGAGCAGCTAGCAGTAATATTACATCCAAAGTGCACATTCACCAATAGATCACCATAATTCACAAATGTCCAGACTCAACAGTTAATTTGCTCTCTTGAAACGGAATCTTAGTTTCTACATTTTTAACAGTGTATTTGTAAACTATGGCAACCATGCATGACTCCTCACAACTATGATTATAGAACTATGGTTCCAGGCATATGTGACCCTGGACCAGGGGCGCAGCTAAGGGGGGGAAAGTTAGGACGATTCTAAGGGCCCACACACTTTTGGGGCCCCCTGAGATGATCTTGGACAGCTAGGTTGGTGTGGTAGAGGGCCCAACATCAAATTTTTTCATAGGGCCCAAAATTGCTAGCGGCGCCCCTGCCCTGGACCACAAAACCAGTCATAAGTCGCACGGGTATATATTTTTTGGCTAGCCTAGAATTCTAGACGCACCCTGGCGGCAGCAAAACTAATTTGCAGGCAGGGTAGTGGGCGGGCTTAACATAACTGCGTGCTACTTGTAAACAAAGAAGCTGGTGAACAGCTGTCTTTCGAATCGGCTTTGGCCGCAACTCTGGAAGACTTGGAGTTAAGCTTTTTTTTGAGAAAAGAACAAAGAACGGCACTGAAGTCATTCTTAAGAAAGGAAGAAATGTTCAGAGTTTTGCCGACCGGATACGGCAAAAGTTTAATCCATCAACTAGCTCCACTTCACCTTTTTCATTGCTCTGGCTGGTTGTAGCGCTATCCTATTGCGTGCAGAGGGAATTTGAAAGACAACCGTTTATCCCGCCCCTCGGATTGAGCCCTGCCAATGGTGAGGCTTGTCAGGCTATTTTTTGGCAATAGCCAACAATACATTGTATGGCTAAAAATTATAGATTTTTCTTTTGTGTCAAAAATCATTAGGATATTAAGTAAAGATCATGTTCCATGAAGATATTTTGTACATTTCTTACCGTAAATATACATAAAAATGTATTATTAGTAGTAATATGCTTTGTAAATACTTCATTTGGACAACTCTATAGGCAATTTTCCCAATATTTCGATTTTTTTGCACCCTCAGATTTTCAAGAAGTTGTATCTCGGGCAACAAAATTTAACAACAAAAATTAAAGCTACATGATATAAGAAACATGTAAGAAAGAAAATCAATGAGATGTGAAGAGCCACTCCCGTGAAAATTGTCCCACGGAGAGTGCTAACCCAAATGAAAACCTAGAGCACTTAAATACTCTAATCCACAAATTATCAATTAACATGAGGGAGTGACTCAGAAACTCCCACAGTCTGCTATCTATGGGTAAAGACAGCAGCCATATCACCCTGCAGCCCAAGACTGGTTTCCCACTGAAGCTAAGCAGGGCTGAGCCTGGTTAGTACCTGGATGGGAGACCAACTGGGAAAACCAGGTAGCTGCTGGTAGAGGTGTTAGTGAGGCCAGCAGGGGGCGCTCACCCTGTGGTCTGTGTGGGTCCTAACACCCCAGTATAGTGATGGGGACATTATACTGTAACAAGAACCGTCCTTCGGATGAGACGTTAAACCGAGGTCCTGACTCTCTGTGGTCATTAAAAATTCCAGGATGTCCTTCGATAAAGAGTAGTGGTGTAACCCCGGCATCCTGGCCAAATTTGCTCATTGGCCCCTCTCCATCATGGCCTCCTAATCATCCACATATCTACAGATTGGCTTCATCACTCTATCTCCTCTCCACCAATCAGCTGGTGTGTGGTGGGCGTTCTGGCGCAATATGGCTGCCGTCGCATCATCCAGGTGGATGCTGCACATTGGTGGTGGTTGAGGAGATTCCCCCTTAAGCGCTATATAAATGTAAAAAATATAAATGTAACAAATTAAAGAGAACACTCAGGGTCGTAACACACTAACAAACCATACATCGATGGAAAGTTTATTTATTCATCTTTCAGAAGATGTATAAATCTCAATTTAAAAAAAGACTGGTTTTGGGGTTCAGGGTCACATATGGTTTCTGTAAAACTTATTTCTTATGAAAAACAGTAGGCCTAGTCAACACAATTAGAAAATAAAAATACAAAAAAAGAGAAAAATCAACCAAAGCATAATAGAAAAAATAAGTTCTATTCCCATACTCAACAAATATATGTAATAGCCTAAAACAAGTTATTAATACATAATAAATGAGCAATATCACACTCGTAGCCGTGTGATATGGCTGTATATCAGCACGGCTGTGATTCGGCTGTAGGTAGTCACAGTGTGCTGATATACAGCCATATCACACGGCTACGAGTGTGATATTGCATTTATACAAGTTTGACAGCACAAGTGAGTAAATAATAAGAAACAACAACGGAGTGTCTTTAAAATCCCTCTTTTGTGCAGACCTTTCTTCAGCCACGGATTCAAATCTCAAGTATGAGTCACATATTTGAGGTCTAAATAACTACATTCTCGCTTAAAAAACTTTTAAAACTACATTCCATGACACAATAACAGTAGTATTTGTAAAATGATGGCCGTCTGCTTGTCCGCCATGATACTCTCTGTGAGAAATGTTGCAAGTGGAGTGATACCAACTGTGAAACGGTTAGAATGCTGTTATGCATAGAAATTCAGAATTCTTTCCAAGGTAATTACTACATGATATGGATGCAACATTTGTATTGGCACCATTGCGACTTAGAATTTAGCAGGATTTTGAAAATATTACGATGAATCAAACCATTTATAATCAGGTTTCATGATTATGATTGCATCATTTAGTAAAAAAATCCCTAACCCCAATAAATCAAACAAGAATTTTATGTCGAATGCCATAGCAATTTTTACACCCTACTGTATGGAATACACATTATAGGCTATGGTTTGGTAAGAAATCTCCAGTTATGTAGCTCAATGAAGGGCTTAAAACAGCCTGCAAATGACTGTATGGCAGGCAGGAAACATGAGGATTAAAGGTGCTGGACCCTAGTATCAGCTCAACTCATGTGACCACTCACCCCTTAATCCACTTGTGTCTGCTTTCACTCCCAAAGGCACAACAAAGACACATGACTCTTTCAGCGCATATAAACACACCCATCACTCACACCACACATTTACACTGCATTATATGGGCCCTTGGTGATCTGAACGGAGCGGATATTTGTGTTATATATCAGTGGTTGAGCTCTTAACGCAACTGTTATGTTTCAGAGAACCTTTAAAAAAGAAAATGAAATAAATTATATTATATATAATATTACAACTGGAACTTACATGTTTACTTCAATGAGACCTGCACTGCTCTGGTGAAGAGAATCATCAAGGTTAACATGCCACCCATTTCGATACTCCCTTTTTGAGGTCATATTAAGGGGAAGAGCAGCATGACCTGGTCAGTTTATCACAGGGATGGGGAGCTTCCTCTATTAAAGGGGTCATGAACTGAGAAATCAAATTTTCTACTTTACTTTTGACATATAAGAGGTCATCATACTCTCATACTCCTTCATAAAACTTCCTTGTTAGTCCAAAAATAGCTTTTATTGATACCATGCCCAGATAACGACTCATTGTGGAATGTGCCTATCAATGAGGTGAAAGACCGCCTCTGCAGAAGAAAATCAACGCCTACTTCATCATTGCAACTTTGGCCCCGCCCACTGGTGTGTTAGTGAGATGACGAGGACAGAAGAGCAATACAGGATGGACAACAAATAACATTACCTTCCAAAGGATCCTAATGCTTGGAATGTGCTTATTTATTTTCAACAATGTGAATGTCTCAGTTGAGCATTATTTATTTGTATGCAGTACATTTCACTGTGAATTCTGTGGTAAATCAGTCACAATTTCAGCACAGGCTTTGCAAACAGACTTTTATAATATGGACCCGACAGTAATGCCACAACATGTAAGTTACTGTGTTAATTCCAATGCCTGATTTGTGATCAGTGGTTTCTGATATGTAATGATTCATGTCAATTTAGATGTTCATTGTCTACGTGTCAATAAATCAAACCAGTGACTAAATGGTCAACTTCACATTGTGTCTCTTAGTAGGATGAAAATAATCTATTTAAACTTAGATCAAATTATAAGCGATGAAAGAACGTTCCCTTAAGATGGCTGGAGCTGTCAATCAAACAGCGCAAGTTTATCAGTAACTGAGTTCTGAAATCTCGCCAAAACTCGTTACAATAATGTCTGTGATCGGCTACAATGCTCATCACTGCAACCTTTCATGCTATCTGAATTTAATGCCATAGATCTAAATATAATACTATAATCAACACTTTTCACTATTAGTTAACCTTGAGAGCTGTGATAGTAAAAAATGTGCTAAAAGTTTTCGAGAGAGTTTCACATGCAATACTAGCTATTTCATATGCAAAGATGTCAGCCAATCACAGCATGGCGACTACACTGAAGTCTCACAGCAGACACACCCCTTCAAACAGAGCATTCAGATCAGAGGCTAAAATCAGGGTAGCAAAAATGCCTTTTTTTTCTTAATTATGACAATTTTTGATGTAAAAACCATACTAACATTTTAAGTGCACCCCAGGAAACATTACACAACAATAAAACAATGCAGTTCATGACCCCTTTAAAACAGTAGATTAATACTGTCAGTGTGTGTGTCATATGCATATGCTGAGGTGTTCGAAACAAGCGGCAACCTCCCGCAGTTTCTCTTGAAGCCAATACGGAAGTGACTTAAACTGCAATTCATCGACTGGCCACTAGGGACAGGCTCCAGAAAGGAGCAGAATCTCATTGAGCTCCATGTTAAAATGCCCAACTTTACTGCGGAAAAAAACATGTTTACAGCCTGGTACAAATTGTGCTTTTGGTCTATACAGCTAATTTTGCCCTTCATGACAACTGTGAGGGGGGTGATTTTTTTATAACTCATTCGTTTACATTATATAAAGCCTTAAAGTTCTGCATAATTAAGGGCGTGGCCACTTTGAGTGACAGGTGGATAGCCGTTTGTCTGCTGTCTGTTAGTCATCGCGTCACCTCAGCTCCACCCACGTCCCGCCTCTTTGCCCATTTTCTATTATCCGGGAGGGACGCATGATGATGCGCTGCCAAGATGGCAACGGGCAGCTCAACCCTACTTTGCGCTTCAAAACGGCTCTTCAGAATCCTATAGGTGACGTCACAGACACTGCGTCCATATTTTTTTACAGTCTATGGTTTGAACCAAACATCCATATACTTCAAGCTCTCTTCTTGATTTTTTGCTGAGCACAGAAGAGAGTGTGTTGAGATATCCAAATCATTATTTATGCAGACCTTTTTTCTATAAAAAAAAAATATAATAATAATAAAAAAATGAAAAAACATCCACCTAAACAAAATTATTTCCCAGTATAATAGTCTTAACAGGAAATTGAGGATGGAACTCCAGCAGCATCCCTCTAAGGACTCCTATTCAAATGAGGGAATTACTAGTCCCTGGTAAATTATTTATTGTTGAAAAATGCAACATTTGTACAGAAGGCAGTCTAATTACATCAAATATTTACAAGGAAGAATTATGTTGTTTTCAAAGATTTAAAATTAGAAATTTATGGCATTTAGTCTGGCATGTCGGTTTTGTTTGAGGACATTTTTGAGGTCTTTTTCTCTAGCGTTAAAAACAATCTCTAGTGTTAAAGGGTTAGTTCACCCAAAAATGAAAATTCTGTCATTAATTACTTACCCTCATGTCGTTCGACACCCGTCAGACCTCCATTCATCTTCAGAACAGAAATTAAGATATTTTAGTTGAAATCTGATGGCTCTGAAAGGCCTCCATTGGCACAATGGCACGGTTCACTCTCAAGACCCTTAAAAGGTACTAAAGACGTCGTTACAAAGTCCATCTCACTACAGTGGTTCTAAAATAACTTTATAAATCGGCGAGAATAGTTTTTGTGCGCAAAAAAACTCTAAATAACGACTTACATAGTGATGACAATTTTCAAAACAAGGCATCATGAAGCTTCGAAGCGTTATGAATCAATGAGCCGAATGATGATTCGGATCGCGTGTCAAACCGCCAAACTGCTGAAATTTGCAGATTCAAACCGCTGAATCGACTCACTGATTCATAACGCTTCGAAGCTTCATGATGCCTTGTTTTGAAATCATCATCACTATGTAAGTCGTTATTTAGGGTTTTTTTTGCGCACAAAAACTATTCTCGCCGATTTATAAAGTTATTTTAGAACCACTGTAGTGGACTTTGTAATGACGTCTTTAGTACCTTTTAAGGGTCTTGAGAGTGAACCGTGCATTGTGCCAATGGAGGCCTTTCAGAGCCATCAGATTTCAACTAAAATATCTTCATTTCTGTTCCGAAGATGAACGGAGGTCTTACAGGTGTTGAACGACATGAGGGTGAGTAATTAATGACATAATTTTCATTTTTGGGTGAACTAACCCTTTAATTTTGATCAAGAAAACTGGAAAAAAACAAAGACGATTTGTGGTGCAAGTCCCTCAACACCACTTGAGCGTCATCAGGTTCAGTGCTTTAATTTGATTAATTGTCGTAGGAGAAGTAAAAAATTTTATCGCAATGGTCATTAATCGGCTGTCTGTGAACATGTCAAACTAACAAAGACTTTGGATTTTGGCCTAGGATCTAAGGAATCTTTTAGGATTCAAACAATTTGTCTCAGACGGCCAAATGTGGCCAAAATCGTACAGTGTAAACTTTACGGGTTTGGAATGGCATGGGGGTGAGTTAGTAATGACAGAATTTTCATTTTTGGTTGAACTATCCTTTTAAGAAATAATTTGTCACAGCTAATTAAAGCATCTGATCTTATTCACTCAATGCTGGTTCCACAGAAAACATTGATATCAAACATTACAGAATCGTACTATAAACCTCTAAAATTCATGAATGACTCAAAGCGGAGCGCTCAGCAGTGTGACTCCCTCCCTTTCTGAGACACAAACAGCAAACTGGATGGTAACTAAAGCTCAGACAATACCGAACTTAAAAACCCTTTCCACCAGCAGATGGAATTATCCATTATCAGGATGAAAAAACTAATGCCAAAACGCTGGAAGCAGATGACTACATTTGTTTATATTCATCATAATTAGATCCAGTTACACAGATTAAACTAATGGCATAAACTAATACTATATGATAGCAATTACTCGGCACATCAGCAGCAAAAACGTCCATCCCTGGGATCAAGTGTAATCTGTGCGCCAAGAGGCAGCGTTAGTCTCCCTGCCAACAGGGACGCTGGGACACATCATGAATAGGCAATCAAATGGAGAACAGAGCAGAGGTGGGTTCTCAAGGACACTAACCCACTCGGCTGCACAGGCCACTGACAAATCTGTAATTGAATGCCAGCCTGTACATGATGAAGGTCACTTCTCAGAGAGCAATGTGTCAAAGCTGGCCAAAGAAAGCAACACATGGCGTGAGGATGAGTGACCTGGGTAAAAACGTCAGTGCAAGTGAGGATAGCTATACAGTAGAAGAGCAAATTCTTGAATCCATGTTCTTCCAGCATCTACTGGAAAGCATGTTCAGAAGTGTAGAAGCTGTTATAGCAGCAAAATGAGGACTATTTGTGAATCAGGTGACCTCTAAACATTAAAGGGTTAGTTCACCCAAAAATAAAAATTATGTCATTAATTACTCACCCTCATGTCGTTCCAAACCCGTAAGACCTTCGTTCATCTTTGGAACACGAATTAAGATATTTTTGATGAAATCCGAGAGCTCTCTGACCCCCAATAGACTGCAGCGTTATTACCACTTTCAAGGCCCAGAAAGGTAGTAAAGACATTGTTAAAATAGTCCATATTCAACTTCAATGTTATGAAGTGACAAGAATATTTCCTCGCCAGCTCAGTATTGGCCAGCTCCTGCGTGTCGTTTTGCTTATGTGAACAGCGGCGGATGTAGAACCCGGAAGCGCTAGCTGGCGTGGAAGAGAAGAAATTGTTGAATATAGTCGTTATTTTGGTTTTTGCGCACAAAAAGTATTCTCGTAACATTAAAGTTGAACCACTGTAGTCACATGGACTATTTTAATGATGTCTTTACTACCTTTCTGGGCCTTGAACTCGCCACAGTTAGGACGTCACAGTCTATTGAGGGTCCGAAAGCTCTCGGATTTCATCAAAAAATATCTTCATTCGTGTTCCGAAGATGAATGAAGTTCTTACGGGTTTGGAAAGACGTGAGGGTGAATAATCAATGACAGAAATTTCATTTTTTGGTAAACTAACCCTTTAAGGGAATATTTAATAGTCGAGAGCATTTTGAGGTAATGTTACGGTTGAACTGAAGCAAATACACTCAGTATTGCATGATAAAAGTAATAGTGCCCTCTCCGTGACTCTAGCACAAAGGAAAAAGTTAGCAGAAGATGAAATAAGAGACCTTTGGGACACCAGATGGCCGCTTTGCTCAATGGAAACACAAGCCGCCATCACTGTAACAGGGTCGTAGGTGTCTAACTGACGGAGCACATCGCAAGCTTATTGCCGTGGCCCATCTGGAGGATGGTGTCTCTGAACTTACCAATCTGTTCCTAGCCTGGACATGGTTTTGATGGCACTGTATTCTAAAAGATCTCCAACTAGGCACTGGTTTAGATATACTTTGATCATGAATAACAATGCTTGAGTAGGCCAAATTTGATAAAGGAATCACAGTATGATTTTTTCCCACTGGTCCAGTCACTTGCCCGGAGAATTTTTTTTTTAAATTATGTTTTACTAACAAGGTTCGAGAGGAGCACGTTCATATAATTGACACAAGTGGAGAGCACTCAGCTAATCAACAATAGAGGCACAAGAGAGACAATATGTAGCAGTCTTACCTCCGTTCATTGACAGTTTATCAGCATCCCTCCACCACCCCTTCTACACACTTTTAGATCTAACCACTTACATACATGGGGGGGGGGTATTCTGGGTTTGGGCCAAATTCCGAGCTCGAAGCCCTCCCCCCGAACAGCACGCCAAATACGCATTTAAATTTACTCTCTATAAATTATGTGTGAACTCGTGAACTAATATATATTAGTGCGGTCAAAATTATTTAACAAAATTAACAGCATCTGTTTTTTCATCTAGCTTTACATTATATGATCACACTCTTATTCATGCAAATGCTTTTAAACCATTCAAGTGTGACAGGACAAAAGAGAACGCGCTGTCTATGAATGTCCCGTCTATGTGACACACACACACAAAGACCCGCACCAGTATCACTCACACCAGAATCGAGTTCTCTTTAGCACTTGAACGAACAATAACACACACACAATTATGCCAAAATGCCACTTTTGTCGAGTATTCTCATAAGAGCGGTCTTAAATGAGTTAAATAACGTCTTAAATGAACTTAAAGAGTTGTGAGAAAATGAGATGTGCGTGACATCGCGTCAGATTCGCGTCATGTTCAGCAGCAGCAGCAGCTCTTAAAGTGACAGCAGCCTAATAAACCAGTCGCTGTGATGTCTGTCATTAATGTTAATCAAAGGTAACAGAGAAAATTGTAGCTTTAATAAGGATTGATCTATATTTAATTTATAATTTATGCATTAAAGACTGTAAAGTGTTTGATATCTTTATTCAATTTATGTATATTGATTATATATGAAGGGCACAGGTATGACATTTATTATAATGGGTTTATATGAAGATTGTTTTAAAAGTAATAAATGTTGAAGGCCCCACTTTATATTAGGTGGCCTTAACTACTACGTGCTTACATCAAAAAATAAGTACAATGTACTTACTGTGTTCAAATTGCATTGCAAAACACCTTTGCTGATATTGAGGTGGAATACGGGTAGGGTTAGGGACAGATGTGGTGGTGTGGGTAAGTTTAAGGGTAGGGTTAGGTGTAAGGGAAGTGTCTGTGTAATTACAAATGTAACTACAGAAATGAATTACAGACGTAATTACATGCAGGTATTTTTTAAATGTAAGTACAATGTAAAAACATGTATGTACACAATAAGTGCATTGTATCAAATTATTAATTAAAATGTTAGTACATTAAGGCCACCTAATATAAAGTGGGTCCATATTGAATATGATAGCTTTTAATTATACTGTAATATCATTCATGTTTAAAAATGTCAATCTCAGTTTCATAAAGACATCAGTAGCAGTATTAGTATCAGTGAGTCTGGCCTTCATTCATAAAAAGATACCATTACAACAAATATATATATTTTTTTTTAAAACACTGTCTTTAAGTTGTTTCTACACTAATTTCGAAAATAACTGTTTAATAATTACAATTTACAATATAAAAATAATAAAAATGTTTTTAATCATGATTAATTACAGAAAAAAGGTGATTGATTAGTTGTTGATTTTTTATCGATTGACTAATATATATTATTTATTAGCACTTTTTGCTATTGAGATGATGACTTGGAAAAAGTGTCCCATTCACCCTGAATTCACTAAATGAAATTAATAAATAGCACATGCAAGATGTGTAAAGCAATGATTGCTCCAGTAACAGTTCCTTTAACTGGGCCTAAACTCCCTCAAACTGTCCACGAAGCCACCAGCCCAGGCCATCTTTATTTAGATATATAGTAATCTCAGTAAATCAATAAAGCTAATAAAGAGCTAAAATGCAGGGGTAACGCAAACAGAAGTACTGCAGGTACACAGAGTCTAAGGACGTACAGTTTACCGTACCAGACGTGAAGATGCCTGGAATGTTGAAATGGCATTTGATTACAGTTACGCTTAAAACTGATGACAGCAGAGGAAGAAATGCACATTCTCAGCAGGAAATCCTATCTTGAGGAAAACAAAAGCAAAGCATCAGCATCTTTTTCCACATTACACTGAGGTACGATAAGATCAGAAAGCATGACGACACACCCACCACGCAGAACAATGCAAGGTATCTTCTTAATAAGACGTCACCTAAAATATGATGAATAATGAAGCACAATACAGCACCTCCACTGAGGAGTTCTCCGCTATAAAGTAGCTACGCCTGAGGGAAAGGGAGAGCCGAAGATAGTAAAGAGTCCCTGAGGGAGGAACGAAGATTCTTGTGCTTGCTATCTCCTAAACACTAAGCCATCAGTGTAATATTTCACAGGAACAATTCGAAGAGATATGTGGTGGAAAATTAGCCCAGTGCATATCGCTACAGATTGCAACAAATAGCTAGCTAATGCACCAGTGTATAAGAGCTCGTTTTAATGAGGAGAGTCTCCGTAGCGGTGCGCAGTCGAGTGCAAAGGGCTCCTCTAATGTAGTGCATTGTGAAGTCCAGTATGTCTGGGCGGACTGTTGAATATTTCATGGCGGTGAGGGAAACGGCACGAGCCGTACCGACGAAGCCCCAGCTGATGGAGGACTGGAAGGAGACAGACTGTAAGGTGAGCCTGGGAGAGGATGTAGGCAGTGCCGTGGCAGCGTGCCCAACTTTAGCAGGAGCTACTGTCTCAGCTCGGCCTAAAACACCACTACATCTCACAAGGGCTGACAGCAGCACTGTGCCTTTACTGATTGACCCGTACAGGCTGACAGTGGACACCTATAGGTCTCTCACGGCTTTTTCAAAAGTTTAGTCAACGGTTTCATTCGAAATGATTTGCTGGCCTAATAAAAGTTCTGTGGTGGCAATGCCTTTGATGGCTAAAAAAAAAAGAGTACATTTTAGCATCAGGAAGGGGGCCAGGCAAAGATCCCATTTTGTCATAGCGAATAATTTATTAAATGAACCCATAAACGCATACATCGGGTCTTTAGTGACCCGGGTTGTCATTCACTAGGTTAACCTCCTCCTCATTAGGGACACCGACCGAGTTACGTTGGTACTACCGAATACCGATTCACATTAAATCAATCGGTACCAAATTTCGGTACCTGAGAACGCATCTGGTGATATAGACTAGTGTCTGTGAATATTAAACCGCAAAAAGACCATTTGAATACGAAGCATGCGTGTCTGTGTGCGAATGAATGCGTAGATGCGCGGTTTACAGTCTATAGGTTTAGCTCACACACACTCTCACTCAGAATCGCGCGTGACGGTCGCATGTTTCCATCTCTGCCGTTTCATATGAGGACATGAACGTCATCTCCAGAGCCACTGAGAGTCACTTTATGAGCATTTTACAGTTTCATTTGAGAAAAACTACCGTCATATCATAAACACACAGAAACTCAAAGGTATTCACAGCAACCCGTCAAAATAAAAGTTCGGCTAACTTGACAAATAAATTACTGTTGTACAATAGAATTTAGATACAATGTAATAATAATACTAACACTAATGTAATAATAATAAATTATCAAAACTTTATTTTTTAAGTAATAAATTAAAATTTGTCTTCATCTTTTAATTTTAACCGCATAAAGCACAGTTGTGCAGAACTTTGTTTGACAAAAAAGTTTAATTAAATTAAAAGATAAATTAAATTAATGTCTTATGTCTTCATTTGATTACCAGAAAATACATAACACATAATTTGTGGGAAATCTTTTCATAGAAATTATAATAATAATATGGTTGTTTTTATGAATTAAATTGAACCTAGTAGCCTACTATTTAATAGTAAATATTACAGTATACAAACATCACAGACAATGGCAGACAGCGACCAGGGCAGCTCTAGCATAATGTCAATAACACTTTTATAAATGACTTACAGGTTCTTAACAGTTATTGATGTAAACATCCCAAAAGTACCGAAAAAAGGTACTGTTGGGTACCAGTACCGAATTTCAGGTACCAGTACCGGTATCGATAGCGGTTAAAATGTGAACGGTACCCAACCCTACTCCTCATTAATTTTTTTAAGTTAGACATCAATCTTCTTAGTACTCCTAAATCAATTCATTATCAACAATATAACAAGAAAAAATAAATAAAATTATAAAAGAATGCCTGTTTTCCCATTCATCCTTTGTAAAAACTGTATTGGGTCGCTAACGACCCGAGGTCTGTAACAGTTTTTTTTATCTTTGATGACTGAACAAGTGCAATTCACCTTTATTCCACAAGGTGGAATGTCTGATACACAATGATGAAGTGACGTTTCACTCATTTATCGCAGTCAGAAAACAAAACAATAGGAAGTATCATCAGCAAAGCTTGAAATGGCTCAGCGATTTACTGCAGAGCAAGAACTGAACGCAGTCAAACATTACTGTCACTTGATGGTGGATCTGGTGAAGAAGCTGTCAGCGATCAAAACATTGATTTTGAAGTTGTTGAAAATGATAGTTTTGAGAATATGTTTGAGATGGCGAACATGAGGCAGAGGCTGAATGTACTGGGAAATGAGCTCTGATGAGGACAGTGGCGATGTATAAAACATCTGCTAAGATTGAACCCTTCCAAGCGCCAAAAGGTAACAAAATATGCTTTATTTATTCTTCTGTAATTGTTACTCTAATATCAGGAGAGTTTTATATTATCAATCCATCCCTGTTAGATATAGATCCGGGTCCCTAAGACCCGATTGGCGAAACATTCATACATTTAAGGGTTAAAATATATTTCAAATACAATCCATGACTATAATGAACATACTGTATGAACGGCCTTAAAAGAGGAAATGATGTCATAGAGGACCCCTGCAGAGCCTCATAACTGTCAAGGTCAAGAAGTCTCTTAAAGCACAAGATAATTCAACTTTTTTGTGATACAGCAAGGTTAGTTCAGGTTATAAAATGTCATGTATTGTGTGACCCCCCCAAAAATGTAATGATGTTTATGAATTAGTTAAAAAAATATGTATATTTTATAGGCTACTGAAAAAAATAAAGCAACTTAGGATGTCAGAAGAGTCGCCATCCATCCTCTTGAGCCATTCCAGGACATATTATCCTCCCCAGAATCACTGATAAACAGTAGCCGTGTGAAGACACAACCCAGGATCTTAGTAAGTTGTCAGTGTCCACTCTCCCTGAACCGGGACAAGTGGTTGCACCCAACGGTCAGAAGGCTGCAGGTCAGACAAATACTGCTTGGCAAGGTAAGGGGGAAGGGAGCTTTGCCAGAGGTGTCCATTACCGACAATCTGCAAACGGTGCCAAGGGCTGCTCTTCACAGCTTTATTAAGACAGAGACTGTCGTCGGTCCTGCTTATTGTAATTCTCGGTGGCTTCAATACAGAGGATGACGCTTGGTGGGGAAAGCATACTCTTTGCTCACCACTTTTCTTATAAACTCTATTCAAACTGAGGTGACAATCCAGCTGAATGGTACAGTATGAGTTGGCGTTTTGTTTTACCATTATAAATGGACTCTTATCTGATAGTATATCTGATATTTATAGTTTAAAGTGCCCCTATTATGCTTTTTCAAATATTACCTTTCATGTAGTGTGTAATATAGCTGTAAAGTTATTGTCTCCTAGAAGTAGGAATCGATTATGAACTGCTGAAATGAGTCGTCAGCAATTCCAGTCGCACTTCCTGTTACATACCTATGTAACAATGCAACAAATTTGCATAATCCCAGCCTATACTCTTCATTGGCTGCCCGCAAACAATGAGTGCGTTTACATGCACAGTCATAATGCAATTAAAATGGGATTTTGTCGATATTGCAATTAAACTTTAACATAATCAATGTCTACCTTGACCCGCGCTAAAACACTGTAGTTGTAGGCCTGGAAGAGTTTGGTTCGGGTTGTCGACAAGTCAGGAAGATGCTGTTTTTTAGAGCTGTGAATCCACTTTGCATGCACTTCAAAAGGATGAGTCGCACTGGAATTGATACGGATACGCCATTGTTGGCATCACTGACTACATTTACATGTGCACCAAAAATGAGTCAGGTCTTAATCACAGTAAGATGCTTACATGACACGAGCAGAACTCTTCACTCCAGTGTACATGCAATTTTCATTATTCTGATTATTCGCTAATAAGTATGGTTATACCACACTCAGGCAGGCATACAGTGTGTATGTTACCGGCCATTGCTTTAATCAACTCGCATCAAATTCAAAATACATTTTTATGGAATAACTGGATATTATTCGGCGCCGTGATGAACATCGCAATTCTGGGTTTGCCTATGCTACTGTTGCGTTCGTCGCGTCATCTTGGTATCCGTGTATGTCCTCGCACAATGTACGCAGAGCGGTTATAGTGCGATTAAGGTGTTTATATGCATGTTTATTGTGATTAAAATCACTGTTCCCCACATAGTTTAATGCGAATATGATATACGATTATGAGCTTAATCTCATTAGTTTGATCGAAGTATTGCGTTTACATGAAGTAAAGTTTAATCGCAATATTGCCAAAATCCCATTATAATCGCATTATGAGGCTGCATGTAAACGCACTGACTGTCTATCAAGTGCTGAGGAAGCTTCCGGAGCTGAAATTCAGATTTGGTAATAGGCGTTTCGTTTCTGACACGCACTGTGAGTAACAATACAAAAGACTGGACTGTCTGACCAATCAGAGCAAGGCAGGCTCACAGGAATGAGGGGTTCAGTTTACAGACTCTTTGAGAAATTAGGTGATGTGCGATGTATATTTTGAGAAAATTAATGTGTTTTTTATTTTTTTTTACCTTGGATGCATGTAAACCTATTGTAGGAGACCTCCAAAACAAAATTAGGAACCTTTAAAATAGCCTAATAATTTAAATGTATAATTATTTTTCTATAATTCTTTTTCTTTTTTTATTATCCTTTTTTTATGGTTTAACACTCTTCCAAAAGATGTTTAAATCTATACAGTGGTCTTTTAGGATCACTATGGTTGGTAAAATGTAGCACCTAAATTGTAAATTCAGATACTTTTTGACATAGTTTTTAGTTTAGTACTACAGTACACTAGTTTATTCATTATTTTTTATTGTTCAGATAGTACTTAAATAACTCTTGCCATTATATTTCCTCAGGAACGTCAAGAACTTCATTGGTCTGATTAGATCATTTCTTCCTTGACTGCCTAAGCTTTCACTGCAGCACACAATCGCTTCCTACATCTCATGTCTCAAATGCGTTTCTCGCTCTCTCAAATAAACCATTGTCTTGGACTTTTTGTCTTGAAGCTCACAAAGCCATTCGACAGACTCAGGAAACTTTGTAGCTCAGACGCATGTTTGGGCGGTATTATAATTTTGTCAATCAGAGAAACTCAAAGCAATGAGTTGTGATCTCAAGCCCTAATTTATGCCACTTGTAAACTAACATTGTCTCATTACAGTGTGATTGACGCTCCCTTAACGACAGCTTCAAAATGGCTGATGTTGGATTTGGGAGACAGGAAAACAGCCTGTGACTTTTATTTCATAGAGTACATAAAATTGCAGACAGAAAGCTCTCAAACATCCATCTAGGCCTGGAGGTTTTCCCAGTTACTTTTCCTGTTGCAACCGACAACAACTATTGATTTTATTCACTGCGCTTTCCAAGTGGTGGCACTGAAGTGTATAAATATTTTCCCAAAATGAATCGTTACTTAATACTTTATTATAATAATGCATGATATGCTTTATACGTTTGACTCTGAGACAAAGTCAAATTATTATATTTTAGATCTTTTTAAACGCTTTTGTGTGATAAGCCACAGAAATACATACCTATATTTTTTTAATTCTGCTTTTGTAAATGTCTTCGAAATTGAAATGACTGTATGTTTAATTAGTCAATCACTGTAGCTCACAAGTTCAATTAAAAGAGGAAATAGCCCCTCCCATTGGCCAAAGATGGAAATGCAAGGTTAAGTCAGTCCATTCGTTAACAAATAAAGGCTCCAAATATAAGAAATATATACGAGAATGATACAATATCAGCTAAAGAGGCGGAACAAGCTAACGAAAAGATCATTCCAATGTCTCTTTCAAAATATACACGCATATGTGTGTTTTGAATCTATGCGACTGAGCGTTTATTATCATAAGACACACAACTGAGCATATATATGGCTATATCCCTGTGTAAACAGGCACGACAGACTGTAGTAGCCCAGACAATCGCAGCATGTCTCCATTCAGTGCCGCACGCCCCTTTTCAACACTAACTGCAATTCTGGACCGTGTTTCATCTGTGATATTCTGTATTAACGTCTCGAATATCACAATAAATCACGGATGACCGATGCACGAACGCTGTTTATGGCACACACACACACAAAAAAAAAAAGCATTTGTAATCAAAGGAGCATCAATCGATTGTAACAGCGACCTACACGCCTTCAATTGTCTCGCTCGTGCCCTAATATGAGATGAAGCATCAGAAATGATGAGCGTTGTGAAGTTTTATCCCAAATGAACGGATATATTTGATGAAAAATAAAAAATTGCATTAATTGTCATACATGCACCTCATGGCACGCTAAAGTCACGGGTTCGATCCCAGAAAACGCACATATTCAGATCAAATTATATAGCTTGATATATAATAAAAGCACACATAATGTGTCGTTTAACGTGTCTGTCAAAACGCACGAATGAAACGCCTTTCCTTGAATGATGCAGAACAGAAATACTGCACTTCAACTCACCTTGAGCTGCCGTTCCTCGGGTGCTGAAAACACTTGCTATCAAAGTGGCCACATACCAAATCATAGTACTATTGCCGACCAGGAATAATAGCTCAAAGTGCCCCTTTCAATAAATCTTTCATATTCAGTGTCCTCCGTTTCCAGTCTGAGACCCTGCTTATCATATCCTGTGCTCTCCTCGCTCAGCTTTTTCCTTCATTTTTTCCCCAGCCCGTCCTTCCTATGGCATCCTCCCCCGAAGAGACAGAGCACCTGCACCAGCGCCTTTATGGAAGACGGAGATGTTCCGAAGTGCAAAGTGAAACCAAGTGTGGGAATGTAGCCATTGGGTCCGCCCCCGCTGCACTCTGATTGGCCAGCGCCCGGCGCTCTGGGGCGTGTATTGGTTAATCATCCGCCCCCTGGTAGTAAAATGGCATGGCAGATGCTCTTATTCAAGGTGAGTTGGAGTGTGCTGGTGTAGTACAACTGCTGCAGTATCATGCGCATTAACAGAAACCAAAGTCCGCACCTCTTTGGATCTTCTCTATTGTGTCTCTTTTTGAATGGCACGTACAGTATGTTGTCCAGGGTCTATGCAGATGTGGACGAGAATGTAATGGGTTTTATTGAGCTTTATTTGAGCTTTTCAAATCCAGCCTGTAATGCGCCTGCAAACTTCACTTGTGTATGCACGTTTGCTCTCAGGCGTGACATTTTGATTCTGATGGAAAGGGTGCATCAACATGACACACACTAAAGAAAAGGGTGTGGCCTTTAGATGTGGTACAATAACCATCAGTTTAGATTTTTACATCATTAACTTGTCTGTTCACTCATTTGCTCTATACTTGCACGAATAGGGAACTGAAAGTGCCAGAAACTCTCTAAAAAAGAGATTTATTTTTAATACTGGCCTATACATCGATCCAGCATAACATTATGACAATCAGTGTGAAGTGAATAACACTGATTTTAGGCAGCAAGTGAACATTTTGTCCTCAAAGTTGATGTGTTAGAAGCAGGAAAAATGGGCAAGTGGAAGGATTTGCACGAGTTTGACAAGGGCCAAATTGTGATGGGTCAGAGCATCTCCAAAACTGCAGCTCTTGTGGGGTGTTCCCGGTCTGCAGTGGTCAGTGTCTATCAAAAGTGGTCCAAGGAAGGAACAGTGGTGAACCGGCGACAGGGTCATGGGTGGCCAAGGCTCATTGATGCACGTGGGGTGCGAAGGCTGGCCCGTGTGGTCCGATCAAACAGACGAGCTACTGTAGCTCAAATTGCTTAAGAAACATGCCATCCATGTGGATTTTACTTTGACATGTACCTACCTAAGCATTGTTGCAGAACACGTACACCCTTTCATGGAAACGGTATTCCCTGGTGGCTGTGTCCTCTTTCAGCAGGATAATGCACCTGCCACAAAGCAAAAATGGTTCAGAAGTGGTTTGAGGAGCACAACAACGAGTTTGAGGTGTTGACTTGGCCTCCAAATTCCCCAGATCTCAATCCAATCGAGCATCTGTGGGATGTGCTGAACAAACAAGTCCGATCCATGGAGGCCCCACCTCGCAACTTACAGGACTTAAAGGATCTGCTGCTAACATCCTGGTGCCAGATACCACAGCACACCTTCAGGGTTAGGGTTAGTGGAGTTTTTGGTCATTAACATCATAAAATCAACAAATGTGCATTAAAAAAAACAACAAATAAAATGTTACATTACACGGTTTTATTATATATATAATGTAGTTTTCCTGCAAAGTTAATTTTATGTATGATACTATTTTGTTAATCATATCTAATAGGTCTCACAAAAAAATAAATGAAACATTAAAGGGATGGTTCAACCAAAAGTCACCCTCGAGTTGTTCCAAACCTGTACACAAAAAAAGTTATCTGTAAAAAATAGGGCACAATGCACTGTATTAATTTAATGGAATTTTCCATATTTATTTTTTTTACACTTGTTTTACCTGTAATTGGAATTTTGCACTTCATTGTAGAAATAGGGTGTCAAAATTGTACCTCTAGGGGTACAACAGCTTGTCGCTGGGGCAGTACCCTTAAAAGGACATATTTGTACCTTTTTTACCACAAAAAGGTTCATAGTAGGACCTTAAGGTACGTATTTGTACTCTAAGGTACTAATATGCACCTTTTAGGAGTAAAACAGGTACAAATATGTCCTTTTAAGGGTACTGCCCCAGCGACAAGCTGTTGTACCCCTAGAGGTACAATTTTGACACCTTATTTCTCTGTGTGTATTGTGTTTTAGAGTTAACGGAATCATCCTTAAAATTACTGGAACATGTCCGGGTATTGAGTTATTTTACAGTGTATGGATTTCTGGTAACATTTAGTTTAGGGTCCAGTTCTCACTGTAACTAGTTGCATATTAGCATGCATATTACTAGGATATTGTCTATATTAATGCCTTATTCTGCATGACCATATTCTACATCCCTTAATCCTACCCAATACCTAAACTTTACAACTACCATAACTATTAATAAGCAGCAATTAGGAGTTTAATTGATGCAAAATTCATAATTAATAGTCAGTTAATAGTGAGAATTGGACCCTAAAGTAAAATTTGACCGAATTTCTTTCTTCTGCTGAAGACAAAAGAAGATATTTTGAAGAATGTCAGTAGGTCCCCATTGATTTCCATAGTATTTTTTCAATACTATAGAAGTCAATGGGGTCCATCAACTTGAGGGTGAGTATATGATGACAGAATTTTTATTTGGGGGGGGGGGGGGTGGGGGGGGGAATATAACACTCTCTGTAGTGATGTTCTTATGTCAGGCTGAGACAATATATATGATTTTATGATTAGATATCATTGTCAAACAATCAAATTCATGCCAGTCATTAAATGATAACCTCGCTAATCATCAGGACCCAGATTTTAGTTTTGATCTCAGTCTTGTCCTTGCCAATGTCAAGTTTACTATTGTCAGGGGACACTGACTGCAGGCAGAGAGTTAACAACCCACTTTTCATTTTAAAGCTGAACTAAAACTTTATGTACAGACAGAATGTAAACTTTTATTTTCTGAGACAGTTGTCCTTTGTGGTCTGCTCAGCCCACAAGGAAACAAAATTGTCCCATGAGAAAGCAATTATCTAGGATAATGAATGCTTTGAACCAGAAAATACAGACTATAAACTGCCCTCTCTGCGCTTGTGTTTGACAATCATTCTGCTTGGAGGCACCACACATATCTGCATATGAGCCTTAACTACACATCAGATTAATCACTCCTAATTGCTTAGGTTTATTCCACGATGAAGATTATATATTTGCCACTAACAAGTAGCAATTTTTTTGCAAAATCTCCATAACATATCTATATAGATTGAAAATGTGATTGCTTGTGTCCCTATGTTTGTAAGCCAATCATCCCAAGTGATCCCCATTCCAAGTTTTCAAAGTTAGTTGCCATTTCGATGACTGTTGTAGGTTTATATTTCAAATAAGTCTACAAAAGTATCGGAAAATATTAGTATTCAATAGTATGTAATAATAGTTATGAATAGTACTGATGGGTAGAACTAATTTGAACCAAGAGTTCTGTCATGAAACTCTTGATGGCGCTGGCTGATGGGTCCTACTTCAATCTGCTTGCAATCACATCATTATCTATTGGGCACAGCTGATTGGTTCCTGCTGTATCAGTAGCCAATGAGCTCGCTGCTCAACCTTCAACTTGGTCAGCATTTGCTAAAGCAGTTGCAGCACGCTTTCAAAAACCCTTCACCTTCCCCAGCTCCACCTGTATAGATCTGCAACGGGTAATTCATGTATGAAAAACGCAGAATTTGCCCTTTTATGATGGACGAAAATTTCGGAGGCAGTGTATAAACACTGTAAAAACGAACAAGCTCATTCAACTTAAAATAATTTGTAACCTGGCTGCCTTGAAATTTTGTGTTAAGCTAGCTAAGAAACTTAAGTTGTTTGCACATTTATTGGAGTTCCTTAAACATAAAATTAATCGTTGGGATAACAAAGATGAAGCTGACAAAATAGTCTGAGCAACTTTAATTTAAAAGTTTAATGAAAAAGTTTATTAGTTACTCCAACAAGACATTAAAAGTTCAATAAACTTAAATCCCAGTTGAGGCAACATACAATGAGTTACACCAACAAACTTTTTCTGCCATCTTAAGTTGTTTAAACTAAGTATCTTGTTGAGTCAATTTATAATTAATAGTTGTGCCAACAATGTAAAAATTGGCTTAACTACGCATTTTGTTGAATCAACTCATTTTTTTAAGGCAGCCAGGTTACTTTTTCAAGAATAGTTAGTTGTAGTTGGAATGTTAAGTTCATGCAACAGACTGAACTGCGTAATTTGCCCACACAACTCAAGTTTCTGTTTTCTAATACTACTACATAAAAATGATTCATTGACATAGAAGACTTTGCAGAATAATAGCAGAATGCTATTTTACTTTTTTATTTTCATTTAAAAATCGACAAAATAGCTACAAAATTACATTTCATATTCACATTTCTCTTGTTGTGAAATATAAAAGCCTAAAGTGCTGTAGTTAAATTGCATTTTTTTTAACTGCTGAAAATTGCCATTTCATAACGTTACATGAACATTTACCTAAAAAAAGTATGCAAATGAGCTTCAGTATACAAAAGAAATAAAAAAAATTTCCTTAACGTAGAACAGCTTACTGCCTTAAAGGGATAGTTCACCCAAAAATGAAAATGTGATGGGGTTTTTTTTCTGCTTACCCCAACGCCATTCAAGACGTAGGTGTCTTTGTTTCTTTAGGAGAACACAAATTAAGATTTTTAACTCCAACCGTTGCAGTATCCAGTTGTATAATGCATGTCAATGGTGTCAGTAGAGTATAAGAGCTATGAGAGTAAAAAACACATAGACATACGAATCCATATTAAACCCTGCGACTCGTGATGACACATTGATATCTTAAGACACGAAACCATCGGTTCCTGTGAGAAACCGAACGGTATTTGTTATTATTTTACCTCTGACCAGACGAATGTCATCAGGTCTCCAGACCGCCATTACTTCCAGCGAATAAGGTCAAAATACTGCCGTGATCATAGATATATATATATATATAGATTCCTCATTAGTGCCTGCGTGGAGCGGTCGAATGAAGAATCTATGCATATATATCTATGATCACGCAGTATTTTGACCTTATTCGCTGGAAGTAATGGTGCTCTTCAGACCAGACCAGACATTCATCTCATCAGAGGTAAAATAATAGCATAAATACTGCTCGGTGTTTTGTGTCTTAAGACATGTGTCGTCACAAGTCGCAGGGTTTAATATGGATTCGTATGTCTATGTGTTTTACTCTCATAGTTGTCATACTCTAAACAGGCCCCAGTGACATGCATTATACAACTGGATACTGCAACGGTTGGTGTTAAAAAAAAAATCTTCATTTGTGTTCTACTGAAGAAACAAACACACCTACATCTTGGATGGCCTGGGGATAAGCAGAAAAACCTCATTTTCATTTTTGGGTGAACTATCCCTTTAAAAGAGATGTAGTTAAATTGAAATGTTTTGATAACAGTAAGCAGCTGGAAATTGATATTACATAACATGTACATTTACATTTATCTTAAAAATATGCAATATGCAAACTACTTATAGTAGATAAAAGAATTGTAAATATAGAAATATAAAATTTCAGAAGATTTTAGAAATATAAAAATAGAAATATAGAACAGCTTACTGCCTTAAGTGCTTTAGTTAAATTGCAGATTAACAAAACAGTGTCATTCTACTAACATTTTTAGAACATCTGCAATTAAACTTTTTTTTTCTTTAACTTGCCCTACACTTTGCTTTGAAGCAGCTTGTTGCGGAGTCCATGAATCTTTGCAGAACAGCTGCCACTGCCGACGCCCATGAAAACTTTCTGGACCATCTCAAATGTGTACCTTAGTCCCTTGGGATAGTCTATATTAAGGCAGTACAAAAGACCAACGAGAGTAGAAAAGGCATCTGACACATCTCCTAGATCACGTATGACGATGCTCCCTTCCAGCACAACTGCAATATCGACTATCTCCTTTGCCAGTAGTGCTTGGCTGCTTCTGCCTTCCTCAGTCGAGAAGATGAGAAGACCAACATCAACTTCTTTTATTGCCTCTTGTTCGGAACCTGTAGTCTAAAGAACATAATGAAGTATTTAGTAATTAAATTATGACATGGGGGTGAGTAAATTATCAGCAAAAGTTTATTTAAAAGTCAACTAATCCTTTAATGTTATGAAGTGACGAGAATACTTTGTGGGCAAAAAAAAACAAAACTTTCAGTAATTTCTTATTCCGATTTTATCAAAATATCTTAATTTGTGTTCTGAAGATGAGCGAAGGTCTTACAGGTTTACAAACAGTAAAGATTTTTATTTGAAATCATGGTCCTTGGTGATTCATTTCATTCAAAACAATGGCTACTGTCATATTAGGTATTAGTTTTGTTTTATCTGTTTGCGTTTTTTTTTTTACTCTGAAGTGACGGTAGCTGGTATCACCTAGGACCACTGTTCAAAAAATACCTACTTCTTTGATGACCTGTAGCTGAGTAAGTTAATAGCAAATTTACTAAAACCTTTAAAGGGTTAGTTCACCCAAAAATGAAAATTCTGTCATTAATGACTTACCCTCATGTCGTTCGACACCCGTAAGACATCTTCTTAGAACCAGTTTCTACTTCCAGAAGTTCATCTTCTGAACACAAATGAAGATATTTTAGTGTACATCCGATGGCTCAGAAAGGCCTCCATTGGCACAATGTACATTACACGCTCAAGACCCATAAAAGGTACTAAAGACGTCGTTACAAAGTCCATCTCACTACAGTGGTTCTACAATAACTTTATGAAGCGATGAGAATTAGTTTCTGTGCGCAAAACAACCCCCTAAATAACGACTTGTATAGTGATGATCGATTTCAAAACACTACATCATGAAGCTTCGATGCGTTATGAATCCTTCGAAGCTTCATGATGAAAGTTATTGTAGAACCACTGTAGTGAGATGGACTTTGTAACATCTTTACTAGCTTTAATGGGTCTTGAGATTGCAAATTACATTGTGCCAATGGAGGCCTCACTGAGCCATCAAATTTCAACTCAAATATCTTTATTTGTGTTCTGAAGATAAACAGAGGTCTTACGGGTGTGGAATGATATGAGGGTAAGTCATTAATAATAGAATTTAAATTTTTGGGTGAACTAACCCTTTGATAAATGTTTTTTTTTTACTGTGACAACAGTTAACAATGTCATAAACTCAATCAATTCACGCACCTCACAGACACAGATGAAACTGTTGGGATCCTCATTTAGGTAATATAAATGCTGCGTTGATTGGCAGAAGAAAATGTGCAGAACTTGCAGATCCAGTTCATGTGACTTACAAGACAGGTTGCTCCGTAGTCCTCAGTACAGCCACCAACTCTGAAGAAAAAGAAAATCAAAGTCAGTCTGACATCTCCATACTTTGAGTTTGTACATTACAGCTGGAGGTGTAATATTGTAGAAATGTGTAATATTGATTTATAAAACAGTTCAACATACAAAACATTAATGTGTACCTTGAATGCAATGCAAGTCGCTTTGGATAAAATGCGCCTGCCAAATGCATAAATGTAAATGTAACATTATTATGTTAGATGCATGTGATCATGTGTTGGAGATTAAGATTTTGTAAATTAAGTGGTAACGTTTAAAAGTAACATTTTTAATTAAGGTCCGTTCACACAGAACTTGTTTTTCAGGTTTGAAAGAGGCGCCCTGCACGGGACTAAAACGTTTCTAAAACGTTTAACGTGAAAAACGCTTAACGTGGCTTAATGTACAGTGTTATTAAAAAGACCAAACTCAGGAAATATAATAATAATGAAGTATACTATGTTCAAAAAATCGGAAGAGACCGGAATATGAACGCAGCGCATTTAATTACACGTTAAGCGTTTTCCTCCCATAGAAACCCATTATAAAAAAACGCTTAATGTGTAATTGAATGTGTTGTGTTCATATTCCGGGCTCATCTGATTTTTTGCACATAGTATGCTTCATTATTCGCATTTTAGAATTTCCCTACATCCGTGGTCATGTGTAAAACACTGTGACATGCAGACAAAAATATATTTATTGTGGCCACCAACAACCCTGTGTAATATTTATCTAGTTTACACTCAGTTTAACAAGCATTTTCATAAAATAAGAAAGTTAGAAGCTCTTACCTCAGCAACTCTTGATTCAAAATGGCAGTTTCTGGCGCATGCGTGCTGTGGAGGGCTCATAGGAGAGATCGGCGGGGTTTCCCGACGTATTTATGCAGGGGCCGCTCAAACAACTTAGAAATCTATGTTGCATGAACTACTCTGATTAAACGGAGTAGTTGGGCACTGCTAAACTTAATATTTTAAGTATACTCAACATTTTAGTTGAACTGACTTATGAAAATTAGTTGAGGTAGCAAAAGCCTCAAATCCTTTTTTACAGTGAACGTGATTGACACAACGTGGGGTAGTATTTATTTTTAATGCGCAAAAAAAAAAGACTTTTATATTGAAAGGACTGAAAATTGGAGGACGTGTTCGAATTTTTTGCCCATTAAAAAATAAATACAACCTTATGTTGTATCAATCATGTTTATACACTGTCTCCGAAACTATGGTCGGTCATGAAAATATTCAGATCGGATTTGATTTTCTACGTTTTCACATCTGTAGCAAGCATTTTGAGAGCGGTTTTGCAATTCGGAAAAACGCATACTCAAAGTCTTTGCCGCCATCGAGTGGCGTAAAAATGTAACTTCTGTTGCTGTTCACGGTCAGGGACTATTTTTCCAGCGGAAGAAGGCCTTTTAGTGATTTTACCTCATGAAAGTTACATTGATACACATACCATTTTATAAAAGCAATAAGGTACTCGAGGCTAGCGCTGTATCGTGAATAAGTCACGGCTGAAGGGGTTTCAGGCCAATTATTACCAATATTTTTATAAATATCTTAGCTTGTTCAGAGAGTTTCACATTTCTGAAATAAGCAAGATTTTGTTATTGAAGCTTTGTGGTTACAGAGTAAAATTCTCCAAGCTTTGATGGATTCCATTCGATCATTTTGCAACGAACAACAAAGTGTCACTTCTCACCTAATAGCCTATTCCTTTACAATCGCTTTTTCGACTTTCGAAGTGCTGACACATCACCTTCTAATCATTACATTTACACTGAGAGAAAACGAATTATTGATAGTTACATGCCTTATTTTTACTGTGACCTATCCAAATGCATTCGATCAGCTCTTTGGGACAGGACATAATGCACAGTTCTTCTCTAATTAGGTAAAAAAAAAAAACAGTGACAGACATCTTTAAACATGTTTGAATGTCTGTCCAGTGACAGTGCTGTCATAGTGCTTTTGTGCTTCATCTGCCATGGATGAATTGCCAAAATGCAGTGGCTCTAATGTGTGTAATCCTTCCCTCACGTGATTCCTGCAAGGGCAGCTTGAATTTGGAATTAAACAGCCTTTCCCGAATGCTTTCCCAACAGAAGCAAGGACATGCATGATAAAATCCACCGTGCTGCAATGAAGTTGATCAGTTATCTATTGTTTAAAAGTGGAGGGCTCAGTGACTTGATCATATTAAAGATACACACACTAATTAATGTGAGCCCTGATTTGGATGCCCAATATTTTTGATATCATACGCTCAAAAAAAGAAAAGGTTCTTTATTGGAATTGATTGTTACCTTTTTTTGATTGTGCACCTTTAAGTTGATATCTTCTGTGTTCAGCAGAAGACATAAATCCATACAGGTTTGGAACAACTTGAGAGTGAGTAAATGATTTTTGGGTGAACTATCCCTTTAAGAACTGTTTACTGAAAGGTTCTTTGGCATCATTGCGAAGATACACACTTTTTATATCAGAGTATATCAGATATCATATTTTAAAGTCAAATTGTTAGGAACATTTTCCCCTAAAACATAAAATTTATAGCCAATAAACACAGATTTACAGTAAATAAAACCATAAAAAGCTGATATTATCATTTATTTTGCATATATTTATAGTGATCTGAATGAATGTGAAAAAATATATGCATATAAAAGAAATATATAATATATTGTTTTTATATGTATTACTTATTACTTTATTATGTTGTCATTTGACATGGTTTCGTGTAAATCTGTTAAGTTCCATAAACTTCCCTCAATCTGTTGTTGGGAAAGACATAATGGGAATGTCATTTTGTCCTTAATGTCAGCAAAAATGGTTTAGTATTTTTACCCTAGTGTATTTATTGTTGAAGCTGGAGCCCTCGACACATTCTGTTTCTATAGGGATGTGAGGTTGCCAAGTAATATTAAGGAAAGTCTAACTCTTGGCAACTGCAGTGTGTCACGGCCCCTGCTACTGATTCTAAAGCAGAACAGACATTTTTTCTTCAACTTCATTTGTCCATTTACGAGAGTGGGTGTAAGTATGTAAGCGTGAACTGTGCATGGTGTACTTCCACTAATGTGGCAAGAGAGCATGTTTTCATGCTCCCAGTTCAGGCATGAAATTGCAATGATACGGCTGTTTTGTCAGACAAATATGCATGATTTCAGACATGTAGCTGTTAAAAGGTTTTACATTAACTTTGCTGTGAATTTTTAAGCTGCTGAAAGTGCACTGGTACGCTGCACTTACTTGATTTATTCTGCATGCTGTGCTGGAAATCACTGAGGCTATCAACAGTGTATTTTTGGATTGTTTCTGATATCACCGTGGAACAGAAAACAGTGTTTTGCTGATACCTTATAAGGATATGTGTATCTTCTCATCAGCAAGAATGCAGCCTTGTGCAATGGGTTTGGTCAGAAATAATTGTTTTTACAGTGTCATTTAAATATGTTGAACAAATATTTTACATGGGCATCTTCAACATAGAATATATTAATATTATTATTTATTTGCATAACTTTTTAAATATATTTATAGAGTTGTGCTTATAATATATTTATATCATTTATTCATAACTATAATTGTATCCTTTGTGGAAACTCTTTTTGACCACAAAGCAAAAAGTATAATCTATTACTTCTATTAATCAAAATTTATGGATATCTATACACCGATCAGACATAACATTATGACCACCTTCCTAATTGTGTTGGTCCCACTTTTACTGCCAAAACAGCCCTGACCCGTCGAGGCATGGACTCCACTAGACCCCTGAAGGTGTGCTGTGGTATCTGGCACCAAGATGTTAGCAGCAGATCCTTTAAGTCCTGTAAGTTGCGAGGTGGGGCCTCCATGGATCGGACTTGTTTGTTCAGCACATCCCACAGATGCTCGATTGGATTGAGATCTGGGGAATTTGGAGGCCAAGTCAAACCTCAAACTCGTGCTCCTCAAACCACTCCTGAACCATTTTTGCTTTGTTGCAGGTTCATTATCCTGCTGAAAGAGGCCACAGCCACCAGGGTATACCGTTTCCATGAAAGGGTGTACGTGGTCTGCAACAATGCTTAGGTAGGTTGTACGTGTCAAAGTAACATCCACATGGATGGCAGGACCCAAGGTTTCCCAGCAGAACATTGCCCAAAGCATCACACTGCCTCCGCCGGCTTGCCTTCTTCCCATAGTGCTTCCTGATGCCATGTGTTCCCCAGTTAAGCGACGCACACGCTTCCGACCATCCACGTGATGTAAAAGAAAACATGATTCATCAGACCAGGCCACCTTCTTCCATTGCTCCGTGGTCCAGTTCTGATGCTCACGTGCCACTGTTGGTACTTTCGGCGGTGGACAGGGGTCAGCATGGACACCCTGACTGGTCTGCGGCTATGCAGCTCCATACGCAACAAACTGTGATGCACTGTGTATTCTGACACCTTTCTATCAGAACCAGCATTAACTTCTTAAGCAATTTGAGCTGCAGTAGCTCGTCTGTTTGATCGGACCACACGGGCCAGCCTTCGCTCCCCACGTGCATCAATGAGCCTTGGCCGCCCATGACCCTGTCACCGGTTCACCACTGTTCCTTCCTTGGACCACTTTTGATAGACACTGACCATAGCAGACCGGGAACACCCCACATGTGCGAGTTGCAGTTTTGGAGATGATCCGACGCAGTCGTCTAGCCATCACAATTTGGCCCTTTTGAAACTCAATCAAATCCTTACCCTTTCCCATTTTTCCTGCTTCAAACACACATTAACTTTGATATGCATTAATGTGCAATTTTCTCAAAAACAGACGGAAATATTGTTCTTACACTCAGGGGTGTATCCAAATGTGTGTATCCAAATGTTTGTCCAATCAAATGATCCCTATAGAATGAGAATGCCCTCTTACTATAATGCCACCTGCAACTGACTAGCAAGTGAAAGTATTTCTAACACATCAGAAATAAAAGTAATTTGATGTTTCAGGCTATTCAGCGTTTTACGGTCAGGGCAAATCAATCAATCAACCAACCTAGTTCTATAATAAGCTGCTGACCAACCATCTCTTTGGACTCTGGCAGTTCTCCATTGCCATGCTACTACCAGACTAATTCGGTTTGTTGGTTTTACCGTATTCCCTAACACTCTGAGCTGCCATCTGTGTACTGAAATCTAGTTAAAAACCGTTCAAACCACCAATGTTATGAAAAATGCATATCAGTCCCTCCAGAAAAACGTGATTATGCGATCAGCCAAAGTCTGCATATTTATGCGGGGGCCGCATTTTTTCTAATACGCTGCACTTTCGCCGCATAGTTTGCCTATTTCCGCGTGTAAAATATGCGGGGCTAGCATGATTTCATAATCCCCGCATTTTCGTTGCAAAAAAGTAATATATATTAGCAGAAAGTTGAAAAATGTTCGTTTACTTCACACAAGAGCCGCCAGTTCCCCCTATTGCCATGGGAACGTTTTTTAAGTGACGTAATTACCCGACGTGAACATCATCGAAAAGCTCACCAAAACCATAGATATCGGTGAAACCATGATGAAGCACGCAAATTCCCATTTGCCAACAAATATAACAGCAAAAGACCACGCAAAGCAGTTTCCCGGTGTGTGGACCGATTTCAAAAAACAGCATCATGAAGCTTCGAAGCGTTATCAATCTGTGAGTCGACTCAGCGGTTTGGATCGCCAAAGTCACGTATTTCAGCAGTTTGACACGCGATCCGAATCATGAATCAACTGATTCATAACGCTTCGAAGCTTCATGATGCTGTTTTTTGAAATCGGTCATCACTATATAAGTCGTTATTTAGGTTTTTTTTGCGCACAAAAACTATTCTCGTCACTTCATAAAGTTATTGTAGAACCACTGTAGTGAGATGGACTTTGTAACGACATCTTTAGTACCTTTTAAGGGTCTTGAGAGTGTAAAGTGCATTGTGCCAATGGAGCCCTTTCTGAGCCATTGGATTTCAACTAAAATATCTTCATTTGTGTTCCGAAGGTCTTACGGGTGTCCAACGACATGAGGGTAAGTAATTAATGACAGAATTTTCATTTTTGGGGGAACTACCCCTTTAAGAGATTGTACTTTGTGCATTGAAAGCACTCAAATGTCTGTTTTGTATAGCTACCTCTGTAAAACAGGAAGTTATTTATAAATTTTTTCTGAAGTTGTAGCATATTCCTTTTGTAAAGCTACAGAACTTGATTGACTCAATGTTTTGTAAATTTGAACTATGTGTTTATTAAGGTCTTCAATAAAACAAGACGAGAACTTAAATATTCCCAGCACTTTCTGTGATGTAGTGCTTTTTTTTCTTTTTCATCAAACTGCAGTTTTTGCAAGTTCCTGCAATTTTATCGCATAAAATTGCATAAATATCCCGCATTTTCCATCGCATTTTTTGAGAAAACGTGCCGCATAATAAAGGATTTTTGCCCGCAACAATCACAAAAAAGCCGCATTTTTCTAGAAGGACTGGCATATGGAGATAACTGTGCCATAATGCATCGCAGTAGCTGCAAACAAAAAAATATATACATGCACTATAATGTTGCAGACTTTATACTGACTAATTGCTGATTATTACGTAATTATTAGAGTGCATCTTACTAATGATGTCAGAGATTGACCTCAAGTCGGAACTGCTGCATATCCTCTACAATCAAAGAGAGCGCCATAAGTTGAGCCTTGGCGAAAATCCACTGTTACCAAGCAACCAAACACACCATGAAACATAAGAAACGTGCTGTCAGGAAGGTGTGTGAACTGCCTAATGTAATTGTAGTGTGATGGAGGAGGCCTAATGACATGACATTAGATGAAGACCATGAAAAGCTTATATACATTAGATACGAATGTAAAAGCCAAACAAGGCGGCCATTTGTGAGGTATTTATATGTGTAATACTGTCCACTGTAAAATCCTTCCATATAGGGACAGAAAAAAACCCAAATACCCATGACTAAATCTCTAATCCACATTATCCTGTAATGATGTGTCTCATAATAAGCCAGCTATGGTAGTGGTACTGTCCAGACATGCTCAGAAGGTCCACATTAAGCATCCGGCATGTGATTTTGGCAACATTAGATGGAGCTACAGAGTAATGAAGTCTTGCTGTTAATATAGAAGTTTTTCCCTGTTTAAACTTAGAGGTGGGCGATATCGATATGACCAAAATCTTTACCACAATATAAATATTTTTCAACCAAAATCTTTACCACGATGACCAGTAAGTAATTTTAAACCACAGTAAAGAGCGACATCACTATATATTAATTCTGTCTGAAATCAGAGACGTTACTAATTGAAACTAAAGCCATATTAAGACCATCCAAAGCCTTTGTTTCTCAATAATGTTGCTTAAATGACTGATAATTAAATTTGGAAGATGTTAAACTCACATCAGACTCTTTTACAACCGCCTGTTTTTCATTTAAAGTCCACATGAAATCTAAATGTCATATGGTTTATCCATGCATTAATTTTTTTTTTTCATTCATGTGCCCTCGTAATCAAAATAACTTTCCCTCCCACTTGCAGCGACATCTGATGACTTGTTTACTGGTGCGAGGGCGGGACGGCCTGTCACTCACATGACATCACAGCAAAATACAAACCACAACCATTCAATGAATAGAGTGGTGTAGGTATGGCATCACTTTGCAGGCCAAAACGCGGAAGTGAGTTAGCATTTTAGCACTTTTTTTGTAACGGGAATGTGTTTAAATGGCTGAAATAAGGTCTGTGGTGAACACAAGCTCAAGACACTTTCGTGTTTTATTCTACAACATAAAATACCACACTCATGATTTTTTTAAGCTTTTACGTGTCTTGAAAAAGGCGGTTGCTAACAAGTGGCTAAATGAGACTACAGAGGCTGTAGTCAACATGTAGTGAACAGGTAAACTCAGTCGCTTTTACAGCCTTGTTATGCTCATAATTGTTGCTCTTATAAACAATTCTAAGTCAAACCTTCTTGGAAAATGTTTTAGATAAAAACTGAAAGAGTTGTTGGAAGCTTATGGTGACTATGGTGTAGTTTGTTTATAGCTTACCTTTAGCTTTTTACTTCTGGCGACTGCATTTAGGCTTCAGAATTCATAAAAGTTGTGTTCATCTGTGAAAATTATCTTGATGGACAAAACGTCTCTTTAGCGATAATCCAAAAGACTATGGGAAAATCCTATTGGGTTTTTATTGAGGGAACCAGTGTGATGCTAACTGACGATTGGTCTACTGTGATAGGGAGTGCTGCCTTCACGTGGTATTGGAAATTTGATAATTCCGATTTCTGAAGTCGTGATTACGAGCTCATTGCGTTCAAGTTTCAGAATGTGGGGGCGTTTATGTGCAATTTTTACCTCGGAAACTCGTATTTTCGATAATTCCGATAACACGTGAAGGCAGCATATAAGCGAAGTGACGTCATACCTGCACCACTCTATTCCCGATGGACAAAATCAAACCCCGTCCTGCAGTTTTTTCTTGTTCGAGAAGCTGTTTCACTTGGATACGTCTCAATAGGGAAAATATCAAGTTCTGTCATAAAACTGTAGATGGTGCTGGCTGTTGGGCCCTAAAACGCAACCTGCTGACAATTACATCGTTAACTTCACGTTAACTTGTGCTTGAAAACCTTTCATTACTCAAAGCTTTTAACACAATGCGCATTAGTGACATCTAGTGGTCAGACTAGCTATAAAACATGCAATAGAGGTGTGATGTGCATTCTGTTTGTGTCTGGTGTTGAGGTGCAGCTGACTCAAAACTATTCTACTGAATCCCAAATAAGTGTACACACACACACACACACACACACACACACACACACACACACACACACACACACACACACACACACACACACACACACACACAACTCAATGTAAAAAAGTAAATGTAAAGTCAAACACAAGGGTTATGGGATGAACTTTTGCTACTGGCAGCCCTCGAAGTGACGGGATAATCCTTTCCCTTTTATGCATCAGGTGGGGTCGCGAAGCACCAATTTTTTTAACCAGCTGCATCATCAATCACGGTATCAACCATTCCATCACTACCTAATTTCATACGTGCATTCATTGTCTTATTTGGTGTAGTCCTTCAGGAACTGGGGATGGAACAGGATCAATCGGAATCCCCGGTGACTAACTGTAGACCACACCCACCTGGATGCAGACATTAGGCTTGTTCGACTTCATGCAGCTCTGCACACCGATTGGTGGCTGACTTAAAGCAGAGCATTCGATTCAAAATTTTGTCCGACTTGAGACAGCGCCCACGTCACAGTGATATATGACATCAAAGTACAATGAGAGTGAGGAGAGCAGCTCAAGAGCAGCTGCACAAACTCTGATGATGACCCGATTGGCCGTATTCACTAGCCTGGCTCCGCCCTCCTATCTACTTCCGCTCAATTTTAATTTTAACTTCAGTACTCTGTCTGGGACTGCAGTATATTCTTAGGTTTTCTCAGAACAAAATTTTACCAGTCCAATCAGCGAACAGAGGGAGTGACTGAGAACGATGACATTGATGTCGTGCGCTAGTTTGCGTTGTAGTTCAGTAATGGCGGCGGAGAAAGATGTGAGCGAAGCCATTCATTCTGTTGTGGCACCGCTGCCGAATATCCAGAAGTTAAAGCATGGCTGATGTTTGTTGGTGGCCATGATGTTGTGTCCCGGCCCCGGGAAAAGTTTTATTTTTTCCAGCTCGCTCTGTTAGTGGTGAAGAAGTTGGCTGAAGCCCAGGTAATTTTTTCTCGTGCAGTCGGGAGGTATTGTCGTCATTTACAAGGGCTAGTCAGTGATTTTATTGCCGTCCGTCTCCCACCACCCGCGAAAAAATCCCTGGCCGAATTACCTACTGTTTTAGACAAACACCAAGGTCATGTGACATCCACATCTCTGAGTTTTCAAGAATATATCACTTCAAAATTCACTGTTTATATCCTTTTTGACCCCTGCAGAGCACCGTGCGGTTGCGCTTCGCTGTAATTTGGATGCATTTCTAGACTTGTATTTCTTTAAATGCTGGCAAGTATTTTCAAGAGCAATATATTTCATCACGCTCAAAAAATAAAAAGAAGAAAAGCACGTAAACATTTTGAATTGGGCCGTTATTTACGGCAGCATTTATTCTTATCATACCAACTATATGATATTTTATTTACAGAATACAATCATGTTACGGACCACGTGAGCAACGCGTTCCCGATCACAAAACTCCCCTCCACCGTGAATAAATCACAATCCGAATGCACAAGGTTTTATCACTGAGGTGGTGTGCACATTTATTTTTACGGACTTCCATGCGAGAAATAAAGGTGGACGGCGTATGACATACGTCACGACCAAATGTTAGCGATTGGTTATGACAGATCCAGAGTGGCTCTTGGCAGATCCAATAGTTTTAAACATCAACAGAGAACCCGCCTTCAAAGAAGTTAACGCTTGTCAATGGAGAGTGGCCAGACTCTCTGTACAAATGAAATGTATGAGAGTCTGGTAAAACCTGGCTACGTATTCACCGCATGACAGTGATCAAATGTATTTCGTGTTTATTCGGACACCTTCAGTTCCACTAATGCTCAATAAAAATATGAATAACAGTAAAAGTTTTTTTCATGTTGTCGCGATGTTATATTATCAAAATAAAACTGATAAATAAAACGTAGACCCCACTGCATTGGTATTTGAATAGTATGGCTTGTGTTGAGCTTCTTATACAAACAGACGTTGTATTGAATGAAAATGTCTGTGATTGTGAAACATCTGTGTATTTGACAAATATTGCATTTCTTTCACTTCAGCTGTGATTGTATGAAAACACAGCACGAGCGTTACTACGAGAAGCAGAACGTTTTCCGCTCCTCCACAACATGCAGCAAATCTTGCCGATCGGTTAAATCCAGCCGGCCCGCAGCCGATGTCGAACACACCTATAAGCTGCATCCGAAATAGCATACTCTTGAGTATGTGCTTTGTGACCGTTAAAAAAGTACATTCTAGTTTGAATCAATGTATGTAGTATGAATGTAATCTGGTGGACGTACTACATTCGCCATGTTGTCATTCGTCAGTTGCGTCGCTTTACTGCCATTCACAAATCCTCTCCAGTGTCCTCATGGGATAGTAAAGTGTCCATCAGAATCTCGCCAGAAGTAGTAGATCATCCGAGTACTTTTATGAGTACTTTGAATTCGGACAAACTGCTTTTGTTACATACGGTTACTATATAGTATAGGGAAGTATGCAATTCCGTATGCAGCACACATACAACACAGACACATAAACAATCACAACAACACTTCCATAAATACACAATTCGTAACAATGCTTTTTGAGAACTGTTTACTCTCACTTAGAACGAAAGTGATAATCTAAAGCCCTTACTGGCATGTACTTGAGCATCAGACATGTCAGAATCTTTTGACTTTTCATCTAGACAACAAATCATAATTTTATTAATCATTTTCGAGACTTGCTTACTCTTAGAGCAAAATTGACCATCATTTAAATCCCTTAGTAGAACAATGCAGACCAATATATATTTAAATCACTTAAATGGGTCATGAACTGAGATACTGACTTTTGACATATAAGAGGTCATCATACTATAAGAAAATCCTGTAAGTTTTAGATCGGAAAACTTCCTTGTTAGTCCAAAAAAAGCTTTTATTGATACCAAGCCCAGCGAACGACTCATTGTGGAATGTGCCTATCTATGAGGTGAAAGACAATCAACGCCTACTTCATCATTGCAACTTAGGCCCCGCCCACTGGCGTGTTAGTGAGATGACGAGGACAGAAGAGCAATACAGGATGGACTACAAATAACATTACCTTCCAAAGGATCCTAATGCTAGGAAAGTGCTTATTTATTTTCAACAATGGAATGTCTCAGATGAGCATTATTTATTTGTATTCGGTACATTTCACTGGGGATTCTTTGGTAAATCAGTCGTAATTTCGGCGCAGACTTTGCAAACGGACTTTCGGAAAACTATAAGGTCTACATATAATGCTATTATCAACACTTTTCATGATTAGTTAAAGTTTTCAAGAGAGTTCCACATGTAGAACTAGCTATTTCATATGCAAAGAGGTCAGCCAATCATTCATTCATTCATTCATTCAAATTTATTTGTATAGCGCTTTTCACAATACACATTGTTTCAAAGCAGCTTTACAGAAAGTGCATTTCATAAATGTACATTGAAAAATGTTAGAAAGAGAATGTTAAAGAAAAATGTTAGAATAAGTTAATCAATCATGTATTATTTTAGGCCATAACAATGCTGGCGTTGAGTCTTCTCTTCACAATCACAGCAGGGCGTTTACACTGAA